>NC_140256.1:2151280-2273780 GCF_949987555.1 Borostomias antarcticus
GGTTCTGACAACCAAGTCTCTCTCTCTGTTCTACAATTAACTCACTGACATCAGCTATGATCCATGAATGACTTTTCCTTACGTGAGTCTGTTCGTTTTCTTCCTAGGCCCTTTCAAAACACAGTGCATATAATAGTAGTATAGTATAATTTTAAATTGTATTTTTTTTTACCAAGAGGTGTATGGTATGTTTCACTTCAGAGCGATTCTGGATAGTTGACATTGTAAATGTCACCATCTCTGTACTCAACAACAGTGTGTTTTGCTTCCCAGCAATCGTTGCAGTCATTGTCCGCTTGAGAACAGCTGTTCTTCTGCGTGTATCTGGGAAAGAGTGATGACAAACTTCCTGTCCTGAGGCCCTGTTTACTCTCCCGCTGCCCGCGCCTGGGAGCTACGGTAACCGTAACTAAGGAGCCCCGCCACATCAATGGTAGATGTTCAGTTATTCCAACACCATGTTAGCTACATCTGGGCTAGTTTGGAGGTTTTTTTTAGACTCTTGCCATCACTGATACTGTGTCACACCTTATAAAAAAGAGCATTCAAAAGAGCAGGAAAGAGGCAGAATTTTGTTTCCTGTTTGTTCTTACTGGAGCATTTGTAGAGTTTGCGTGCCTGTGCAATGTCCCCTTTGCTCAATCTGGTCCTCTGGCCAATGGGAGGTCTCACTCCGTTGACGTCATAGCGTGGTAGGATGGTATCCAGGAAGATCCCTCTGCATGGCATGGTCAAAGAGCACAGTTAACACAACAACACTGGGCACTGACACACACACACACACACACATATACATACACTCACACACAAACACTCACACAAACACTCACACACACTCACACAAACACATATGCTCACACATACACTCACACAAACACATAGACTCACACAAACACAGACTCACACAAACACTCACACAAACACATACACTCAC
This sequence comes from Borostomias antarcticus, assembly GCF_949987555.1. NCBI lineage: Eukaryota > Metazoa > Chordata > Actinopteri > Stomiiformes > Stomiidae > Borostomias > Borostomias antarcticus. The sequence continues at coordinate 2,152,215 of NC_140256.1, forward strand.
ACAAACACACACACTCTTAGAACGTAGAACGGATGTGTTAAAAACAACTTAACATGTTCTAAGAGTGTACCTACACACACACACACACACACACACACACACACGCACACACAAACAATCAAGACATGTTCATTCATGGATGATGAAGTCTAAACATCCATCAGCACCTGTTCACTAGAAGCCAGAATTAGTCAGTGATGAATAGAGGGGCTGACAGCTAGCGATGCATCAAGGCCCAGTCCCGCTTGTCTGGGGCTGGCACTCTGCCACAAGAGCCCAGCAGCTCTTACTACCGGGGCAGCTACGGGACGACTAACATTTGCTTTAAAGGTACCCAATGTAGTTTTTGACCACTAGTATGCGCTCTAGTGCAAATTTGAGAAGGTGGTCCACGAAAAATCGCGTACTACGTCATTGCGTCAATACGCGGAGCACATAATAGTGACGTTTCACACATCTTTGTTGTTTTCAAAACATTAGCTAAATATCATTTTGCGAAGAAATTACAAGGTAGGAAAGACATTCGAGTGATTCAACATGTTTATTAGACTACAAGGAACCATCGAGGAATTTCGAAAATAAACAAAGAACGGATTGTTTTGATTCACGTTTCCTTGGGTACCTTTAATCAAGTGTCTAGATGAGTAGAATCTGACTAAATGAACCAGTGTTTTCTCAGAAATCAAACTAACGTGTCTGTTGTTGATATGGTAAGATAGCGGACAGGTAGCCTACGGGAGACCTCTGCCGTGTTTCAAGTAAACAACCAAACACAAACGGGATACCATTTTGTGGTGCTTGCCAAGAACATTTCAGTGAGATTGTGCCACTTATACAACGTCATAGACATTTCCTAACTGTCATCAGGTGAGTCAAAGCACCCGCAAATATATAACCCTTCTGAGTCAAGCCATCCTGTTTAGTCAATGTCTCCATGGTTACTGGCAAAAGGGAGTTGAATGTATGTGGACATGGAGGAGTAGCCTACTCTGCGGGTCTATTAGCCAGAACTACCCCTAGCCAAAGCCCTGTATGAGCTTGAGAGTTACAGGGGTGGACTCCCAGCTGAACTCTCCCCTTACATTATCAACAGCGTATTCCAAAACAGTGACCTAAGCGCTCGAATTGTTGCGTAATCAACCAAGTATTGTTGCGTAATCAACCGGCGCACTGCGGCTAGTCACCTCTGTCTGTTCCTCTGAGAGACTAGGGGAACTGATGTGCTACTGTGGTCAACACAGACCTCACACTGACCCCTCACTCATGCGTGTCGTCCGGCACCAACACCGAGACACACAACGCTCCTTTCTAGGGCTGCACGATTATGACAAAAGATATTAATTGCGATTATTTGCTTCAAAATGTTAATTGCGATTCATAATTGCGATTAATATTTCAAAGTAATAGCTTTAGCTCTGCACAGTTTGCATATGACCTGCTGGGCTTGAGCGACATCATCTTTTTCGTAACCACTCAGCGGGAACGCATGTGATTGGTCAGACGGTATAAGCGCCTGTGATTCGTCCGTGTAGTCCTAGCACAAAGCCAAATTATTAATCACATTAATTGCGGCCTTTTGGGATTAGTTAATCGCGGAGGTCATAATCGCGATTTCAATTAATTCACGATTAATTGTGCAGCCCTACTCCTTTCTAGTCATGCTCTGGAGAAATCATATTTGTTGGACTTTGGAGCTTTTTTTAATATCCACTGTATCACAGAAACATCTGAAGAGTCCAAACACAGTATGACCACAACGAAGTACAAAACGTGAGGCGGACATTTGTTTTTGAAAAATAGTCCAGAACAGTTGATGAAGTAAAAAACACCTTTTCACAGCCCTTTCTCACTTGACACTTTGCTAGTTTATACGCTGCTTTTCCCTTCCTGCAATCGCCGAGCAAAGGCCCGGCTTCTTCACCGTTCCCATGGTGAAGCGCCCATCAACGCCAGGCATGTACAAACAAAGCCGCCTGAGCTAACAGTTTAAACTCTCCCTCTGCCGGTCTGCCTGTCTGCCGGTCTGCCTGTCTGTCTGTCTCGCTGCCTGCTACCAGGAGCCCTTACGCTAGTGGTGAACAAGGCCACTACAGCCGGTGTCAGAGCAGACAAAGAGACCACTGGCAGGTCTTTATTTGACTTGGCTCTACTTCATGCATCAGGCTTGAAAAATGTTGGTGGAGCAGGGGGTGCGGATAAAGCCTATGGTTGGGTAACAAGGCCCAGACAAAAAGCCTGGGGAGCTGCCCTGCTTGTCCCCAAAAAACACTTCAAAACCGGTGGGGCGGCCATGAAATCTACCCAACAACAGTTGTAGCAAAGGACCAGGCTTCCCACGGTGATTTACAGTAAAAAAAAAAAAAAAAGGCTGTGCGAACACACAGCCTGATAATGGGGCCACAAAAGACGACATCGGTACAACAGCCAATCAGCACTCAAGAAAAGCATCAAGCGGATCTGGAACCTTGCAATGACTTGAGACAAGCTAACAGTAGCCCCTTGTCCTCTACTAAGGGCCTCTAAAAACACCGACCACGCGGCTTTACTTGTAACTACACGTTACTTTCTCATCTCTCAGCAGTGAAACGACGGAGCGAACACCGGCCGGTAGATGAGCTCGGAAAGGTGGACTGAAAAACCGAAAACGGAAAACCTCGACAACCATAAACCTACATCGCAGCCGTCCTGTGTGAAACACATTCCGCAGATACAGTCTGAAAGTACGGAGCCAGACAGAGCGTTCTGTCCAGCGTCCTGGCAGAGCCTCCTCTCAACCCAGCCTCCTCGTGGAAAAAGAATCTCTTTCGGCTTCCCAGAATCCGGTTGCCACGAGCACATGGTAGTTGATTTGGGAAGAGGTCCAGACGGTGAGGCAGCAAGGCAGCAACAGAGAGCATGAAAGAGAGTGAGCGAGAGAGAGAGAGAAAATACAGGCAGAAAAGTAAGAACAAAAAGAAACAGCTGGTTCTCATATCATAGCTGGGGGAGTAATGATCATGACTGGGCCTGACTGATCTCTCCTCCTGCTCTCTCTGTGCCCAGGATCACACTGCTGCACACAGCTGGGACTGGCAGGAACACTCCTGTTATACGGGGCATTGCGTTGAAACAACAAACCCCTCCTGCAGCTGTCTGACAGTGTTTCATACATTGTTTATCTAAAACATCTAGCAAAGAACACTGGGGTCGAATTGCACCCCTTGCGGATACCGAAAAACGTGAAGCCATCACTTACAGCTGCAGGACGTAACCAAAATAGTCATATTACCTTTCACTTCAACTCAGTGCCAAGATAGCTCACATCACCATACAACCCAGGCTCCTTTAAAACGTCATGGAGTCATTGTGCAGTGTCTGTGTGACTTTACAGTCACAATGCTGAGGTAACAGTCCACATTCAAACTTGTTCCTTCTTATATTTTGGCTCTGTTTCGATCCAACTGGCTACAGTCAATTCCTCAGAACTACAGAGGACGAGTACGTGGCAACCGATACAACGCAAACAGACATGTTGTCATGAGGTCATGGCTGGTCCCAAATCTCCACCAGCCTGACGGCCCTCGCATGGGACACCAGTGCCCGTCGGAGTGACAGAGCAACATCTGGAGAGACCTCCTCACAGATGTCACACAGAGAGTCTGGAGAGACCTCGCAGATGTCACACAGAGAGTCTGGAGAGACCTCGCAGATGTCACACAGAGAGTCTGGAGAGACCTCACAGATGTCACACAGAGAGTCTGGAGCTGAAATTAGGTCAGCTGGCACACAGGGACATGCAGCTCAATTGAGTATCATTAAGACTAGGCTACACTCACTGCTCGGGGCGGCTGTATAGCTCAGGAGGTAGAGCGGGTCGTCCAATGATCGTAGGGTCGGCGGTTTGAATCCCGGCTCCTCCTGACTGCATGTCTAAGACACTGAACCCCAAATTGCTCCCAATGAGCAGGCTAGCACCTTGCATGGCAGCTGCTGCCATTGGTGTGTGAATGTGTGTGTGAATGACAGGCCTTCATTGTAAAGCGCTTTGGATAAAAGCGCTATATAAGTGCAATCCATTCACTGCTCTTCTTTTAAAGGGAGAATATTTCTAAGTTACGTTAATTGTGTATGTAACAGCACTAAGAAAATGAATTGAACTTGGATGACCTCTTATAATATCTTTAGTAGTACATAAAAGATAAGTATAAAAGACAAAGAACACATTTTGTCTGATAAAAAAGTTGGGCAGAAAGTCAAAAACATTGAAAATACAGATTAAAGACATGGTCAAAAGATTGCTTAAATTCATTGAAAGAATAACTAAGGCAAAGTTTCTCCAAATGTATAATCTATCTGACTTGATCTACTGTATGAAATTCTAGTCTATTGTGACACCTCGCTTATACTGCTGTTAACTGTTTGATGCCTTGACTAGAAACCTTGATAGACAAGACACGGTGTATCTGTGTAGCACACAAATCCACTCAGTTGCCACTTTATTAGGTAAACGCCTGCCCGTTGATGCAAATAGCCTGCTCCTCCTAACTCCAATCATGTGGCTGCATCTCAATATATAAAGCATGTAGACACGGTGAAGAGGTTTAGTTACTGTTTGACCAAACATTAGACTGGGAAAAACGCATGATCTAACCGACATTGACCGTGGTACGATTGTTGATGCTAGACACGGTGGTTCTAGCGCCCCGCAGAAACAGCTGGCCTCCTGGGATTTTCACGGACTACGGTCTCTTAAGTTTACAGAGAGTGGTACGATAAACAAAAACCATCTAGTGAGCGGCGGTTCTGTGGGTGAAAACACCTCGTTAACGAACGAGGTCAGAGGTCGCGCGGCCAGACTCGGTCAATCTAACCGAAAGGCCACAAATTCTCAAACAGCTGTTTAAATAACAGTGGTGCGCAGAAGAAAACCTTATTGAATCCATGCCACAAAGAATTACGGCTGTTCTGAAGGGAAAAGGCGGTTCTACCTATTATATATTCTATATGTTCTATATATTATATATACCGGTTCTATTAATACATCCATGGGTTCTACCTAGCACTGGAGAAGTGTAGCCTACCTAATAAAGTGCTCAATGAGTGTAGATGCATAAGGAAACACAGTCAGTTCTCTGATCCCAACGCCTCTAGATTAGACATTCATCAGAAATATCTCGTCGAGCTAATGTTGCAGAAATTATATACGAGTTTCCATTTCTACATACCTAAACACTTCAAGGTGATCATTAGTGGTCCGCCTAAATCATGCTGGCTGTGCAGTTGGCACGACATTTTTTCATAACACCTGGGAGCTACGAGGCACCTAATAAAAGCGTAGAACAGCCAGCGCACAGAAGCCCGGGACGTTGGATCATGTTGCTAACGATCAAAGCCTCTTCAAAGGGTCTTGTGAGTCATAATGAGTCGGGTCACAGTGTGAGAGGAGAGCTTTTACAAGGAGCTTCACGGGCGTTTGAAAGCGGCGAGCAGCGTTCTGATGTGCTGTAGCCGCGCCGCTGGGGCTGGTCCTCGCGAGTTAGAGGATCGATGGACGGTTTTACTGGCCTGCTGCCAGAGATGCCTTAATAGGACCAGGATGTGTGTAAGAGCTGGTGTGTCAAAGGTAGACGCGATCAAAACATACCCACCAGACCTTACAGCATACTTTCTAACAGCATGTCCTACAAAAGACCCTCATACTGAGGTAAGTTTGGTGCATTCAATATAAATTCCAACCCATCAAGGAGACCTTACTACAGATGAAGAGGTTTGCTCAACCAGACTCTATAGAGCACTGTTGAAACACATCTTTCCAGATACAGAATAGAACCATGATTTTCTGTACTACCAAGCAAAACCTGAGGTGAATTGAACAGAACTGAATTGGGACAGATATGCAGACCCGCTGGTCTGGGTGCCGAAAATGGAACGGGCCGGAATACAACGTCAAATCCCATTAAATGTTACCTCAGGCACCCTGGTGTATTACATTCACTTCAGCCTCAGAAATCCCATGACAAGAACAATCGTAATCCTGTCCGTCTCCCACATAGATCAACGTCAGAGAGTGAGTTCACCCCGGGAGCCTCTCCACGGCATCTCAGAATGTGAGTGGCAACCGTTAGGGGCCAAAATAAACTTGCACAGGAGCGTGGAGGAGGAGCGAGAGAGAGAGAGAGAGAGAGGGTGAGGACACTCCCTGGCAGGCATATTTTCAGCAGCTGGTTTTCCTTAAAGTAATACATCGCAATATTTGGACCTTTACAAACATGTCTGGTGCTAATTCTCCAATTAGATTTACTAAAAGTAAGCTGAATCGTCCAAACAGTCTACTCAGAATTGACATTTATTACTTTTTAAAACTCGCGCCCCCGGGACGCAGCATTCAGTCGAAGTGCGCATACGCAACGTTGTGCTTAAACAACACAGTAGTAGCTAACTAATCCGGCGTCTATGGATATCATGCGTTTTTTTAGCTCAATGATATCATGGCGGAGGTGAGAAAACCGAGGCGAAACATCACGGAGGAAGTTCAGAGAAAAGTTCAGAGAAAACGCAACGTATTGCTTTAAAGCCAAGGCACCAACACTTTCATGGGGTTCATCAATGAGATCCGTGTTGAAACGGGTCTGTCGTCCCTGTACTGTACTTCCACCTCAGAAGCAGAGCGGAGGCCGACTGTGGGAACGGCGGTTGAAGTAGAGCAGGCCTGAGCTTGAGCACAGTGTCCTCAAGGCTGAGTTCATACATGCCTTTTACTGAAGAGCATCAAGGAGACCTACACTTTCATTCGTTCATCCTTGCTTCATTTGAAGTAAAAGTCCAACAAGAAACTACATACATGAAAGACAGACCTGAGACATGTGGTAGATGTAGAGTAGTCATGAAACATTCTGTATCCGTATGGAAAATAGACATCAGTTAAGTTACGAGGGGCTGGGAAACTCTGCCGCAGACATCAACTGGTTTTCGTGCCGGCTATAGTGCATGAACTGGAACTTGGCACGGCTCTTACCTGGAGAATGTATTTCTGGCATAGTGCATGATGCTGTCAAAGTCGTACACTTCTCCCAGGGAGTCAACCTCCCCCGGTTCCATCTTCAAAAAGTTATACTCCTGTCCTGTAAAGGGGCGCATATGAAACACAAGCTGAAATACGAGGCTCGCCCCAACAGTGCATCTATCTGTAAGAGGGTTACAGGCAGTCACTGCAAGGCACAACCCTTTTAGTACGGCGAGTACGGTGGCAACATTTCAAATATGAATTGGATTTTCCTTATATTACTAGAAAGCGCAGTTTCTCAGCTTTCAAAAAGTGTTGGAATGTAGGAATTTTGTATATTTTTTAGATATATTTTTTGGATTCTTTTAGATTTTTTTGTTGATATTTTTACAATTTTGCCAGCGACACGGTCGTACTCAAAGGGTTAATAACAGTATGAGGAGAATCCTTTGGCGATCTCTTCATAGAGAGAAGATTCCGGAGTCCCACCGTGAACCGTGAGCAGCGGTCCGTCCCACCCTACCTGGCTGAATGTTGTCCCTGATGATGCTGACGTGTTCGTCTCGGTCAGGCCGCGTGTGCTCGTGCCAGAAGCCGATCACGTGACCCAGCTCGTGCACCACGATGCCAAACTTGTCGCAGTTCTTCCCGATGGAGATGGCTTGGGGTCCGCCCCCCCTGCGGCCCACATAGGAACAACACCTACAGGGACACACGAGCGTGGACAATGTTAAGACATGGACGCCATCATAACATGACAGGCTGTTATAAAGGTCCCTCCTGCAAACCCTAAACAGTTGTCTCCTACTGTATACTATCATGTAACAAGATAGCTTTGTTATTACTATGTAGAGACAAGTGTTGTAAGCAATAGGTGTACAAACCGCGAATCCCCAGGGAAGAAGCTATGTAGGAGACTCTGTCCCCAAGAGGAAGGTTCCCCAAGAAACGCTGCATCTGCAACTGTTTGTGTTTCAACTCTAACGCATACTCGATTAGGGACAACATTACCTCAACAGCCTTACAAGCATTTTACAGGAAAACCCAAAGACCTGACCCCTTCATCCAAATACTAGCGACATTCATTCATACATCCAGGACTGTAAATGGCGGGTTCCGCTGTGTGACAGTTGAAATATTACCAACTGCCTGACTGCCTGTCCCTCTCCCTCTCACATGAAAGGCTCACTGTGGGCGCCTGATCCACGGACACACACACCGACTTCACGTGGACACACACACACACGCACACACACACACACACTCACAGACACACACGGCGCGCCCCTGTGGGCTAACCATCCACTCTCTAATTACTGTGGGCCCAGCTATGCTCTCCTGAGACGCCTTGAACTTTGGACGGGACAGATGGGGCCGGCAGGATACCCAGCAGAGCCAGGCATTCCCACTGCTAACCGCGTCTGCTCGCTCGGATAATGTCATCCCTGTTGCCCCGGAGGGCAGTTAGAGGACTAAAAATGGCTATCAACAGCTGGGTGGAAAAAGGGCAGTTTATTTACTTTTAGCATCCCGCTTTTAGTACGCTGCGAGTTGAACATCAGCGTATAAAGTACGTCTAGTCTCGTCAAGAGTCGCCATTTTGTCCGAGTCCATTCAAGACGGAAACATGCATCGCTGGAAAAACGGTGAGGTGAAAAAGGCGGGATAATAGAGAAGCGGGGGAGGTCTTTCCCCCCGGACGCCAAACTGAACGCCACGTGAGTCGCATGCTCCGTGGTGGATAGAGCAGGACCAGGATGGGGGAAGAGGAAGCATTCTTCTGCTCTGAATGGACCTCTATCCCAGCAGGCAGGGGGCTACAATTACCACAAGTCACGCAGACAGACCGCGGACAGAGAGGATGAGCAAGCTCTGACGGGCGCTGAGAGGGAGGCAAGGAAAAGTACTTAAGCGATAAATCATCACGGCGGTGGATAAAAGCGGGGTCATGTGTGAGCCGGACGGCCGACTCCACATCCTTCCTGTGGGGGTCGGAGGTGACGCGGTGTGGCGTGGACTCACCCGCAGGGCCGGTAGGTGAACACAATGTAACTCTCCTCCTGGGTCCTCTCGATAAAGGTCACGCAGGTGTGCTTCTCCCAGTGACGCATGGCCTGACGGAATATGGCCCGCTGGCTGCCTGAATAAAACCACAGAGGAAGAGGATCAGAGGAATGTGCAGAGAGAAGAAGAGCGATTCACGGTGATTCTGACACATTATTTCACCTCACTTTTCAAATGCTCATTTGAGTACAGCTTCGATGTCTGTTGGGGGGACTTACCACTGAAGTTCCCACTGATGACATAGGGAATGACGCCCTCGGGCCACACCCTCTCAGGTCTGGAGGTCGCCGCCCTTTTCCTGCGGTGTGTGCCTCTGTTTGACACGGCTCCATTTCGATTGGCGGTAGAACCTGTCAATCACATTAGCCAGCCAACAAGGGGGTTTATATATTATGTTCACACATAATCACTTATGAGTTCTGACAAGTAGTCAGTAACAGTAGCCTACATTGGATTTTCCTACGCTAAATCCAATTATTGTCAGTCGCTTTGGATAAAAGCGTCAGCTAAATTACTGTAATGTAATGTAATCATCAACTTATGTGTGGGATATAAATTGCCTTTTGTGGCAGCTAAGCCTACTCTAGTCTATTGCAGACGATGCAGGATATTTGAGAACACAACCGCTCAGAACACTTTCTGTGAGATTAGAAAATGACCGGGCACATGAGGAGTGTAGCCTACTTTGTAACGGCTGCCGAGAGACAATCTTACATAAACACTTGACAACGTGCATTTGCCCAATGATAAACATGCAGTTGGTCTGAAACAGGTGCTGCCGCCCAAGCGGTGTTGGAGAGGAGCCATCAACTGGGTGCGTGTTCTGGTGGATGTCAAACAACATAAACAAAGCCTGGCTCCATCGCGGGCCCGATAGGACGACACGTTCCCGAACTATTTGTACTAAAAACGCTTCTTTCCCACTGAGCAAAGACACATCTAAAATACGTCTTTTAGACGTCTTTTTTGTCTTTTTCGGACGTCCAAAGACATCCAATTAGGAGCCAGAATGATTTTTTTTTTTAAGGTTCAGATATTGGATCCGTTTTGCAAGTCCACAGACGTCTTAGAGGGGTCCAAGCCAGACGTGTGAATATTGGAGGGGTCCAGCAGACGAACACACGGGGTTCAGGACCGACGGACGTTATTAAGACATGATCTGAACGTCTCCCTGACGTTGCGTGTTTGCTGGGCTGTAGCGCGGCTGAAAACGCCTTCATTGAGCTCAACCGTTTCATCACCTTTTTCTGTGTGGTTGAAGATCTGGACGGTCCGTTGGGCCAGGTTTATTATCCGGTCCACCTTGAACATGCGCAGGTCTTCCTCGTCTAGAGCAATGTCTCCCAGAAAGGCAACTGAAACAGACCCGCAGAACGGGAGAGAACATGTCAACAGAAATGTAAGGTCTCTCTACAACATTGGTATACTGTAGTTTAGTACATTATACTGTAGTTTAGTACATTATACTGTAGTTTAGTACTGGTCAGTGGGTTTCAGATGTTCCTACTCTACGGTCTGACAAAGTAGAACATAGACATTGAACGCACAAATAAGCTGACACAAAAACAGTCACCCAATAGTTGTAAATCAGCGGTTGTCTGTGCTGTTTGAATAAAAGAAATGCTAATGCTGTCAGCAGCACATAACATTATAGTCCCCTCTAAGAAGAAAGGATATTTATGACATACAATGAAGATCATATGGAATTGATTCATGAACACTGGGATTTTACAGCAGCACGCAAACACATGGACCAGATAGACCAAGCCACATGTCTGAGGGAAACTCACACTTGTACCTAATACCCTTGCGCTATTAATGCCCTCAATCAGATCTTACACTGCCAGATACGACTTTGACGGCGTATATGGGGCACCTTGAACAAGTAATAGCTTTTTAAATGAGGTCAAGGAAAGCAAAACATAACCAAACAGTCATACTTTATGAGGAATGTGCTTTATGGGATTCCTTGCTAAATGGCCTATTTCTCTGGCAGTTGGGCTAGATGTCCTCTGCTGAGAGACAGGGCGTTCTGTTTAACTGGCGTTTAGCACCAACACGTTTTTAGGATTTACAGCCTACCTTGTGTGCAGGGGTTGGGGGGGGGGGCAGGTCGGAGGGGTGGGTTGTGGGGTTAGGAGGGGAAAAGGACACTATCATCCATGTCTGAGGAGAAGGAGAGGGCGGGAGGGAAGGGGGTAAGACCGGGGACGAGGGCATACAGCTCCTCTACGCTGCTGCTGCTGTGTGTGTGTGTGTGTGTGTGTGTGTGTGTGTGTGTGTGTGTGTGTGTGTGTGTGTGTGTGGAGGAGGTGGTGCTCCTTAGGGATAGGAAGCAGTGCTTTAGGGACTTGGAAACTAAACATAACAGCCTGATTTGCTGTGGTTTACGACTGAGGAATAACCTACTGGTCCTGGTAAGGTCTTGTGAAAACTAGTTATCATGAGTTTTGTTGTCTGAGAATCAAGGAGTATTTTTTTTAGGGGGGTTGAAATAAACATCCAGGACATAACTGTCTTAAGAGCTTTCCCTGGCCTGGAGATAACAGTCAGATAGTGGTGCAAGAGAGAGAGAGGAATGAGAAAACACAATAAGGGAGGAAGGACTTGGCCACCATCCCATTTCACCAGAGGAGAATTATTGAAACAATATGTAGCTGACTGGGACGCACCCCCGACCGCTCGGTAACAGCGGGGGCAAGTTGCGAAGCATCTGGGTTAGGATGGATTAGAAGCTAATGACAGCAATAAGAAACGTATAGATGTCTTCCTGCAAGATGGGACACGCGCGGAGGACAGGTTTAAAATACCAGGGAAGTCAAAGGAATCCTCTAATTTGCACTTGCAAAAATGCTAAATCGCTGTGACCAAATGTCTGTAACTCCAAACAGACTTCTCATAATCAGCCCTAATACAGACGATCCTGCCAAGAGCAAAACTGATCAGCGTCAGCTACCAGATGTCCATACAGTATTAAATGGACACGTCACTTTTTTTTTTCACTCTCTAGTTCTTATTTGATTCCAAGAACTGGCTGCTTTGGAGGATGAGAGAACACAAAGCTCTTGGACAAATCAAAAACGGATTTGGAACTGGTGTCACACACAGCGAGGACGGTAAATGCTATAAAACCTTTTCCCAAAAGAATCGGATCAACTTTAATACGACACTCAATAAGAACAGCAATTCGTCTCCATTCACCCCATTACTTTTACTTCGCACTCCACATAGCACCTTCTTAACAGCGCCGCTTTGACCCGATGCTGCAGCTGACCTATGAAACAATATGGCCTCCATGGCGGACTAATGTGTTCTCTGCTCATGGATGAGACCCAATCACGCACAGCCCTGCGGGAGACCGCCCCTTAATCCGCCGTGTCATTGTTCCCCGACAGCGGTGGAGATTGAAGTGAGCAAATGCATCGTGGGCCGGCGGCATTAGGCCTCATTTCCCCCGGGCTCAGCAGTAGTCGTGGAGACGCTGCGGCAGGTTTATGGAAAGTCTCGCAGCAGGGATTGTGAATTAATCCCCTTGTCTCCTGGCTTTAATTATCCACGCTTGTACACAGTCTCTGGGTCTTGTCGGTGCGGAGGGTGTATAGGGGCAAAGGTCAGAACGGTAGACCTAGCAGGAAGTAGGAAGAGCTGTGAAAGTGAACGTGGGCAGGCAGCGTAGAGCCAGCGTGTGTTGTAGATTAAACCCAAGAACGGAGCAGATGGGAGCAGAGTCCCAGAGCTCTGCTAGTCTCCTCCAGCGACATTCATTACCTGAATGACGACAACAGTTGCAGCAATGGTATTTATATGTACAGGATTTTAAAAAGGATGAACACTTTGATAATAGGGCTGGGTTTAAAAAATCGATTCATCGATTCTGAATCAAATGATTCAGAATCGATTCAGAATCGATTCATGAATCCCAAAATCGATCTTTTATTTAATGAATGAATGAATAAATGAAGGTATGAATAGTTCATTCATTCATTCAATGATTCATTCATTCATTTTTGGAAATCAGTATCGATACCCAGCCCTAGTATTGATGTGTTGCATAACTTGGCAGTCATGTAATTAAGATTACAGCTACAAAAAACAAGTTTTAGTAACACTAACCGAATTGATATTGAATCGAACCGAATTGAATCGTGATAATCGATTCTGAACCTTGTGAATTGGAATCGAATCGATTCTTGAAATTCGACTCGATACCCAGCCCTATTTGATAATGCCCAATACTCTTTGAGGGTTATTACTCCAGATCTGGATCTCTGGGTGGAGAACACAGCCACTTGTCAGAGCCGAACGGAGCAGCTCCTCCAGAGAGAAGCTAGAACGACGAAGGCAGCAGTGCTGGACTGACCCCCACTTTGTTCGTGACACAAACGTCCCACAATCCGGCCGCCCCCCCCTCCCTCATCCCACCCAGGAATGTTTCCTTAGATAATCTCCCCTCTCATCTGCGACCACCCCCACCAATCAGCATGTCCAGTCAGATTACACACGAGATCTCTATCAAATTAAGCCCCATTGATTCCTGTAATTCCCCCAGGCCTCTGTCTCCTCGGTGTCAGACACACACGACGTACGACGCTCCGCCCTGTCCGTCCTCTCCCGAGACACCGCTGGACCCACAGCCGTCAGCGTTAACACCACCCTCCCTAACACAGCTGGAGCCTGATCATAGGGTCAGGTCGGGCACGGCAGGGCCAGACTCGAGACCCACGTCTGAAAACCAACAGCCGACCAGCAGGCTTAAAAGATGCATCACAATGGCAATGCCAACGCCTCAATCAGGGTGCTTTGAAACAAACATTACATTTGAATCCCAATTGAAGTCAGCAGTGTATTGTGTTAAGGTGATTACCATCTGATGACAGTGTAAGTATGCGTTTTCTGGCTGGATTCTGTACTAAGCCTGTCTGTTTGGCACATAGATATACAAGCACGGCTGTTGAGCTTTGAATCATTGACAGGGTTGAAAACAAAACGTAGTCACCCTGTCTCTGAAAAGCTTATAACTATAGTAGGGGTTATCGCTGGTGCTTTAGAGGGTGGTCCTCTTCTCTCTCTGTAAAAACAACTCCAGCTGTTATTGCTCAGCAAATGCTTACCTTCACATTTCCTAGCACTGCAATTTGAGCCCAAGGTGGGGGAAAAAAAAAAAACCGTGTGCGTCGCTCATTTCAAAGGTGTAATTAGACGAGAGGATCTGGAGCGGCTTGGGGCGACAGCCCCGGATTCAACGAGGGGATTATTTCCCAATAAAAGCCTGGAGAGTCATCCGTCGCTGCAGAGATCAAGATAGGGTTGGAGCTAGGCTCCCCGGATCCCCCTACGCGCTCTGACACCACCGAGACAGGTTTAGCCAGAAAGGGCACGCTGCCAACGACCGGCTTCGCTGTCACGTTTGATATCCCATGTTATTACTGACTAACAGAATGTCAGTGTGTTCTCCAATCACTCCAATGATACATTTAAGTAGCGTTTAACCGATTTGAGTCAAACTGGTCCCTATTTAAATCCCTAAGATGATTACATATCTAGTAATCACAACAAATTACATCTTTATGTTTTGGTGTTTGATCTTTCCTTGGCATTGCAACCTGATTGTTAGGGGGGAAAGAGTGAAACAGGACTGGTCATTTGTAAAAAATCAATGTATGATAGGTCTATAGATGCATTAAATCAACAGGAGACATTTGACCCCAACGCATTGAATGAAAAAAATAACAGCTGTTAAACTATGGAAAATAAACTGTGAAAAATGCAACACTGTTTTAACAGTAAATGAGTAAGCTCCAATGAATAATTCAGGTGAGCCGAACACAAGGGCCCGTTGAGCTCCTCGTTATGGCTGCTTAATTGGCCGTCCCTTTAAGTCATGTAAATGAGCAGCACTCCCGAATCATTTGTTATTACTAAGCACCGACAATAAACACATTGTTCCCACTAATGCATCCAGCTTAAGTTTAAACCATGGCTCTCTAATCAGCTGGAGACGGTGGAGAGAGCTAGTAACCTGAGAAGAGAGACATTCGTGGGCAGGGCTGCATACGGTCCGCGATAAAGACAAAACACAGCATCGTAACCTTCCGCTATCTGATGACCTGTTTATTAAAACAATGTGTCTGAGCTTTCACGGCCCTCGTGAACCTCGACCTTGGATTTACACACAGGATCTGGGGCTCATGTTGGGAAATTCACCCAAAATAGGGAAAACATCTTTTGTTTTAGTGAACATGGTTTGGTTGGCAGATAAGTGAAGCTCACTTGAGTTACAAAGGTACTCGGGTTTAAACTCATCTGAAAGGATGCTCAAAGTGTCGATGAAAGGGCTTGGATATTATCCCGGAGTCGCCATCGAATCACGTGACCGGTTCAACGCGGTGAAGAACGTAAACAAAGAACAGTATGAAAAATAACTATCAGGTCATGTAGGTGAGATTGTGCTGAAAAAAATGATACCAAATTTTCCATGGTAAACATTTTTTAAATGTGATATATAAAGCCAAAATCTAAAGTCGTCAAAATAGCCCAAGACTCCTAATACAACAGTGCTCTCCCTGACATGCGCAAACCATCCGCAACCAGCGACACCTGAAAAGGTTCAGACAAATATCTACCCTCACTCTTAAAATGTTCATGGCCGATATAACTCGTCCAAACATCCCTCACCACCTCATGGTCGACTGTTTATTATGGAGGTCCGGGGTTTCGGACGTACACGTCCACATAAACAGTCACATGATTAAAGGCTTGCTTGCTACAGGCAGGCATTCCTCAGGGGTTGTAAACACCCCATAGATAAGCCGCCGGTACCCTCCGAATGTCCCGTACTCGCCTCACCTGGCCGGGCACGGCGGTGGCCGGGCTCGGGCCGTCCTGGCCTCCACCTCCCCGCCGTGCCCGCCCCTGGCATGGTGTGAATGAGCCACAGTCTGGGGGAAGTGCCAGGGCCAGCCAGAGGAAAGACCACGGGGCAGACAGGAAAACCACCAGGGAGCACAGCTTTAAACCGCTCTCCTGCTCAGCCCCAATACAGCACCGACCCAGGGGGGACTACGGAGGGGGAGAAGGGACACAGGGCAGGCGTGCACCACAGCTGTATCCACTGAGGTTCAATGGAAGAGAGTGATGTGATTTTAACAACCACATGAAACTCAACGCCTACAGGCAATGCTGACATGGTAAGACACAAGACAATAGATAAAGGTGTCTGCTGAATAAATGAGCATATGAGCATGCCGAAGTTACTGTCCATGTCAAGTCAGTATCTGCTCTCTTGTAGATTTAAATAGAAGACATTGAGCGTGACTTGTTCTCATACTTTTTTTTACAGAGAAAATGAGGGGATCTAATCTCAATGGGTTCTTAGAGTCTTAAATGAGTTGCTGGGATCCTGCCAAGCTCCCAACTCTGAACGTAGGAATTTTCCATCAGTTGGCAGTCTACAAAACTACTCGAGGGACAATAACCAATAACATTCACTTCTATACCACTTTCCACAGAGGCACAATGTTTGCTTGAACACATACCTGTAGGTGTGTAATCAGATAATTACACAAATCTATGTTTTAAACTTTATAATAATAGAGAATGAGAGAGCCATAGTAATTTGTCACCAGAGAAATGCCTCGTTTGCCGTAAATTATTATGATAGTAAAATGCTGACCTTGAAGGCAGGCGGCTATCAAATTGACACAATGCAGTAGTGTCCTAGAAAATAGGAGAGATCGATCGATACTCTTGGCCAAAAGACAGCAGGAGCATTACACCACGGCCAGGGTGGATTCTGATGTATTTCAGGTGTTTCAAACAAAACAGCTTCCAGATCAACTCTGACATGAATAATAGAGCCATATTCACCAAAAAAGCACAGAAAGATTAGTTGATAATGACATGTTTTTGTCAATGTCCCCGTTGGTAGATTGACAATGTTGCCTGATGGAGACCTACGGGTCGAAACGTTGCGTTTTTTCATTAAAGTAAACCGGGAGATATCAGTGTGCGGATCTCTCCTCTCTCCAGATCGACAATGTGACAAATATGGGGATGGGTGGCCTCACATTGGGCACCCAAATCTGACTGGACCAGGGCCCATTTCTGACTGGTCTTCAAACTTTCCCAGTGCATGAACACGTGAGTCAGTGAGTGAGTCAGTTAGCACCGGAGAAAAGGTTAGATCAAGGTCAATGTCTGACACTGGGCAAACTCTGGAGATTGAATCATTCACCACATCTTTACGGAGTCAACGTTGGATTGACGTCTATGTCTGGCTTCCTCTGGCTTTATTCAGATGCACATCTTTCAGAAGGACTAGGTGGGGATTTGCTAGGGTTGGACGTCCAACTACCTGACCACTACCTGCCCTAAGATGTTCAAATGATGCTGGTTTAAGCCAAGTACTGTACTATCAGGGCCTAACCAGTGACCAGTTATTGACGATGGATTACATAACCCCCCACAATAAGAAACATGATTAGACAAATGGACCGTGTGAACCGTGCCAGATGTCACATCTTACTCACGTCACATCTTACTCTCGTCACATCTTACTCATGTCCACTACTCAAAGCCTATATCGCAATGTCCAGTAATTTTCCAAAGCGTAACATTTTGTCCTGGTCACTGCGATGTGATGCGTTTCACCAGGATGCTCATCTAAACAGACGTATGTTCCATATACACGGGGTGGGAGGGAGGAAGCAGCCACTTCAACGCCCACCTCAACCAGGACGGACTTGACGTGAGACGCGTCATTAGACTTGTTATTTACAAGGTAAATACGTGACGAGATTAGACAAACAAGTGACTCATTCGATTAGGAAACGCATCGATTCCTGTGTTCTGTGTGTAAAGGAGGGATGGTTACGCACGGTCTCTCCAGCATGGAGGGATGGTTACGCACGGTCTCTCCAGCACAGAGGGATGGTTATACATGGTCTCTCTAGCATGGAGGGATGGTTATACACGGTCTCTCTAGCATGGAGGGATGGTTATACACGGTCTCTCTAGCATGGAGGGATGGTTTATACACGGTCTCTCTAGCACGGAGGGATGGTTATACACGGTCTCTCTAGCATGGAGGGATGGTTTATACACGGTCTCTCTAGCACGGAGGGATGGTTTATACACGGTCTCTCTAGCATGGAGGGATGGTTTATACATGGTCTCTCCAGCATGGAGGGATGGTTATACACGGTCTCTCCAGCATGGAGGGATGGTTACGCACGGTCTCTCCAGCATGGAGGGATGGTTACGCAGGTCTCTCCAGCATGGAGGGATGGTTATACACGGTCTCTCTATCATGGAGGGATGGTTACGCATGGTCTCTCCAGCATGGAGGGATGGTTATACACGGTCTCTCCAGCATGGAGGGATGGTTAAACACGGTCTCTCCAGCATGGAGGGATGGTTATACATGGTCTCTCCAGCATGGAGGGATGGTTATACATGGTCTCTCCAGCATGGAGGGATGGTTATACACGGTCTCTCTAGCATGGAGGGATGGTTATACACGGTCTCTCCAGCATGGAGGGATGGTTATGACGGTCTCTCCAGCATGGAGGGATGGTTTATACACGGTCTCTCCAGCATGGAGGGATGGTTATGACGGTCTCTCCAGCATGGAGGGATGGTTTATACACGGTCTCTCCAGCATGGAGGGATGGTTTATACACGGTCTCTCCAGCATGGAGGGATGGTTATGCAGGGTCTCTCCAGCGTTCAGAGAGAGGGATAGTCTAGACTGTTGGACAGAGGACAGAGAAGGACTGTCAGCGTCATGGAGACGCCGCAGCTCCAGGTCAGCGTGATCTTGTCATTGGAGAATCACACAAGTGCCAAACCATGAACTATCAGAAAAAAAAACCTTCCAGGAGCTGGGTTGGTCTCCTCAGAGCCATGTCTCTACCTGTAACCTGAATACCTCCAACAGATGGAAAACAGAATCCCAGCAGATTCCCCAAGGGGATTTGGCCAGACACTGACTTCACAGAAAACACTTTTCATTGCAATGACAAATGATATCCTCTTGAGAGAGAAAAATAAGACTATCCGTTGAGACTGCACATGGCACCACCAACACATTTTTTTCAACCATACAGATTATGGGATCACATCGTCATTACTATTCTACTGTTGTCTGGGTAATGGAGTAAAAAAAAATACAACTGCAGATCACAAGTGGAAGAATAGCAAACACCACAATACACCAGACAAATATCATTTTTTGGTGGTGGTGTGAACAGCCGGTGAAGTGAATAGGCTACATTAGGCTATATGACAATTTTCGCTATGTCAAAAGAAGCTGGTAAATTCAGCATCATACTACAATAATGTCTTGTTTTTCCCCATAATCAACAAAACAACAATTTCAATGTGCAGCTCAATCCACCGTAGGTTGTGATAAAGCGCTGATCACATCTAGACATTTTCTAATATGTCTGAAATTGAGCGTTCAGAAAATTACATATTTTTGACAACCACACATTTCAAAACCGGATTTCCTAAATTAGTAGCCTATCTTTCGAAAACTTTTAATTGTGTTACTGAAATAACACTTTTTTGTGGAAATTCTACTTTCAGTATTGCGATTTTCTTTGGGATGGTGGCTATGCTTTTTCCTTACAAGAATGTCAGTTGTACTTTATGCACTAGCATAAAAAGCCTAGAAAAAACAGTAGCCCAAGTAAAATAAGCTATACAAATGTTCCTACGTGTTTCTTAAAGCCTATTAAAACTAAATCCACCACTGTCATCTCCAATGCATTTCACTAAATGACCGCAGGCTTCCAAACGCACAAAAGCATTTCGTGGCATTCTACGTCCACGTAAATAAAAGGTAAATACGCTCCTAACGCTCACCAGCTTTGCAGGGATCCTTGTAGTCGATCACATCTGATGAAGCGGACTCCACATAGTAGCTCGGCTCAATTGCGTCCAAATCGATCCCTTTTATCACGCGAAGGCAGGATAGCAGAAACAAACATCTCGGTATGAGATCCATGGTTCTAGAGTGGGGGGAATAGCGAAAGAGAGAAATAGAGGGGAAGAAAAAAGAGGGACGAGAGAGGGAACCGAAGGGGAGAGAGAGAAAATGGGAGGTTTTGGGGGAAATGGGATCTCTCCGGAGGGCGGGTTTAAAAGCAGAGCTCAGCCTCTCCACCATGGCTTGATTCTGGGGACGTGATTCGTGCTCCGGGCTCAAACTTTGTGATCAGGGAACACACATCTCAGCCCAGCCGACTGGGATCAGCACCAGTCTGTCCTCTAGGGGATGCCCACGTGAATGTGGGTGTCAAATACAATACTTTTTTCATAATGGATATATTATCCCCCCCCTCCCCACACACACACACACACACACACACACACACACACTGTTTGACTGTTTAGACGCACGCACGGATCTCATTGATACAACCACGTGGAATTGTCAATGGAATTCTACAATTGATCCAATGATAGATAAATGATAGATTTTAATATAGACAATGGTAATAGCCTACTGTACCACCAGTAAGAGAAAATACATTGGTTTAAGCGCCACCTGTTGCCAACACTTGGAATGAGTTTTTTCTTTTTGCTATGAATTTAGACCAACTACTTATCTCCATGTAGTGACTATGTATTTGAAAACAAACGATTTTCAAGGCTTATCTAGGCTTTTCAGTAAGCAAAGATATTCTATCAGATTTCCGTATTCCCTATATACAAGCCTACTGTAGCCTATCCTGTATTTTAATAAACACATTGACTGTGTATTAATTATATGAGGTTGAGTCATATTGAGGGAGCCAATAATTGCTGGTGGAATGCTTGGAATGAATGGACACTAGCTGAAGGAAGACTAGTCAACACCTCATTACTGAAGGGGTGGACACTAGATGAAGGAAGACTAGTCAACACCTCATTACTGAAGGGGTGGACACTAGCTGAAGGAAGGCTAGTCAACACCTCATTACTGAAGGGATGGACACTAGCTGAAGGAAGACTAGTCACCTCATTACTGAAGGGGTGGACACTAGCTGAAGGAAGGCTAGTCACCTCATTACTGAAGGGATGGACACTAGCTGAAGGAAGGCTAGTCAACACCTCATTACTGAAGGGGTGGACACTAGCTGAAGGAAGACTAGTCAACACCTAATTTCTAAAGGAGTGGACACTAGCTGAAGGAAGGCTAGTCAACACCTCATTACTGAAGGGATGGACACTAGATGAAGGAAGACTAGTCACCTCATTACTGAAGGGGTGGACACTAGCTGAAGGAAGGCTAGTCAACACCTCATTACTGAAGGAGTGGACACTAGCTGAAGGAAGGCTAGTCAACACCTCATTACTGAAGGAGTGGACACTAGCTAAAGGAAAGCTAGTCAACACCTAATTTCCTGACTGGCATATTTATCCTCTGCTTATCACACAAAGCCTGGCGTATATAAGAGCTAAAACACACTCTCCCCTCTATCTTGTCTGACCACTGTCCATTTGTGCAAAATTAGAGAGGATGTCTGTTGAAATGAGTGTTTATACAGCAGGTGTGAGAGTGGCAGAGCAAGCACACTATCTCACTATCTCAGCTTGTAGCCTGAATTAGCATTCGGTTCAGAGATAATTCTGCTCTTGTTCCGTAAAATTGACAATTATGCACTATTCATGCAAATAGCCCTAAATGATGATGCTCTACTCTATCATTATAATCAGGCAGAACGTTTTTCTTTTATTTAAAAAATTGAATTATAATTACAAATCACAGGCCCTCAGAATGAGTAGGACCTCCTCTTAGCTTCTTTCTCAGTGTACCTAAGAGAGGCTACGTGATTGTGATGATCTGGGTATTATAATTAGGGTTACGCTCCTGCCTTTACCTGTTACCACCACTTGCAAATCCACACTCATTAAAAGGTATTTAATGAAATACATTTTTACAGCTCCAACTTCAAAACAATTTAATAACAAAAGCATTTCAAGAATCGTCAGCAAATCGTATCTGGACAGCTTGCTTCAGCGAAGCCAGGTCAATCCCACAGGACAAAGGAACATTTGAGATTCACGGACACAAGCGAAGCGAACACATAGGAATGTACATGTAGGTTCCATGACGGTAACACAGTTCAATTACAAGCAAGTGTGACAACCATCATTTCTTTCAGTCTATATGATCATGTGACATGAGGATCTTTCTTCAGTTCCCAAAATAATCCACTTCCTGGTTAGAGGAGAGAAGATCCACCGATACTGTGCATCAGTATGAAGTCCCCTCTGCCTTGGGCCATCTGTCTGTTGGAGTTTGGAGTCCTGAACACCTCTCAGTCCCAGGGCATGATGGGAGTCCTGAACACCTCTCAGCCCCAGGGCATGATGGGAGATCCTGAACACCTCTCAGTCCCAGGGCATGATGGGAGTCCTGAACACCTCTCAGTCACAGGGCATGATGGGAGATCCTGAACACCTCTCAGTCACAGGGCATGATGGGAGATCCTGAACACCTCTCAGTCCCAGGGCATGATGGGAGATCCTGAACACCTCTCAGTCACAGGGCATGATGGGAGTCCTGAACACCTCTCAGTCCCAGGGCATGATGGGAGATCCTGAACACCTCTCAGTCACAGGGCATGATGGGAGATCCTGAACACCTCTGTCACAGGGGCATGATGGGAGTCCTGAACACCTCAGTCCCAGGGCATGATGGGAGTCCTGAACACCTCTCAGTCCCAGGGCATGATGGGAGTCCTGAACACCTCTCAGTCCCAGGGCATGATGGGAGTCCTGAACACCTCTCAGTCCCAGGGCATGATGGGAGTCCTGGAGGTTTTCACTGCAATAGAAATCAACAACTGAAGAACATTGCTATTCAGGAAAGAGGTTGATTTATCATCTAAAAAACATTTAGATTCTTTTGACCATCCATTTAGTCTTAGTCATTAACGACCTGTAATGTCATTATACCTTATCACTAAGGCAGTGAGTCAATATGTAGCTCATTGAGATTCTTATATTCTTTCCATGTGTCAAAAGAACCAGTTCCCCAGAATGTCAATGGAAGTCCCCTGAGACGAGACCCCCTGTTCCCCGTGGAAGAATGTCCCCACCAGGGTCATCAGACATGAGTGATGGGGGTGAATTTACTCTTGAAAGTGTCAGTCATGAGTTCATCTCCTGTGAACAAAACAGACAAGAAGAAAGGACTTATGTTGAATTGAAACCTTGCTATTAGCACCAGCGACTCTGGACATGTGGGCATTTATACGCTTAGGGAGAGGTAAGAACGGACGGATCGGTATCCTCATCCACCGGCAAGGGGAGAAGGATCAAGGGGCGGCTGTAGCTCAGTTGGTAGAGCGGGTCGTTCAGTGATCGAAGAGTCAGCGGTTCGAATCCCAGCTCCGACTGTCCACATCTCGAAGTGTCCTTGAGCAAAACACCTAACCCCAAATTGCTCCCAATGAGCAGGTTAGCACCTTGCATGGCAGCTACCGCCATTGTTGTGTGAGTGTGTGTGTGAATGGGTGGATGAGAGGCCATTGTAAAGCGCTTTGAGTGCCGCTAAGGTGGAAAAGCGCTATATAAGTGCAGTCCATTTATCAAGGCTGTATCAAGGAGGTCTAAGGAAGAACAGGTACGAACCGAGGTCCGAACCGAAAGCAATCTGATCACTAAAAAGCTCCAAAAACCCCTGACCTTCAACCTGAGCGCCCAAAGACCCGCTGATAAGAAGAGGAAACTGAAGACTCCTCCCCCTAAGGTCACAACAGTACTACCAGAAGGTCAACCCCAAAGGTCAAAAGAGAGCCAGTGCAACAAAGCTGAGGGCGCAAATAAAGGAATGGAACGGGGGCAAACTGAAGAACCGCAGCAACAGTTGGAGGAAATCCTTTCAGAAACAAGAGAACAAGATAACGCCACGGCATCCATTATTTCCCAGAGGGTGACGAAATGTTGACAAGGCTAGACGAAGATCGGGTGTCATCGCCCTATATATAGGTCTGTTTGGGTGTCTGTTTCTCTTTGTGTGTGAATCACAGGGACAAACTGCTGTGTCAGGAGTTTAGAAGGTACGCCCAAAACACACAGCAAGAATGATGACTCGGCTAAAAGAAAAACAATGGCCTAATATTGGAAATGTGCTGAGCTGTATGATGAATATGTAACCTTTATGAATATGTAGGTGGTTAAAGAATAGACAAATCTTCTCGACATCAGCCTAAGTTTCTTCAGAAGCAGTGCGCCGGGGTAAACCTACTGTATTAGGCTGAAGAACTCACCCCTAAGATGGTGGGCGAGGGAGACGCGTGACATCATCAAACTTAAACAAGAATCGATGGACGCTATGATTCAGTGAACAAAAGATCAACCGGGCAGCAAAACAAATTGCTGAGAAGCATTATGACACATTATCTCAAGTCATATGGTTACCATGGCAGTGAGACTATTCAGGAACGAGCGGTCTCTCTTCTTCCAGGGCTGAGGATGAGTGGGCAGTGAGAGACATGAAAGGCCAACATTGCATAAATCACCAACACTTAGCAAAATAGATGACTTTCCCCAATGAGAACATCTTGACTGACTGGATGTGAGGTAAACAGGTAACACAAATATGTTTCCCTCACATTTATACCATCAAACTGGATTGTTTTTAACCAGTCTGTGCTCAAGCCTTGTTCATGTTCAATGTCTGTATTGTTTGCTGTAATTTCCTTGCTTTGTTGATAAATGTTTTTTAGTTTTTTTTTATCGAGGGCCCACCTTTGTACAGCACTTTGGTCGCCTGCTGTCGTTTTAAACTTGCTTTATACATTTATTTTGATTTGATTGTTCCCTGCAAAGAGTGCCAAACTGAAGGGGATGTACTATGTAATGTGTATCGGTGTATTCCGCGGTTGAAGACCCACCTTGGCGTCAGGGGGCTTGACGGTGGTCCCGGTCAGAGCCTCCCCAGGCTGGCCGAGCGAGCCCGCTCTGATTGGCTGTCCTCTCAGGGTCACGGTTATAGTGGTGGGGGCCTTCTGCCCGGCTGCTGCCAACAACACACAGTTACACAACGCTTCATCTCTTTCAGCGAGCATTGTGGGTAAACAGCCTCGTTCAGAATGCATTCCCCCCCCCCCAGACACAGCGATGAACTCTTCTGTGATCCTCGTTCACTGGTGTCAGCAGTGTGTCTATTCTACTTCTAAATAATGATGAGGTTTAATGTAATTGCAGGAGTGGACGATGCACAGGCGACAAAATGACTAGCATAAAGCAAAGCTCACTGAAAGCCCTTAGGAGTGGAGGACATGGCGATTAACACCCATTTCACAATCAACAAGTGCACAGTAAATGTTTGTCTCCAACCTATTATGCATGTTTCTTGTGGTAATGAAAGCATAGAAATGTGATATTTTCCTCATGAATATGAATGAAATGTTTTAAGTGTTATTCATTTTATATGCTCTAAACACTTGTCAAAAGTAAAAGGGCCCTGGAGCACTTTTGCATGTGCTCTTCAATTCATTCCATCTAAGCGAGAAGCACATCCCTGAACAACGGTTGAGGAAGCAGAGCTCAGCGAACAGATCTTTATCCCGTCCCTACAGTCGCCTAAGGGCATAAAGGGACTCAAATCCTCATAGTTGGACACATACGACCTAGCCATACTCTCATCTATCCAACATGATCAAACTATCTGTCAACTGATCCATGTTGTGAAATATAAGGACTATAACTAATGATAATTGTACCCACAATGCACCTAACCTCGATACAAACCTGAGAATCCTAACATTTCGAACAAGCACCAAGAGCTACACCTCAAGCTCTAAACTCTGGATTTAGAAAGTGGAGGGGCCCATGAGGAGAATAGACTGTACCTACTTACTGTGACACCAAGCATAGTTTATGTACAAAGAAAAATTAACTGTGGCAAGCGCCCCCAAGTGGTTGGCTCTGGTACATGTTATAATAATGTTATAACTCTGTCTTTCCAAATAGAAACAAAAGTACTGTACAAAAACACCCCTAACAATATGAATCTTTACACTCGGATGCTACATGGTTGCCAAACTGTGTTTCAGCATCTAGGGTCCTCAACTATCTGCAAACACATTATTATAACGAACGGGTTGATCTCATTGGTCGGGGGACAAAAACAAGAGAAATTAATCCATGGATTTGTTTCCAGTCTTTATTGCAATGATTGAGACAGAGTTGGAACAACGTGGGGGTTTACTGCAGGCTGCCATGCGTGGATATTATTGCTTTCAATTTCTACCTCTTTACCCTGTTCAATGAGATCTGGCGAGTACCTGAAATCATGGATTGTATGTAGCGCATGATCTAACGGCAGGTTTTTATCAAATGCTGTTAAAATGAAGAATTCGCAAACAAAATGAACAGCGAATGGAAAGAGGGTTTAGCAGGTGGACAGCGCTGATGAAGGAATGTAGTCTGAACACGGCCACTGAAGCCGTCGAATGACAGATAATATTCAAAATGCCAACATATTGGGAGATCAATCAATTTTCCACTAACTCATCTTTTTTTTTATTATTATTTTGGCCCACTTCATTCACAGTTGTTACATATTAATTATGTATCAAATAGTTTAACGTATTCACATATTAGCATTTTGAACATTTACAGATGAAGACACCCACTTACTGTAAATAAACATTATGTAATAACATTACTTAGGTAATATTCAATTTCATATCTCACTTCAAACTGGACCGTGATGCTAACAGCTGCTTTCCATATGGCTCTTTCCAAATACAAACAAAAGTACTGTACAAAAACACACCCCTAAACAGCATGAATCTTTCCACTCGGATGCTACATGGTCGCCAGACTGTTTCCGTATCTAGGGTCCTCAAGAACAACTATCTGCAAACACATTATTAATAACGCTGTCCTCTAGCCCCTTACCTAGATGTGGCGCGGCCATAGTAGGCTGACCAGATGCCTGTCCTTCTAACCTTGTCATAAAAAATAAAACGAACCCTGGGCCATTCAGCGTGGTCGTCGGGGTTTGGCAGTTCGAGACATACCAGCGCTCTGGTTGGAGATGTGGGCCAGGCCGGGGAGGCTGCTCGCCAGCTTGGCCAGACCACCGTTGGTGAGTAGCTGGTGGATGGCGGTGGTCTTGGTCACCCCTCCGGTGGAGACCACGGGCATGGCCCGGAGCAGGGTGCTGGTGCCAGCGCCCATGGAGCTCAGGACCTGACCCTGGGGCTTCCCGCTGGGCGCCTGGGGGGGGGGGTGGAGGAGAGGCCTGGTCAGTCACAGCTCCCAAAAGCAACACAGGGGAACGGGGACAATATCGACGGTCGACAGGGTCAGGAGAAGAGCTGGGTATTGATGAGATGCTCCCAATATCAACACCTGAATCTGTAAGCGCATTGTGTTGCCTCTGGGTATGAAATGCGCTATACAAATAAAGCTTTGATTGATTGATTGACTGAATATCTTCCTAATCTGATTCCGTAGCGGTTTTTACTAAATCCCAGGGCTTGACGATCTATTTTTGTCCCTCAGACAAAATCGCTAAGGTGTATTTTAAAGTTCAAAAAAATCGATTCTCAGTCGGATAAGTGGATTTTGGAAGCGTCCGATCGAGGAGCGGTTCTCCGTTCCTGGCCTGTGATAGGAGAGGACGTGGTGGTGGGTGGGTACCTGCGTGCTGCCCAGGTTAGCGGTGGAGGTCGGGCTGGGGGACTTGGTCACGATCTCCTGGAGGCTGAAGCTTAGGCCTTGTAGGAGGCTGCTGGCAGAAGCTGCTGGACACACAAAACGCCAATCAGTGGAGCTTGAATTAAGACATGGCGACCGGCATGACGACACTGCTGTGGTTAGGGTTATTATAGGACTACCCCAATCTAGATACGTAGCCTGTGTTAGAAATGTCCAAAGGTTAAACTTCTTGAGAACACAGTTGCACTGAATGGAGTAATGGAACAGGCAATCAATACAGTGTTTGTTTTGAGATCTTTCCATGAAATGTTCTCACCAAGTGTTCAAAATCATGCTGCCAAACAGACGGGTTCTGTGTTTGACCTCTGTTTGACCTCACTGTGGTGGAATTCTACGTTGTTGTGAGGACGTGTGTCATAGCGAGGCTTCCTGTGGTGCTCAATCTGCCGCTGGTTGAGTTAGGAGAGGTGTGTGTAGGGCTGCACAATTAATCGTGAATTAATCGAAATCGCGATAATGACCTCCGCGATTAACTAATCGCAAAAGTCCGCAATTAATGTGATTAATCATTTTGCTTTGAATTGAGTGTGCTAGGACTACACGGACGAATCACAGGCGCTTATGCTGTCTGACCAATCACATGCGCTCCCGCTGAGTGCGCGGTGCGCAGCAATTTCACTGAGAAGACAGATAGCAGTAGGTCAAGACAAGTGTCACAAGAGTACCTGCAGCCGTGAGTAGTGAAGAAATGAGAGAAAACGAGGTCAGTGAGTTAGTCGCAAAAAAGGGATCAACGTCCGTGATTTGGGAGCATTTTGGTTACGAAAAAGATGGATGTCCCTCAAGTCCAGCAGGTCATATGCAAACTGTGCAGAGCTAAAGCTATTACTATGAAATATTAATCGCAATTATTAATCGCAATTACCATTTTGAAGCAAATAATCGCAATTATTCTATTGGGTCATAATGGTGCAGCCCTAGGTGTGTGGGGCGTGGAGGGGCAGTGGTCAGGAGGTACCTTGGCCAGTAACAGGGGCTTGCGCCTGGACTGGTGAGGACGACCCTGATACCATGTGGAAAGAGCTGACCCCCGAGGTCACGGCCCCAGACACCTCTGAGAGACTAGCAGACCTGCAGTAACACACACAGCCAGTCTGCTCAAAGGTGCTGAGTCGTCAGAGCTGAGCGGAGCAGCTACGACTCCATAGAGGTTTACTTTAAAACTCCAGTCCACAACTCATCAACCCTTTAGCATCAAACACTGCCGGCCAACAATGTGACATTTGAGACGTTTTATTCCCGTGTGTGTTTGTGTGGAGCGGGCGTGAACGGGACATACCGCTGGGCAGTGAGGAGTCCAGACAGCTCCTTCGCTCCGGACACGGACTGCCCTACGGTCACAGTGAGGGGCTTCCCAGAAACCCCCACTGCAGCGGGGAGAAAGAAAAGAGAATGCTGTTCAATTTTCATGAGAGATCGATCACATTGGCGCAAAGACTTGCTCGATCGCCTTGTTGAGAGGGGTCAGGGAAGAATTTTTACAGCTCACTTATCTGGCCCCTGGGTGATACTGTTTTTTTGCTTCCCTCTGGAATATGTAGAGAGTGGGTCGTATACCCTCCTCCCTTGTTCTCTGTAAAGCGCATTGTGTTGCCTCTGGGTATGAATAGCGCTATACAAATAAAGCTTTGATTGATTGATTGATTGATTGAGCTGGTTCTTGTCCAAATGAGGGGTCACTGGACGACTTAAGTGCTCAGAAATAAAAATGCACGACCCTCCCTCTGATGGAAATATATATTTTTCGTTGACCCTCCCTGAGTGATTGAAACCAGGCCAGGTCCAGCCTGGCTTATAGGTGTCCAGTACATACAGTCGTTCTTTTGATAGTTCCGGACAATTTTCATTGCCTGCCTTTCATATGCACTTCCCTTTAGGTGGTGAAGTAAGGCTTATCTGGACATGCAAACATATTTGATTGAGTCAGCAGGCGACATTAAGTGTACATTCACAGGTGCATTGCATTGACCTTGAGTGGTGGCCATGTTAAATTGTGCTTATTGATCTTTATGGAAAGTCCTGTCAAAGGGATGATACATAATGGGTTGTTTATATTAAGAAGAATGTCAAAGGGATGACAGCATGCATATTAAGTAGAATGTCAAAGAAATGATGCGTTAAGCAATGAGACCTCACTTCTGTTTACGCAGCGTTGCCCTGACGTTGAGTGGCAGCCATGTTAATTTGACCTATTAGGGGACATATATGAATGGGACTCCACAGGAAATCTGCACAGCCCATTTCCTGTGTCAAGAGCGAGTATAATCCCTGGAAAGTGTCAGGAAGGCTGTGTTGTGAACAGAAGCTGTTACATTACCGGGTCGGTCAGTCTGGCTAAACACAAAACGCTAGGGATTTCAGGCACCACTGGGTCAGGGTCAGCGGTTCGAATCCCAGCTCCGACTGTCCACATGTCGAAGTGTCCTTGAGCAAGACACCTAACCCCAAATTGCTCCCAATGAGCAGGTTAGCACCTTGCATGGCAGCTACCGCCATTGGTGTGTGAATGTGTGTGTGAATGGGTGAATGAGAGGCCATTGTAAAGCGCTTTGAGTGCCGCTAAGGTGGAAAAGCGCTATATAAGTGCAGTCCATTTACCACTGGAAGTTCCAAAATTCACCCAAAGTAAAAATTATATTTTGATAATTTTAACATGAGTGAAATAGTTAGGACCGTCTTCAACCAAAGAAAATCTTGGTCGACTGACAGCCTACAACATTTTTTTCCTCAGCAAAGGTTTTGGTCGCTTTTTTCCCTCCTTCCCTATTTCCAAAATAGGCAGATTATTCAGTACTAACTTCGTTATTCGGCTTAATTGATTCGTTATGGTATTTTATTAGAACATATTAATTTAGTATTTTTATGTAAGACCATACATCAGGGGCATAGGTTGGATTTGAGCTTTGGCGTAGTAATGCGAGACCATGTTTTTCCCCCCCACTAATTTGCACGCAAACAGGCCAACGTTTTTACCTACAGATCAGACAACAGCTGAAGAAACTATTTTATTTTGATCGATTCAAATTTGTATGAACCAACCCTCCCTGGACTAAAATTAAAAAAGCATGACCCTCCCCCGTTCTCCTCCAGTGACCCGCTCCCATAAATCTCGAACGGCCCGATATAATAAGCCGATATAATCAGCATCGATCAAGCCCTTCTGCGTCTCACTGACAGATGGATAGATGGAGATGGGAGGCCCAGTAGCACATTCCCAGCATCCCCATGTGAGCCAGTTACCTTCCTGAGCGCCAGAGGTGATGGCGCCCCCTGCTGTCTCTCCGTGGGAAACGATGGTGACCTTAATTTTGGCCCTCTTGGAGCCCTTGGTGGGGGTGGGGCTGGGAGTCTGCCTCCTCTTCACATGGGCCCTCAGCTCGTCTCTGTCCAGACCCTCCGTTTGGTCACTGGACACGGGCACTGTAACACACACACACACACACACACAAGCGCGCACACGCACACACACACACACACACATACATAGGTTAACCCACAATCCACTGCAAGCCAATGAAAGTATTTCCACTGCAGGTCGATGGACAATAACATATGTTGCCAGGTGTGAACAGTGTCTGCTGCTCATGATGCACGACGCTGAACTGGTGGTTGTACAGTAGGAGAATGGAAGAACAGGAAGTGAAAGAGAAGAAAAGAGAGGAGGAAAGGAGGAGGAAGGACAGGAACTTACCAAACACACAGGAGGGGGTGCCAGGAGGAAGGCTTTTCCTCACAAGCATGTTTTGTTTCATAAAAGCAGCAAACTGAGCTGAAATGAATCGGAAACAAAGATGGAAGGAAAGTAGTAGAAAGACAGAAGACACAGAAGACGAGAGTGAAAGTATTTCAGTGCCGGGGCTGTCGGAGAGTTGGAGCAAGAAAGCGCAGCATCGAAACCGTTTCAAACAGTTCAACATGAGACGCAACGAATCGATGATGAAAAGTGTTGCCGACTATTTTTCACTGACATGCGAAACATGGTCAAAATAATTTTGTGTGTTTTTTTCAACTCTCGTCCCAAATTCGTCCCGAAATGATTTTACATCCTCTCCTTTCTGGTCCTATTTTTAATCGGCCCCGGGACGACGAGGTGTCCTGAAGCTTGAGCCCTGGTTGTGACTAACAAGGCGATCACGATCAATGTCCAACAACCTTTTCAACAGGGTTTTTCCTGCATGAAGGAATTTTTGGCGCCACCAAAAGAGATTTTAGCCAAAGGAAAATCACCAGTGCCAAAATGCTAAAAAATTGAGAATAAAAATAGCAATTCAAATCCTCTCCAAATGTGTTTGATAGCTTGTTTCTAGTGCAGCCCATCCCTCTTTCTTGCATTGTCCATGGTTTGGACCACTAGTAATCAAGATTATTAATAGACAGGCTATCAGTATCTTTAACATTTTGGCTTCATACCCATTTTGTGTCGTGTCGGGAGATTTTCCACAGATGTGAAAAGTGAGCTCAGTCAGAACAGCGAAGAATACAGGCCTCTATATGCTGGTAGGCTACTCAGCATAAAACAGAAGTTCCCCCCAAAAATGTGCATCACCCCCCAAAGACCCATTCTGAGCCAGGAAAAACCCTGTTTCAACCACTGTAGTCTGCATTCCCACCAAACTCTAGTAAAGAAATGAGCAGCAGTAGAATGGAATGAGTCACTATAACAAGCTCACACTAATAAGTGGGATGAATGTGAGAGATGAGTGTATAGGTCAATCAATCAATCAAAGCTTTATTTATATAGCGCATTTCATACCCAGAGGCAACACAATGCGCTTTAGGTGCGTGTGTGTGTGTGTGTGTGTGTGCGTGTGCGTGTGTGTAGGCAAGGCATACAAACCTTGCGCCTGCTTGTGTGTGAGCACAGTCCCGGACCTCTGCATGTGGGTCTTGAGGAGCTGTGTGGCCGTGATCAGACTGGACTTCTGAGCCGGGGACAGTCCTGACGTCTTGGGCTTGGGGCTTGAGGTGGGACTGCTGCACACGCTCGACAGGTCCTGAGGACACAAGACGGCGTGGATCAGTCGGGACCGTTCTAACGCTGGATCATTCCGGGAATCTGCTCCCCTGTCTTCCTAACCGTGAGGGAGTGGAGAGCAGCCGCAGGCCTGACCTCGGAGCCTGAGGGGGACATAGGGACCCGGAGGGCGGGGGAGGAGGGCCGGACCCTCTCCAGGTCAAAGGGCAGCTCTCGTCGGGGCTTCTTCTTCTTCTCCGTGTCCAGGTCCCTCATCTCTCCGGGGCTGTGTCCGTGGCCCTCCGACCGCGTCAGCACCCCCGACAGGAAGTCCGCTATCTCGTCCTGCGAACGAGCACAGCAGGAGAGAGAGAGAGAGAGAGAGGGTGAGAGGGTGAGAGAGAGTGGGAGGGTGAGTGAGTGAGAGTGGGAGGGAGGGAGGCAGGGAGAGAGAGAGAGAGAGAGAGAGAGAGAGAGAGAGAGAGAAAGAAAGAAAGAGAGAAGGAAAGAGAAAGAAAGAAAGAGAAAGAAAGAAAGAAAGAAAGAAAGAAAGAAAGAAAGAAAGAAAGAAAGAAAAAGAAGGAAAGAGAAAGAAAGATAAAAAGAAAGAAAGAAAGAAAGAAA
This sequence comes from Borostomias antarcticus, assembly GCF_949987555.1. Lineage (NCBI taxonomy): Eukaryota > Metazoa > Chordata > Actinopteri > Stomiiformes > Stomiidae > Borostomias > Borostomias antarcticus. The sequence continues at coordinate 2,185,568 of NC_140256.1, forward strand.
GAAAGAAAGAAAGAAAGAAAGAAAGAAAGAAAGAAAGAAAGAAAGAAAGAAAGAAAGAAGGGAGGCTTCACACAAAATGAGTAAATGTCTTGATGCTTGTAGAGAAGCTATAGAGAAGGAAAAGGACCCAACGACCACGACACCAAACTCAACTGATTTGAAAGCACAGAGAGATGTGGACCGACCTGAATGCAGCGATCCACCATGGTCTGCGTCAGACCTTCCGACTTCATCTTCGTGGAGTTGATCCTGCGTAAGGAGACCGTTTCAACATGAATGAGAAAAACCCCAGAAAAACGGAGATGCCCTCAAAGTCGGTGGAAACGAAAGAGAAAACGAATCGGCCGCTGACCTCAGGTTGTCGTCGGCTCCACCCACCACCACCAGGCTATTGTCGGCCCTCAGTTTCTCCCTGAACTCTTCCATGGCCTCCGTGCTGCACTGCAAGGCGTTCTGACCAACCACAAACAGCACTGGGGTCTTCATGTCCAGCAGAGGGTCGTCCACATCCTGCCAGTCAAAAAATACAGCAGCAATCAATCCCAGCACTTAAGCACCAAACACACTATATTGGAGAAAGAGTAGTAATATTGTACTATTTCCATGAAGGAAAGGGAAGTGACATCAGAGGGTATTTCCTACCCCTCTGGGTCCGTTGACTGACATCAGGGGGAAGCCGAGACACACCACGGCGGTCAGGTACTCCATGAGAGACACCTAGAGGCCAGACAAGTTCATATCTGCTATACCCGTTTATATTTCTCAAACAGTAGTTACTCTACCCATGACTCCACATCAAGGTTATTATAGTTAACGAAAACTAACTAAAAAACGAAAACTAGTTGTGAAAAAACATTTTAATTAACTGAAATAAAAATAAAAACTAGACTTTCCAAAAAAACGATAACTAACTAAAACTGTAGTGTGTTTACAAAACTAACTAAAATAAACTAAAATTATTGAGAAAATGTCCTTAGTTTTAGTCTTGTATTTCATACATAAGCCTAGTATTTTGGGTGGATATGAAATCTATCCTCCATTTTATTTAGCTGTGCCCCTGCGCAGAAGTAACCTGACGTGCGCCAGATGGATTGTTTCACACAGAGTGAAATAACGTGAGCTCACGAGATCAGGATGGTCTCACAAGGCTAGCGCAGATTTTTTTTTAAAATAAAAACTAAACTAAACTAGCAAACCTGCTTTAAAACGAATCAAAACTAAACTGAAACTGAAAATAAAAAATGAAAACGATATAAAAATAAAAACTATTGAAAAAAGCAAAACTATTATAACTTTGCTCCACATCCATCTCCTCCACCAGTATGCATCTCTGAAGGAAGAGCAACAACACGTACAGCAAGAAAGTAGTAATTTAGTGTCCTTACATGACAGGAAATGAGAGCTCCCACATTCCAGCCAACCAGGATTATGGGTTTGTGAGGGAAGTGACTGTGAACCTGAAGAAATCATTCAAACAAACCGACCTTGTAACTTCAGTATGATGGTAGCAAAATCACTTTCACGTTATTGTAGAGATTAAAAAAAAGCATAGTCCATTTAGCTACACCGGTTCAATCAATATGAATGTGTAGGTTGATGCGAGAGCCGTACCTCAATAACTTTGGCTCTGACGGTACCGAGCATGTACTCCAGACACTGAGTGATGCCTACATTGGCGCCGCTGTTCACATGGGTGTTCACTGGGATGACCTGAGGTGAAGACATGGCAGGTTAGAGTCCGTCTGAAATCTGAAAAACTGTTATCATTATTTATAGGACTCTGGGTACCAACTAAATACTGTACATCTGGTACCACCCCAGCTAAGCCCATCCAATCAACTTATCTGCTAGTTCTGAGACCCATTGGAGCAATCAGTAATTGGACATTTAGTCTACTGTACGCCCCCCCCCCCCCTCCCAAGGTCAGCTAAGGTCAGGAATTGACCCCATTCACACAATTCACACACGACCCCACGCAGGCGTTTTCCCTGAACTCTGCAGGGACAGTGCGCATGTGTGAAAGGGGCTTTATTTGGCTGTTATCATCTCAGTATTTGGCAGCAATTCAAACAATGTTTCTTTTAGCGAGGCCCACTCTGGACTTGAGTCAGTCTACAGACCTTCCCCAGACAGGAGAGCTGGGACTGCCAGGACCTCATCCTGCGGGAGGTGGAGAACGCGGGGTTGGTGGGTCCCGACGGGGCGATGAGGATGAGCGGGGAGCCGGGCAGCTTGCTCTGGAGGACAAAACAAACACACACAGACCAGCGTCTATTCTCTCTGTCACATCACTAGGAACCCAATACAGCTGGAACTTACACAACCCATTACATTACAGTCATTTAGTAGATGCTTTTATCCAAAGCGACTAATAATAATTGCATTTAACGTAGGAAAAGCCAATGTACTACTACTTGCCAGAACTCACAAGTGCATCTTCCCTCTAAAACAAGTGACTAAGAGCATAATCTAGTGCTGAAGGCAAAGTGCAAGAATAGCAATCTAAAATACAATACAATAAAATACAAGTGCTTACATTGAGCATGAATTACACTGTAGCGAGCTAATACACTTGCTGTAAACGGTCTCGGTAACTAAAGAAAACCATGGTGGAGTTGAAGCTGCGTGGTACCGGTTTGTTGTGAGACAGCACTCCCACAGCGGGGTCCCAGGGCCTCTTCAGGAGCAGAGACAGGGCCTCCGCTCCGGCCGCGCCCGTCTTCACCGACGACGTCAGCAGCATCCGGTCAATCAGGGAGGGCAGCTGGACAGAGACAGGAGGGGGTGGTCAGTCCAGAACCTGGGCCTGGCATGAACCCATCCTCTTACTTACATGAATGGAATTCTGAATGGTGTTAAGTGAGGTTGTGGGGGGGTTGTGCAATGGGTCAAGGTGTTTTTTTCACTGGGGTACGTGCAATACGGGTTATGTGCTATATATGTATTATGTGTAATATGTAGGATATGTGTTGTTTCTGTATAGAGGCGATCTATGTATTGAGTCCAAGACAAATTTCCCTAAGGAGACAATTGGGCCAATCTAAGACGATTTTCTGTCCCGACAGATAAAGTTTTCAGAATCTGGATAAAGTATATCGAATCGTATCGTATCATTAATCTATTATGTAAAAACATAAAATAAACATCCAATAAAATTAAAAGAGCCGGTATGTGTGAGAGCGTACCTTGCTTTTGAGCGTCTGCAGGATGTCCAAATAAGCAGCCAGCATGGCCAGACTGAGGGACTCGATCATGGTGGTGTGTAGCCACTGGGTTAGCTTGGTGTCCCAGTTGATGCTCGCTAGCGCGTGACGCACCTTCCTGGCGCACTTGTCCACAGCGATCCTGCGGAGGACCGGCTCGTTGGACGCCTGGGAGACAACGATGGTGAGAGGGACAACCGTTAAAGACCATAATCTATAACATCGTGATCTTAACGGAACCACATCTCAAACCAATCTGTGATTTGAAGACGGTCGTGAGCTTACGTTTTCGTTGGCCAACCGGGCCAGCCTCTCAGCTTGCAGGGCCTTCAGGACTTTGTTGAATAATTTATTTTGAGTTATTGACCATCCAGTCCTGCAAGGAAGAAAGGGGAGGGTTACCATTTACAACTGAAGTTGAGACACGCTGACTGGGTGTAATAACCAGTCTACAACAGTTGAGCAAAACAGGTCGCATGACACAATGTTACAGTGTGGCGGCTGTAGCTCAGTTGGTAGAGCGGGTCGTTCAGTGATCGAAGGGTCAGCGGTTCGAATCCCAGCTCCGACTGTCCACATGTCGAAGTGTCCTTGAGCAAGACACCTAACCCCAAATTGCTCCCAATGAGCAGGTTAGCACCTTGCATGGCAGCTACCGCCATTGGTGTGTGAGTGTGTGTGTGAATGGGTGAATGAGAGGCCATGAGCAGGTTAGCACCTTGCATGGCAGCTACCGCCATTGGTGTGTGAATGTGTGTGTGAATGGGTGAATGAGAGGCCATTGTAAAGCGCTTTGAGTGCCGCTAAGGTGGAAAAGCGCTATATAAGTGCAGTCCATTTACCATTTACGCTCCACGTTATTTTTGTAGGCCTACTTCTGTTGTGTCTGTGTTTTCTGTTCTGTTTTCTTTTTTTAAAGATGACCTACAGTAGCGTGTCCTTGCAATCAAACGGAACAGTTTGTCAAGTGTAGAGGAGGTTTGAAAAGAGCCCACTAACTTGTTGATGTGTTCCTCCCAGTCATCCGGGGGAGGGGGGCCGTCAGCAACGGTGCGAGCGAATAAAACATGGCGCTCGCATTCTTTCATCACGCTGCGAGCCTTGTGGTTGTCGTACAGAGGTACAGGTGTAGGTGTGACCGTCTCCACGTCGATCGACGGGTCCGATTCCCTGTAGAAGGAAGATCGGCATGTAAACGCTTGCATGGAACGCAGCACAACTTCCCAAAATCCCATCATCCATTATTGAGGGTTCCTACTGTTTTCTAGAGATCATTTTCCAGGACATTTTCTGTCACGGTAAAGCTGGTATGACAGGGATCACACTAATGTTCCTCTCTGTGGAAGTCTGATTTTAAAGACATACATTTGGGCTCCCATTCAGTGTTTTTTTTTACCCTGGCTTCCCATTATTATCCAACTCCCTCAACAATGCCCAACACACATTTGAAACAATTTCACTTGGCCAGAGTTGAATCACAAACCTAAACCTTTACATGGAAAACAAGATAGGAAGCAGCACATCAACTCTAGCAACTGAACCAAACATGCTAACTTGACCGATTTAACATTATTCAACCTTTTAGAACAAGTGGGGAATAAAGCAACATGAATCTACAAACCTCATATGAAAAAAAAGTTACCAGCCAGTATTGACTAATATTTGACCGTTAATATGATCGTGAGCATAACTTTGGCCTTCGACTTTCAGATGGCAGTATTATCCGTTTTGCCAAATAGCTCATTCTCAGCTTAAGGAAAATAGGAGAATGTTGAAATATTTATCCAGGATAACAAGATTTTGCAAGATAATTTACTTTTTCTCTCATTCATTCCCGTGTGTTTTCCATGACTGGAAAACTGGTCATCTGTTTTCCAGGTTTTCCATGACGCGTGGAAACCCTGGGTTAAACATGATAATTGCCATGCCAAGACTGTGTTTATGGTCACACCTAAACATATGTACAGCAGGTGCGAATGAAAGGTGCGAAGTGTGCAGAAATGGCGTATTCAGCAGGACTATGTGCAGTGGTTCTCTAGCCTAGAGGTTAAAGGCCATACAATCCCACTGAGCAAAGACACGTCTAGAAGATGTCTTTTAGACGTCTTTTTTGTCTTTTTCGGACGTCCAAAGACATCCAATTAGGAGCCAGAATGAAAGTTTCTTTTAGACGTTCAGATTTTGAACCTGTTCTGCACGTCCACAGACGTCTTAGAGGGGTCCAAGCCAGACGTTTGAATATTGAGGGGTCCAGCAGACGTACAAACGGGGTTCTGGACCGACGGACGTTATTAAGACATGATCTGAACGTCTCCCTGACGTTGCGTGTTTGCTGGGATGCTTCACTCACAGTGAGGAGTCGGGCTGGCGACGGGGTGTCACGAACAGCATGCGCGTGGGTCGCGCGCTGCTGGCGTCTGGGTGCGCGTTCCAGGGTTTGGCGTAGCTGTGGTCCAGGAACACCAGGTCGAGCTCGCGCTCATGGGCCGACAACTGGAACAACAAGGACGTCCCCATCCTCCGCGCGGACGTCTGGAAGTCCCTGTCCCCACCCCGGTGCATCCTCTACGGGGGCCCCAGAGGGCCCTGACGTTCCAAGGCTTGGGAGTTTCAATGCAAACCTGTAAAACCATATATTGTGTTAGTTACTCGGACGTCTGGAAGTCCCTGTCCCCACCCCGGTGCATCCTCTACGGGGGCCCCAAAGGGCCCTGACGTTCCGAGGCTTGGGAGTTTCAATGCAAACCTGTAAAACAATATATTGTGTTAGTTACTTGATCTTGACGACCTGGAATGCTCTCATCGTGGCCTGCTTGTTCGCAGGATGCTAGTTAGGGTTAGGCTGTCAACATAACCATCAGCTAGCTGGTTTTCTATTGTTCTTTTCAGGTTAGCTAGTCAGTTATGTGACTAGCCTGTCCCCCGTTGCTAGCTAGCTATCCTAACGTACATAGCAGTAACAGTTCCTTTAGAAAGTAAAGAGGATTCGTGAGTAAACATGCTGTCTATAATGCTAACAAACACCAACGAGCACAATGATTAGCTAGCTAGCTTAGCCTGCCGTGTCTAGCCTAACTAGGCTATACCAGTTACTCACCCTTTACTGCTGTTATTTCCATTGGTAGTGGGCTGTAAATGTACTCGAAATATTCTTCAGAAGAAGTATATCAAAGTGAAGTAATACCCCAATTCTAAATCTCATTAATGTATCATCTATAGCGGTCAAAATGTTGAGCTAATGTTGGTGAGCTGGGTTTGGTGCGCAGATCCGCCTCGCTGGTGTCTCTGGACAGACTGGACACATGCAAAACACGGCATGGAGTCACTGAGACACATGCAAAACACGGCATGGAGTCAAAACACGGCACGGAGTCACTGGACACATGCAAAACACGGCCCGGAGTCACTGGACACATGCAAAACACGGCACGGAGTCACTGGACACATGCAAAACACGGCACGGAGTCACTGGACACATGCAAAACACGGCACGGAGTCACTGGACACATGCAAAACACGGCACGGAGTCACTGGACACATGCAAAACACGGCATGGAGTCACTGGACACATGCAAAACACGGAACGGAGTCACTGGACACATGCAAAACACGGCACGGAGTCACTGGACACATGCAAAACACGGCACGGAGTCACTGGACACATGCAAAACACGGCACGGAGTCACTGGACACATGCAAAACACGGCACGGAGTCACTGGACACATGCAAAACCCGGCATGGAGTCACTGGACACATGCAAAACACGGCACGGAGTCACTGGACACATGCAAAACACGGCACGGAGTCACTGGACACATGCAAAACACGGCACGGAGTCACTGGACACATGCAAAACACGGCACGGAGTCACTGGACACATGCAAAACCCGGCATGGAGTCACTGGACACATGCAAAACACGGCACTGAGTCACTGGACACATGCAAAACACGGCACGGAGTCTTTGAAAGAGCCGGATCCGGTATCTTGAGTAACCAGTTGGGCTGACGAGAAAGGGTCTGGGCAGGTTGGGATGTGGGTATAGGAATGAGTGAAATCTTTGCTACATAACTTTTTTGTATTCCTTCTACAGCATGTATGTATGTAACTTTCCCACTGTGTACTATTTGCCCCACTATTTTAAGACTGTATATTTATTTGCCCAGGGACTGCGAGTGGAAATTAGCTGTCTAGCTATAACCTTGTACAGTGCATCTCTCCCTATTATATAGGGTGAAATGTCTACTGTACCTTGTCCCTGTCTTAAAAATAAATCAAATCAAATAAAAAATGAAGCATAGGACATTGGGCAGTGTTGTGATTAGTTGGCTTTTATTTACTTAGTTGGTTTTTATTTACTGCTGACGATTCACTATTTCAGGAGTTTGTTCTCCTGCAAATTATCCCTCCCAGTTGTGTCATCTAATTCTAGCTCCTAAAGTTTCTCTGGCTCATTGCTTAAAAGCAAGTGATTTAATTCATTCATTTTGCTTTTGTTACAAATGTTTGGCCTTCATTGGTATTGTTGATTCAGACACGCAAAACAACTAAATTGTGTAGGTATGACTATGGACATTGTATTAAAGTGTCACTCCACAATGATACACACAATTTACTTTATTAAAATACAGGATTAAAAACAACAACACTGGGACAGTTTTGATACTGAGCAAATTAAATTGTACATCATTGTATTTACATCATCATCATTACAAAACAAAGATAAGACGATTGAAAACTACACATCTATGTGTAGGATACTTGCCACAACATTCTTGACAAATATTGTTTTTCCTTTCTACAGTATCTGTGTAGAAGTCACTGGCTCGAGCCTTGCTCCTGTGTGCTTTGCCTTCAATGCTCAATACTGCATGCTACCATTTTGCTATGAAACCAGGTCTACACTTGTGTGTACACACACACACACACACAGCTAACGTTAAATTGTTTTCTTTAAGCACTACCCATTGCCAGATCGATGTGGATAAGACATGGCACGCTGTGGAGTCCTCCTGAAGGAACATATACTGTATATGTACAGTACTGTAGGCTACTTTGTCTTGATGCTTTTAATGTCTCATGTCTCATTCTAATGACATGCTCTTTAGAAGTATTACACCTTTGTCACAATGTTACCCAAGTAATTTTACTGCAATACAGGCAGTGTAATGTAATGTAGTCCAGGTATTACCAGAGGTGATGAAGAAACTAAACTTATTTACGTAATGGTTAACTCGCCTTCAACTCAATCTCCATCTGAATGGAACATTGATTTAGTGGCAGAGCAAAAGTGATCTTTGTTCTGTTGAAATGTTTTCCTCCCATTTGTGTAATTCCAAAGGTTCCTCTGGCTCACTGCTTAAAAGCAACAGAAACACATAACCCTCTTATTATTCATGCACATACGACCACTTCACATCGTCATCATGGTGAGTGTCTGTTTTTTAATTAAATTAGAAGGTATTACAAAAGGCCTTCATTGGGATTCTCTAGGGATCTTGTTGGCATCAATTAAACAAGCTTAGTCAGGCATATATTTTGTTATTGTTAACGTGTAGGTTAAATTAAAGACGTAAAACATTGATTTGAGAATAAAATATTTGTGTATAAAAAAAACCAAAAGGGGTGTGGTATTTTACTAGATGAAGAGTAGGGTCATGACTGGTCGTCTTTTGAAGAGATTGACTGTTCCTCCTCCGTTCTCCCCATGTAGAGGTCACTGGCCCTAGCCTTGCTCCTGTGCGTCCTGCCTTCACTGCTCGATGCTGCGTGCTACAGGTTTCGTATGAAACTAGGTAAAAGACAACGTTTACTGTTCACACAAACACACACCCAAACAGCTGACGTTTAATTGTTTTCTTCCTTAGGCGAGACCCGCTGCCAGGACAGTGTGGATAAAACATGGCATTCTATGGACGAATCCTGGAGGAACAGTGCCTGCATGGACTGCACTTGTGATGAATGCTGCCAAGCGTAAGTGCAGTTCTACTCCTAGAGGCTGAATCATCCCTGTGATCAACATACACACGTCAACGGGTCACATTTATCTTAAACACCAGCATAGTATACGCGTAGTAGTACAATAGACCCTCAGCCATAACAGCCCATTTTTATTTAACCTTTTGTATTGTAATTTGCTGCCTCTTGGCCAGGTCGCTTTTGAAAAAGAGATTCTTTATCTCAATAAGCTTACCTGGTTGAATAAAGGAGTAATAAAAAAATAAACATTTAAAGTAAAGGCAATGTAGTAGTTTACCAGTTGTATGACTTGTATTCCTTGTGTGATGAATTTCTACCTTTTACTTATGATGACTATTTGATGGCAGGTATTCGACTCCTGTATCTTACCCTGAGGACTGTGTTAAGGAACTTGACTTGGTAGCGTGTAAATACAAGGTCTATAAGAAGGACGATCCAGCCACGGAATGCCCGATCGCCGCGTCGGTGGGATAATGAGGCAGTTCTTTCATCATGTTCTTGTACAATGAATTAAACAGGAATGTTTCTGATGATGTGTGAATTGGATCATTTATATAAATAAAAAATATGACATCACGAGTGTCAAGGTTGTGCTCAATGCTTGCGTGTAGAAGCTGTGGAACTGATGACCAATGAGAGAGTACTACAGTATGTGTTCCTGGCAGACCACACTTACAGGTTATTTGACCTTTTTGCAGATTACATGTTTGGTTGATTAGGACAGCTGTCCTGATTGGTCCAGAACCTCCAGGCAGGAGTTAGTCTACATATGGGATGGAAATATATAGGCCACCGGATTAATCAACAAAAAATTGGAAATGAAACTGCCAACAGTATGTTTTTGCATTACATTTTCCATTACATTAGTCATTTGGCAGACGCTTGTATCTTGTGACCTGCATTTAATGTAGCTAGTCAGTGTACTACAACACGCCAGAACTCACAAGTGTGTCTCCTCCTGGTTTTTGCCATTTGATTTCGGTTTGTTAGTTCAATCTTGGATTTTATAACAATCAAATGGAAAATGTGAGTGTGCTCAGTGGTTGCACAGAGAAGCTGAGCTGGGACTCAAGGTGTTCCTAACATGCCCACTATAGAAGCTGAGCTGGGACTCTAGCTGTTCCTAGCATGACCACTAGACGGCAACAGAAGCTCCCATTTCGTCTTCACTTCTTTGTCTTCATCACCCCCCTCCCCAACACACACACTCTAAGTCAAAGAGGAGCAGAAAATCAGAGACTTGTGGAAGGTTTGTAGACACTGAAAGTTGGACACAGTTCCCCTTGGAGCTTGCTGCACTGCATCCCAACAAGTATATAGAGGGAGAAGGAGGATAGTACAGGAGTGTGGGGCTCTGGAGATCACTGGTCTGTCTCTGACCCTGTGATAAAAGTCTCCTGACCAGATTGAGACGGATTAGACTTGCAGCATCTCTTCCTTCGTCACTGCAACCACCAGATACTGCAACCGTTTGGATAACTGCTGTTCAGTGCCGAGGGGGACTGGAGGAAAGTACTGCAACAAGGAATAATCGGCCGCATGAAGGAAAAGTGATTTCTCTCTTCCCATTGTTGTCCGAGGTGGCTGTCGTATTGTTCCTCTCCTTGAATGAAGCTTTCTCAAACTGGAGTAATGTGCCAAGGGTCCGGGTTCACAGCGGTGCTTGCTGCTGTGCTGTTGGTGTTGACAGCTGGCAACACTGGACAGAACCAGGGCAGAGAGCAGCTTAGACCAACCTGCTTTGGGGGCTTTGACCTCTACTTCGTTTTGGATAAGTGAGTTATAATTCTTCTCTTCCTGTTATGCTCCACTGGGGACAGTGAGTTGTGTTTGTTGTTGAGTGTACCATGTAGAATCGGTGAGCTTTAGTAGTAAGGTAAAGGTCCCTTGAGAGAAATATCATACGTTTAATTGTTAATAAGTGTCTTTTAAATGCAAGTGTAATGTAATCTCACACAATATGATCATTTATCTTTCTAAATGCATGATCTTATCCACTGCTCCCGCTGTCCTCCCCGACCCTAACAAACAAAAGACTGTTTTCTTTGTGAATAGGTGCACATTTTGGGATTAATTTTGGAATGAGGGGAGAAGCTGGTTAGTGAATTGCATAAACCTCCTCTGCTTCTGTCAGAGTTGTCACATCTGTCAAAAAAAGATGCAAGTTGGGTTCTGGCTCCTCAGCCGCAAAGCAACAACAGAATAATACTACAAAATAATCATAACAAAAATACAGTGCAATACAATACAATAAAAAGTGAAAGTATGGTGTTATGGTGCGCAAATGTGCATTGTTGTGCATGCTAGTGTGTCTTTGCGTGTGCAAATATCAGTTTCAAAGATTGTCATGATGTCATCCTTGGAACTGAATAGTCATTATAACGTACCCTGGAGCCACATTAAGTAGTTCCTGGTTTCTTTTGCTAGGAGCTGACATCCTAAGAAGTTACAAGATCACACAAGCTGTAAATGACTAGTTGTCATTTACATAATGCCTTATAAAATGAACCATCTTTTTGAAATCTCAACTTTTTGCAAACGTTTGTGCATCTCATTGTAGGCTTTCTTGTATTTTCTGAGCAAATGTAACAATCTCAATTGAATACACATTTCCCCATGTGCTGGAATAGATGAAGCAAGCAGATGCTCAATTTAAAAGGCCTTAATCTCCACTTTTGTCCACAGCAGATGTGCATTACTAGTATTGAACAGACTTCCTTTCTCTCCAGTGATACATACCTCAGGAAATACAGGGTGAGGACAGAATCAGTCATATCAATTCAGGTGTTTTCTCAATTATGCTTTTTGGGCGAAGAAGGCGCACTGTAAACTATCTTAACGGCTCTGCTTTGGGTCGGAGCACACGTTGGGAATCACTTACACCAACCTCTTTAAAACTCATCACAACAGCAGTGTTTATCTGCCCTACTTTCTTATGAAATATCCATGTTCACAGCAAACATAACAGTGATATCATACGGAAATCCTACAAAAGGTGTAGTGGGGAGAAATAAACCTGTTCAATTTACAAAAGTATTGCGCATGCTTCCATCATTTCATTTTCACTCAGTCAAGTTGTCTTTGGGTGAATTATGGGTATAGCCTTAGTGCACATCTGTTTTTGCGCAAGAATAGCTCAACTCAATAGCAACTCACTTTCTAAATCATTCACTGTACCTGTATCAAACCAGTCTGTTTATCCTTAATTTGCCTTTGGCCTCCGTCATCTGTTCCAATAGAGAGTAGCAGAATGCTGTGAGCAATACAAGAGATGGATTTAGTTATCAGCCTACATGGACAAATGGATTATGGTTACAAAAGATGCAGACCTAGCGAACCGGTGATATGCTGTATAGTAGGCCTTTTACTTGCCGGAAGTTAATTAAAACAATATTTCAGGTTTAGCATTTTAACTGTGACCAGGAGCTCTGTAGCTCACCACAGTGGTTGGTTGGTCGGTCCACAATGTCATCCGTGCTGCACATGCATGTAGGCCTACAGTAGGCTACGTGGTTGCAGCAGGGCTTGGGAAAACGTAGTCCCAGAGACGACCATCTTGTTTCTACACAGGTGTATCTATTTGTCTGATTGGCTCTACTGCATAGAATCCTATGCAATCAGACGAATAGAGACACCTGTGTAGAAACAAGATGGTCGTGTCTGGGACTACATTTTCCCAAGCCCTATTACGAATTCACACTTGTAACCTATTTGTAGGCCTATATTAGCAAAATAACTTGGTTTTATAATTCCATTGTTCTATATAATCTATTAAAGTTCTACAAAAACATGCACATTTGCAATAGCTGCGACCAAATACAAGCATTTTCAATCTGGCTGAATCTTCTCCTCTCTTGTCTAATTAATGGATTAGCAACAGCTGTGGTGCCAAAATCTTACACACATACCACAGGCTAAACGGTCCAGTGGACAACAATAACATTGCACTTTTACATTTGTGTGGACCGACTGAATGACTGACCAACCAACTGACAGAGCGAGCATACATTGCTGGTTGCAGCTAAAAAAATACAATAAATAAAAAAGAAGATTACATGTTGGACGGGACTTGGCACTTGACCCAGGCTACCTGACCTGCTGGAATGACAGTGTCTTGTCTGCCGGTCCGTAGGCGCCTGCACTGCACAAAAGGTTTATCGGTCTGGCTTCACAAGGAGCTCTGCCTTTTTTTGCTGGTATCAACATGGCATTACAGAGCACACTGGTAGAGTTGAGATCAGGTTGTGCCTGTAGCCAATCACCTCTTCCAGCATGTTAAAACCCAGCAGTGGTCTCTTCAGAGCAAGACTGCTAGCAAGAAAATGCCCAGTGATTGACAGACTAGGGTTCTCATTGGGTGACATAGTCCTCAATTTCTTTGGCCATAAAGGGCATGCAGAATCTCTCTCTCGCAAGGTGCAGCACTCTTTCTGTGCCAGCACGGCCCGTCTCCTAGATGTTTCAGAGCTAGTGTCCTGCATTTTAAAAGGTAGGACTAGCTGCCTGTGCCGATTCGTCCATCTGTAAAGGAGGTCATAGGTCATAAGTCATAGGTCGTCCATCTGTAAAGGAGGTCAAGGTATAACTCACTCCACTCAAGAAGCAGCTTTTGGGTGTCTCCACCTACATTTTTGCATATTTCGTCTGTCATTTTAGGGTCTGACTCCTTTAACTGAGCCACCATCCTCTCTTTGAGCTCTCACGAGATGATCGTAGCTGATGAGAATGGCAGGTGAGAATGAGACTGCCAGCGAGAGTCTGGGGAAGAAATATTGAGTGCTGCAACCCAGGCCGATTCTTTCTCTTCCTCCGCCAGTCTCTCATTCCATGTAGCACGCACTGCCTCACCTGAGAACACCTCTGTACAAGTCATTCCATATTTCTCCATATCCAAAGGGAGGCCAGACAGTGTATCTGCGTCCAAAGTGGACTTTCCAGGCTTATATTTGATGTTGAACCGGAAATCGGAGAGCTCCCCAAACGATGAGCGACAGCGTTGAGCTTTGCTGTAGGCCTACTCATGACATAGGTCAATGGGTTGTTGTCGTCTGTGAAGTGTGGAGCGTAGTGCAAGGAATTTGACGGAAGTGGCCGCCTCCTCTCTTGATCCACGTCTAGCTAACTCTGGCACATTTACATTGATGTGAAAACTGATATGTCGATCAATGTGGATTGTAATTAAACAATGACTGTAACACACAGCTAGCTAGCTAGCTAGCTAGTGTATCTGGTAGACTCAGCTACAGTAGCACTACGACTGCACTCGAGTCGATGTCAGATTGCCAGTTGATATCAGTACACAATAGCCTACTGTACAGTGCTGGACACTATATGATTCCCCCAGACATTGTAAACCTCTCTAGTTTGTTATACAATGCAAATATCTTGTATAATAAGTTATATTCCTGTGACTGGCTGCCTTCAATCTAACTGCTGATAGCATTCTTTGAACTGTTAGGTGCAGCTTGTGCTAATTTGGCTCTTGGCTTTTCTCTGAAAGAAAGTTGCAAGCAGGTGTCTTCCCTCAATATCCCTCCTTTCTCTTTCTGTACTTTCATTTCTTTTTTGCAACCCTGATTTTGCTTTTTTGAAATTCATTATAACCGCTGCTGCGACTTCTTCAGAGGGGGGGGGGGGGCTCAGAGTGCCTCCACTATTTTGCGGGGATACAAACTTAGTTATGGCAATAATGCATCTGAAATCAAATATTACAGACAAAAGCAAACTTTAATTCCAGGATTTTCCCTTGGTAGCCTACTCAATCCCCCTTTTCCCCTCAGTCTGGCGCCCCTGCTTGTATAACAAGCACTGATCGCGCGGATTGAAACCAATCAAATGCTGAGCCAGGATAAATCTCTCCCGTCAGCAACATTAAGGAGTGGCAACATGCGGTCACCATTAGGAGTGAGTCGTGGGAGTGCTCTTTGTAATATATAGACAATGGCTGTTCATTCAAGATGGGTTATTAGGCCATGGGAGCACTAATAGCTACACACACTTTGTCAACGTTTTGATCTGAACCATTGTATATGATCATAAGTAACCTTAAAACAGGGATAAACATGCATTTTCCTTTTACTACTCCTTTAATGTCCATGACTGACCTGAATTTCACATTGTATACCCACGGCCTGGCCTGCTCCCAGCACCGTGGGAAAAAACTAAAGACAAAAGGTAAAAGAAAATGCAGATGCTCTTTCAAATTATTAAGCACTCTAAATAAAACCAAACATTTAAATGTATACAAATATGATCACACTTTAGTGGGCATCACACCTACATGAGGCTAGTTATGGGCAGTAGAGGCCAAATCAATAAGGTTAAGTTTGTGCACTGTGAACAGTGACTAATGACTTTATTATGATTTGTATACTGTGTAACTGTTGCCTTTATATTTATTTACAGTAGTATTTGGGTCTCCCTCTCCCTCTGTTCCACTTAGAAAAAGTCTTATTCATAGAATAGATGGAGATGGATTTTCCATTTGACCTACATCAGAATGCCAACACCAGGCAGACATTTCTGTGGTGGTGCAACATTTAGCTAAGTGGAAACTCAGTCAGACAAGGATCTGGAAGGCAGACTGTACCTGAGGTGTCCTGTGTTTTCACAATCACAGAAATATACAAGAATACATTAGTGGATGTGTTGACATTCTATTCCATAGGGAGGGCACTTGTGAGTTCTGTTCTATTTTCTCATTCATTATCCTAATTAAAGCTTTTTGAGTTTACATTGCACCAGAACTGCCTGTCTGTCTGCTTGCCTGTCTGCTTGTCTGTCTGTCTGCCTGTCTGTCTGCCTGTCTGTCTGTCTGTCTGCTTGTCTGTCTGCTTGTCTGTCTGTCTGTATGCTTGTCTGTCTGTCTGTCTGTCTGTCTGTATGCTTGTGTCTGCTTGTCTGTCTGTCTGTCTGTCTGTCTGTCTGTCTGTCTGTCTGTCTGTCTGTCTGTATGCTTGTCTGTCTGCCTGTCTGTATGCTTGTGTGTCTGCTTGTTTGTATGCTTGTCTGTCTGTCTGTATGCTTGTCTGTCTGTCTGTCTGTATGCTTGTGTGTCTGCTTGTCTGTCTGTCTGTCTGTCTGCTTGTCTGTCTGTCTGTCTGTCTGTCTGTCTGCTTGTCTGTCTGTCTGTCTGTCTGTCTGTATGCTTGTCTGTCTGCTTGTCTGTCTGTCTGCTTGTCTGTCTGTCTGTCTGTATGCTTGTGTGTCTGCTTGTCTGTCTGTCTGTCTGTCTGTCTGTCTGTCTGCTTGTCTGTCTGTCTGTCTGTCTGTCTGTATGCTTGTCTGTCTGCTTGTCTGCCTGTCTGTCTGTCTGTCTGTCTGTCTGTCTGTCTGTCTGCTTGTCTGTCTGTCTGTCTGTCTGTCTGTCTGTCTGTCTGCTTGTCTGTCTGTCTGCTTGTCTGTCTGTCTGCTTGTCTGTCTGTCTGTCTGCCTGTCTGCTTGTCTGTCTGTCTGTCTGCCTGTCTGTCTGTCCCCTCCTCTCCCTCTGCTGTGTCTGCGCCACCCTTTCTCCATTAGGTCCAGATGTTCCAGAACGTTTCAGCCTCTTGGCTGCGCTGTCTGTGCTGGTGGGACTCATATCTCATAACAATGGAAAAAGAGGTGTTGTGAGAAATGGTGCAAGGAAAGAGAGCAGAAAGTGGTGACTTAAGAGTACAAGTAAAAGATAAGAACTATACGAACGATGCACAGAAACTAAAAGACAGTGGGATTTAAGAAAATAAATAAATCTGCATTCTCAGCAACTTTTGTAATGATATACCTTGTTGAGAGCTTATCTTTTTACTTTAGAAAATAAATTACTACACTTCTAGGTTTCTCGTTATCTGAACCCTTCATGCCTTTATCCTTACTTCCCTCTGGGGAACAATTAGTAAATTGAGAGGTCAAGGGGTCAAATGGAGGTCTTGATGAAACATAAACTATGGTCAACTATATAATGTGTTCCATACAATCCTGTAATGAATTGGAAAAGATCCATGTAACGACATGATATACAATCTGGGTATAATTCTGTCAGCTGCGCTGTGCCTATGTTGATGTAGTGTTGGCCGTAATACAGCTCAGTCTGACTGGTCTAATTGTAATCACAGAGCCTCTCAGGCATGTAGGGCATAATGATGGATAATTTACCTGACTGCAATAACACTGAGATCATTACTGGTGCATTATAAAGACATTTGTTAGTAATCGTAGGAGAGTGGTCACTGCTATTCATCAGCATGAGGTAATTTATGCTGTCCAAAGATGCCAGCTAACTTATCAGTCAGGCTTGTCTTCTCCGCAGCTGTCCAACCATGACTATGGTGTGTTGTAAAGTAGGTGTGAACACCAGGGGCATCATTGGTTTGTTGGGGTGGGAGGGTGTTCTAGTGACACACATAGACGGATGATGATGCAACCGTCATCAACATGCCATCGCTGTGGAGCGTGCAGATGTTGTCTACCCAGACTCTTTATACTACACATGCCTTGACTATTTGTTATTTGTTAACAGCTGTTCTGTCTGGGTGCAATAACCCTCACAATGTCACTTGTCTTTATAGATCTGGGAGTGTGCAACACCACTGGGCGGAAATATATCACTTTGTAGAACATCTGGCGCAAAAGTTCATAAGGTGAGAACAGTCGGTTTCACTTTGTGCACTGAAGTTAAAGGACTAGTTTGGTATTCAACACCAGGCAATAAGCCCTGTTATAAGGTTATTCACGATCATATACAAGTCCTTTTATACATATTTTGACGTGTTTTTCTCTCTTGAGATGTTAGTGCTCGTTGCTCATGTCACAGCTAAGCACACAATGTATCTCAAAAGTTCAGTCTGTCAACATTTTGAAATGGACTATTGTATATGATCGCAAATAACCTTATTTTCTTTTCACCTCAAGCTTTAGAATCTGTTGTAAAGTATTCCGAGTATAAGGAGTATCATGGAAAAAAAGCAGCCCTTCCAAGTTTAGCATGCACTCGAGGAACCCTGAGAGCAAGCCAGTCATTAGATCGTCTGGTAGGTGCCAAGGCTCCAGTCCAACAGAGATGAGATTTAAGGTGGACATTTACCAATAATAGCTTTGAAAATAAATACCAGTGATAGTTACGCCTTAGAGAAAGAGATGACCAGCCCACCTTATGATAAAGAACACAGTGGTGAGTGTCATATCTATCACCCATAATAAATATTAGGCCGGAGTGGTAGACGGAGTCTAGATTTCAAGGTTGTCACGGAAACATGTCTATAGATAGTGTCACCCTAGTCTAATACTGATAGAAAAACAGCTTGAATAATTCTCTTCCTGCTGAACTCAGGAAAGCTAGAACGGTTTCTGTACAGGAAGCCAATTTTATGCCGCAGTTTAGAGGCTGGATTATCTACATGAAACTTGAAAGAGAGTTTATCATCCAACCACAAACCAAGATATTTGTACTCTGTGACTCTCTCAATATGCATGCCATTAGCAGTTGAAAGGTGGAGTCGATCATAATCAATAGTCCTGGCTCTAGAGAACAACATAAACTTAGATTTGCTAGGATTTATGACTAGTTTAAGATTAGTGAGAGCTTCTTGTAGTACATTAAAAGCAATGGCTTCCTGAACAGTATCCGCAATACAGTGGACAACAGTATCATCAGCATACAAATGAACATGACAGCCAGTTAGAGTAGAGACAATATCATTAATATAGATGGTGAAAAGGACAGGACCCAGCACTGATCCCTGGGGCACACCTTTAGCTAGATTACAGGAAATCAGATTGAATGCTACCCGATTTCACACACTGACACCTTGATGACATATAATCCTGAATATAATATAACAGGGCTTATAATACAGAATACCAAATAAGTCCTTCAAATACAAATCACTTCTTCAGTTTAGAGAACTGGGGTGAAGGTGACTCCAAAGCTGGTGGGATCGTTGCTCATTTCTCTCCATCTCAGTCCACAGCTTCGGATGTCCTTTATCGTCTTCTCCACCGAGGGGAGGATCCTCATGCGCCTCACAGAGGACAGGTGGGTGACGATCACACGCCTCCTCACAACCGTAGCTTGACTATTCATTCTGGATCCGTAAGAAGGGAATCTGAAGAAGGTGTGTTTCTAATAACTGAGCTGATATTTCATCCAGCATTATCAAAGACCAAAAACATATTGAATGTATCATTCAGGATCCAGAATCAAAAAGAGAGCCTATAGTGTAATATCTGTCTAGTAGTATCAATTAATATAGATGTCCATCTGGAAAACCACATAATTTTAACATGTGTTTCTTAAATAGTGCGCGTTGCATATGTGTCTAATCTTTCCTTAGGCTCTGTTTTCTCACAGCCACAAAATGTTTTCAGTGTTTATAGTCTTCCGGCCATCTTATTTTACACAGGCCTCGTTTCCACACCAACAGCTTGACAGTGCCCTGTGCCAAAACCTCATAATACCTTTAGTTCATCTCCATATTCTGAAATACTCATAAAATCCACCACTATTTGAAATGGAAAACTCTTTCAACATCAAAAGACAGCCTTTGTCAGGACTTAGTCCTAGTAATGTCATAATTGGGTGGATGTGACTTGTGGATGTGACATCTTTTTGCCGTTGCTGTGTTCAGGGATCGTATTCGCCAAGGCCTGGAGGAGCTCCAGAGGGTTCTTCCAGGGGGAGACACCTTTATGCACGAGGGCATCCAGAGGGTGAGCTGTTGTCAGCCTTTAGCTGAGCTCCGAGCCGGCATCCATCTCCATTCTGGCTCTAGAACAAAGGCTGTTTGAATCAGAGCCAAAATGGCTCCTGTATCACTCTATCAGCATGGAGGAGTTACTTGATTCCGTGACAAAGTTTCACTCCAGTTCCTCTTCGTTTGCAGGCCAGTGAGCAGATATACTATGGAAACTCTGAAGGTGTGTAAATCAATGCTTCTATTCTTCCTGTTGGAGGTCTTGGATCCTCTTTCCTTACGCCTGTCTCTTGGTGTACTCACTTTGATTTATAGTTTTCAGTGACAGCGGATTACCCTGAATCATTGTTTGAGTTATATGGCAGAGCTGAGGTTCTAACGGAGAGTTCTGTGTCTCTATGGCAGAGCTGAGGTTCTAACGGAGAGTTCTGTGTCTCTTGGTAGGGTACCGCACAGCCAGTGTCATCATAGCTCTCACAGATGGAGAGCTACATGAGGACCTCTTCTACTACGCTGAACGAGAGGTAAGACAGCCTGAAAGAGAGAGAGAGAGAGAAAAAAGAGAGAAAGAGAGGGCAAAAAACTGTAAACACAAAGTATGCACACGATGGCACACATCAAACGTTACCACCAATTAACATCACGCTGGTAGCACTTTGATCCCCTCTTTTTAGTGAAGGAAAAAGGGGTCATGGCGTCTGTCAGATTTATATCTCCCATCTGCCCCGTCGATGAAACAGGCCTGGTCATTCGCCACACATGTGCAGCAGGAAGCCATGATTTATCCTCAAAACATCCAGGGAGAGAAGGTGCCGCTTGCGAAATTGAGACTGTTTAATCAGCTTCCCACTGAGCAAAGACACAACTAAAAACGTCTTTTCCGTCTTTTTCAGATGTCCAAAGACATCCAATTAGGAGCCAGAATGAACGTTTTTTTTCAGACGTTCAGATATTGAACCTGTTCTGCACGTCCACAGACGTCTAAGAGGGGCCTAGCCAGACATTCAGATATTGAACCCGTTTTGCACGTCCACAGACATCTTAGAGGGGTCCAAGCCAGACGTTTGAATATTGAGGGGTCCAGCAGACTTACAAATAGGGTTCTGGGCCGACGGACATTATTAAGACATGATCTGAATGTTTCCCTGAGGTCGCGTGTCGGTCGAGTGCCCTCCAACACATATGGGCAGACAGGGAGGCTGCTCAGGTATTGATGAAGTGAGGCTGACGTCTGTTTGAAAAGTCACTCATCCCGAAAGAGTGCGCAAGAGCAAGCGTGCGTGGCTGACACAATGACAGGCCTTTTTCTTCCAAAATCAGGAAATTCAACATTTGGCTCTATTGGGATCTATAGCACACGTACCCCCATCAAATTCCATTTGTGCAACGATAAAACCATAGCTGTCATACACCATTTGTCAAATCCTAGTCTGGCTTAACGGTTGTAGGTTTTGGCAATAAACATCGTCATTTGTTGTCACACTGCCCAATCAGTAGCGAGTCTGGCAACGCAAATTAATCTGATTCGGCCGGGAGATTCTCTCGGCACCAATCAGATTCGATCCAGACTATTTTGCAAGAGCACCGTCGCTGCGTCCGGGGGTTGGCTCCGCCCAAGACGACTGTGATTGGTTTATTGCAGAATGGTAATACGTGCAGCCAGACCTGTCTCCGGCGCTGGCACAGCGTAAACCAACGAAGAGATAGGTCTGGCTATGCGAGACTAGTCAAATCCTGACTTCAGTGACTCAACGTCGCCATCACAAGCGTGGCACGTGACGGTGTTTTGGTAGACGTTGTGAAATGCAGTGCTATAAATGAATCCATGTGTGAGCCCCTTTCCTGTTTTTCTCACTTTCATCCTGTGCATACCTGACAGGCCAACCGCTCGCGCAGTCTGGGGGCCTCGGTGTACTGTGTGGGGGTGAAAGACTTCAACGAGACGCAGGTGTGTGTGTTCCACTGCGTTGACTCACTGGGCTCCCATTAGATACGACGTCTCAAACTGTCCCTCAGACGGACACTGGTCAGAGGAGGGCTTGGTGGGGTTTTAAAATGTTAAAGTCGCACTGAAACGGACGTTTGAGATCATTTAACTTCCGTAGTTTGACGTATTTCCGGCGCAAACAAGCTTCCTGGAAAATGGTAGGTCACGTGCAATGACGACAACAGGTACCTTAGATTTTAGGCCAATGATCTCACGACATCCACCCGTCAATCAACGCTATCCTTCTATCGAATCTGTCTAAAGTTCTTAAAACCCGTCCACTTGTCAATGTTCCAATCAAATTCCTCTAAACATTATGTCCCACCCTCATAGCTTGTTTGCATCGGAAATACGTCAAACTAAGGAAGTTAGATGGTCTCAAACGTCCATTTCAGTGCGACTTTAACTTTTTTTACTCAGTGTCATGATGTGTGTGTTTTTCTGTCTCTGATAGCTGGCAAAGATCGCAGACAGCAAGGACCATGTCTTCCCTGTGAACGACGGCTTTGAGGCTCTCCAGGGGGTTATTGATTCGGTAAGATCTCCACTACGGACTCTGGACTGTCAAAACAATATCTTCAATACTCTCCCACCCAGCCAGAACTTTCCTCCGGGCTCAAACGCAATGGGCTCTAATAGGCACTCATACCTCCCACCTCCATTGACACACTGATCAAATAGCAAACAGCAAACAAAAGAAAATACAGGATGAGAGAATAGTAAACAGAAATATTCCATCCATCAAGACAGAACAGGATTCTGGGAAAACCTGCTGTGTCCATGACTTTTCCGGCTTTTGATCCCGGCCGCTGGAGACTACCTAAACACGATCAAAGACTGGCTCTGTATCGTCTAGTTTCCAACTCAAAGGTATATTTTCTTATCCCACCAGCTGATTGAAAAAGCTGATGGATGAGAAGAAAAGGGGGGGGGGGGTATTGTTGCCGGGGGCTGTTGTTGCCGGGGGCTGTGAGTTTTCTAGCAGGAGGTAAGGGGGGGGGGCAGCCCAGCTGACGGTCATCTGGGGCAGATTAACAGCACACTGAAAGTTCCTAGCCTGGACTCAAAGAAGCAGGGCAGCTGTCATAAATCACTTCAGTCTCCAGGCGGTCAGTGCGTACGCACATGCATGGAGCAGGACGAGAGTAGGGCACTGGGGCAAGCCCAGAATAGCTCGCATCAAACAGCCCTTAAGAGACCCTGGTACACAAAGAGTTCATTGGCATTGTCGCTACTGGAGGGTAGAAGAGGATTCTGCTAGGAACCATCTAGAACGGGTACACATGCTGGTGGTAACCTGGACAACCAGGGTCATTCCAGAGAACCAGCCTCTCTTGACCCCTGACCCCTCTCACCTGGGGCGGCTGTAGCTCAGTTGGTAGAGCGGGTCATTCAATGATCGAAGGGTCAGTGGTTCGAATCCCAACTCCGACTGTCCACATGTCGAAGTGTCCTTGAGCAAGACACCTAACCCCAAATTGCTCCCAATGAGCAGGTTAGCACCTTGCATGGCAGCTACCGCCATTGGTGTGTGAATGTGTGTGTGAATGGGTGAATGAGAGGCCATTGTAAAGCGCTTTGAGTGCCGCTAAGGTGGAAAAGCGCTATATAAGTGCGGTCCATTTACCATTTACCTCTCTCCCCTAGATCCTGAGGAAATCCTGCATTGAGATCTTGGCTGCTGAGCCCTCCAGCATATGTGCAGGAGGTAAGTGAGCTTCATGAAACATGGCTCTCTCAGACCAACGGTTACTAACACACCTGAGACCCCCCCGGAAGTGAAGACACAAGCTGTCTTGGCCAAGCCAGGGCCTGGGGCCAGCTACGCAGTGACCTCTGCATGGTAGCAGCAACTGAATTTATACTTGAATGCCTGATCCCTGACCTTTTCCCAACGCTAGTTAGCTAACTGTACTTCGGACACAAATCATGTCTCCATTTCTCAGTGTAGTAGTGCTTATTCATTATCTGTTCTACAGTCTTGCAAACCACCATTTCCCTCACTGTTAAAGTAAGTGTTTACATTTCATGTTTTGGGGTTTTGTGGTATTGGCTCCAGGGAAGCCTTTAAATCCACATGTCTGAACAACTACAGTTGAAATCTTGTTCACCGCAATATCTTTCTTGTCAAAGCGTTCGGCGAAGGAATTTCTTTTCAACAACCACTATGGTCAGAGACATGGTGGTTCTCAAGGAGTCTGTTGGCAGCTACTGTCCAGAGTGTGAGTCGCTGAAAACAGACGAGAAGCCATTACTGTATGTGTGGTTGGTTAAATTCAGTTTTACATGGTGTCAGTCTGGCTCCCGGCCCTCTTGGTCACTGCTGTGTGTCCCCTCTCCTCTTCTAGAGTCCTTTCAGGTGGTGGTGAGAGGAAACGGCTTCCTCCATGCTAGGAACGTCGATAAAGTTCTCTGCAGCTTCCGAATCAACGACACACTCACCAAGAGTAAGTAGAACACTGAGTCAAACGGAGTACTAACGGACGATGTAATCTGTTTCCATCTGCGTCAACTCTGCATATGAAATGGATCAATGTGATCTACGAATACGTAGTATTCATTAATGAGTTCCAGGAGCGAAACTGATGAGAATTAATGACAGACCTAGAGAGGAGTTTAGAGGAACAGTTAAGTTTCCCGAAAGTCTACTTCCCAAAAAGTCAAAGCTCAGGATCTCGGCGGGAGTCCTCTCTGCCTAAATGAGCGTCTGTACCGTTTGTTCCTGGTAGGCTATGACAGCTTTGTGTTTTTAAAGAGAACATTGCTTTCGTGGCCTGGGAGAGGGCCAGAGACAGAAGATAAAGGATTGCCACACACAAGGCAATGAGGGGAAAAGCCCTTGAGGCACATCCAGATTACCACTGTGGACTTTACAAGTGGCCCTAATGGAGGTGCACACCGGCGGGTAGCTGTGGGAGGTGGGGTTCTAATTAAAAACAAAGAGGGAAAAAGCCAGAGCTGAGGCACAAACAAGTCTGTCAGTTGGAGCCGGAGGGGAAGAATAAGATGTTTGTCCCGGAAGTGGTTTAATACCCTGAGCAGCCGATGGAATGTCAGGCCTTAGACTGAGGGAGGGAATATAAATAGCTGGTTATTGTGCTAGTGTCCCTTTAAGCTCAAAGTTCTTCAATATTTGCCTAACTCAACCATCATGGTTCATTCTGTTTTTTTGGCGCAATGCTGAGACTGTTGATGTTTAATTGCACCTTTCCTGTGATTGAGCGTATTTACCTCAGTATGTGGTCATCAAGACTAATTATGATTAAAGAGATATCTTTTCTTAACGACCTGCCAGTGAAGATGTTTTGATTCAGAATGAATAAATACATAGTTTACAGCACAGTAACCCTGAATGTTAAATCCTTGTGTGTGATTAAACACCCAACTCCCCACAGACCAGCGGAAGTCATGGAAACAATTTAGTAAATTGTATAAATTGTCTCCTTGTGTTCCGGCAGCCGCCCTAACTCCTCCAGATATACATCCAGGCCACCGTAGTCTGTCCTCCACCCACAACAAACCGCTCCTCCATTTCAAACACAGCAGGGGAGCCTTTAAATGAGAACAGCGAGGCCACTGTGGGATGCTTTCCTGTTTCCTGCAGACGGCTTCCCTGCTCTTCTGATGAATTTAGGGTGACATTCACCCCTCCCCACGGCGCCTTTCCTGTCGTACCTATTCCCTTAGCACCCGTACCCCCGCCCCCACCCTCCCCAGACCTCATAGGAAAGAGGCTGTGTGTAGCTACATGTGTTGAGCAGCTGAATGGATGTCTGAGTCTAAAAGCAGGAAAAGCAGTGGTAAATACAGGCGCTCCGGGCTTCGGCCGGGGAGACGCACCCGGAGCATTCCTTTCTTTTGGGGACGGACGTAGCAGCGATGGCTCCAGAGATCAGATTATATCAGAAGAATGAGCAACAGCACTTGCCGTTATCACATTTAAATCTGACTCTGAATCAGTTTTATTAGGCGTGGTCGTTTTTACACATCCTAGGAATTTGCTTTGGTCAAAGGATGATATAAAATGTATCTTAAAGATAGAATCTCCTCTACTAGAATAACCCTGCATCAATCTCTCTTTTACCAGTCATGTGTTCAAGAATTGTGCAGACTTCATCAGAACGGTCCATCAGTTCCAGAGATCTGTCATTCCTATGAATTGTCGAGCGAGTTTTAACCCTGGACACATGTCTGTTTGCACATCAAGCCTGACCCCTCTTATGCTCGGGGAGTAAACAACGCAGTAAGATGTTGTGACGTGGAACTGGGGCTGTTCGCTAGCATCTCAATCCACATGGCATCCAGCAGTATGAAATGCTTGGAGATTTGGAACCACACTTCTCCTCATCCGCGTGCTGTCAGTCAGAGTAGGTTCCCTCTCGGTTCCCTTTGATAGTTTAAGTTCCACGCAGAGAGCAAGGTAGGCCACCGCGGCGTTGAACTCCGAGTGAGATATCTGGCCCAGTTTGTTTTGGCCCAGAGAGCCGTTTGGCAGGCCGCGGTATTGATCTCCTGCGGTGTGCTCCCTGCCCCCACCCTCCCCCCCTCCTCCCCCCCACCCCACCCCTCCTCCCCCCCCCTTCCCCCACCCCGTTGCCTGCTGTTGCTGCCGAGGAGCCGTTAAGGGCTCATGGTGATTTCCTCAGGACTGGAGTATGTCCTTTCTGGGCCAGGGTAAACAGGCAGCCCTGTGCAACGATGACGCTCGCTGGAAGAGCTCTCCAAAGACACGGAGAATTGAGATTCTCGTCAATAACAGAGCTACGATTTCGACTTTATTGTGTTTCTTTTGATCTTTAAGGAGGAGTGCGCGAGAGGGATGTTCTGTTCGTTAGAGTTCCTGACAGACGTGACATCACCTCACCGCTGTCATCACATCAGCTGTTCCCTCACTGACCAATTATGATAATCCAGTACGATGATGTCAGAGATATCGCTCGTTACATTGAGATGCCTGTGGCTCTTGATCGAGGCCTCATACTGGGCTGAGTTTCCCAGAGGCATCGTAGCGCTACGTTCATCGTAAGCTACGGCGTTCATCGATGCCTCTGGGAAACTCAGCCCTGAGCAGTTTATGTATTCTTCTACTTCTTCGTTTGGGTTCGATGTGTCCTCTCCTTCCCCCCCAGGCTCAGGGCCGAGGGGCTATCCTTTTACCACCCCGGGGCTATATATCCGGGCACACCTCCAGGAGCCATGTCACCGTTTCGTCATCCACAACCGTCAGTTTATGTATTGCGTTTGTGTAACATGACTCTGTTTCTGCTCTACCCCCTCCAGTGGTGAAGCCATTAGTGGTGGAGGACACCTACCTCCTGTGTCCTGCTCCCATCCTCCAAGAAGAGGGGATGTAAGTAACCCAACGATTTCTGACTAAATGACTTCATCCCCCTCCACGTACTCTCCTACCTCCTCCTCCTCTCTCTCTCTCAATCAATCAATCAATCACACAGTTAGCGTACGGTCTGAGCTGCCAGGTCTCTGTGTTCCAGGGCAGCCAACCTCTACGTCAGCATGAACGAAGGGCTCAGTTTCATATCCAGCTCGGTCACCATCACCACAGTGGGCTGTGTGAGTACGACCTGCCAGAGCTGCGGTTCAAAACCCCCGACCCCAATAGAACTTCTGACTGGGATAATTAACCAAACGACCGCCATGGCTGCAAAGCCAAAGCCTAAAGTATACAGATAAACTCACAAGTAGATATCTTCAAGTAGGCAGATGGTAATGTCTCTCTCTCTCTTTCTCTCTCTCTCTCTCTCTCTCTCACTCTCTCCTTCTCACTCTCTCCTTCTCTCTCTCTCTCCCTCTCTCTCTCTCTCAATCTCTCTCTCCTTCTCTCTCTCACTCTTTCTCTCTCTCCCTCTCTGTCTCCCTCTCCCTCCCTCTCTCTCTCACTCTCTCTCTCCCTCTCTCTCTCCCTCTCTCTCTCACTCTCTCTCTGTCTCCCTCCCTCTCTCTCCCTCTCTCTCTCTCTCTCTCCCTCTCTCACTCTCCCTCTCTCTCTCTCTTTCCCCCCCCCTCTCTCTCTCTCTCTCTCTCTCTCTCTCTCTCTCTCTCTCTCTCTCTCAGTCTGATGGGACCATCCTGGCCATTTCTCTGCTCATCCTGATGTTGCTGGTGGTTCTGGCTCTGCTGTGGTGGTTCTGGCCGCTGTGCTGTACTGTGGTGAGTTAACCCCATAACGTCCTGGCATCATACACACACTTCAAATCCAATCACAATCACATCAAACCTTATTTGTATAGCAGATTTATTACGCAAAGGAGAAAGGGGGGGTAGAAAGGGGGGGTAGAGGTGTACATGAACTGATCCTACCCCTAATTTTCCAGAGGGAAACAAAAAAACCGCTCACAAAAAAAAGAAAGAAAAAAAGAAAAAGCAACAACTTCACATGCAACAATCTTACATCCCATATCTGTCACGTTCAAATGATCCAAAATACAATATGGTAACATGAAGTTTCACTCCAGGGTTTTTCTTAGGAAGTTTGAGGTCTAGATGAACAAGCCTGCTGCCCACAGGCAGTGTGGGATGATATCCCTCTGGGATGATATCCTCTGGGCTGATATCCCTCTGGGATGATATCCCTCTGGGATGATATCCCTCTCAGGTTTGTTTGGTCTCACCCAGGCCCCCTCACTGCACCTTCTTAACCTAAACAACATTCCCCGGAGGGAGGGAAACACTATATGAGCCAATGAGGGATGAGGGTAACGTGGCTTTTGGTCTCCAGTAGATTCAAATAGTCTATTAGGTCAAAGGTCAAGGCCAGCTGGTAAAGGTGTGGTGAAGCAATTAGCATCTCTGGTGAAGTAATTAGTGTCACATAATTGTTGACCCAGCAGGTTTTGGGAGACAAGCTCAACTACAACTACCCAGAATCCTTTACTGCACCGACTGATAGGAAATGTAGGTTTGTGGAAAGGCGACTTGAGAAGCTAAACTATACTCCCAGAATGCAAAGATGAATCATCTGGTCCTTCTTGCTTCTTGTTCATCAGCTCTCTGTCCTGTTCAAGCAGTAAACAGAGTTGATAAAACAAGTCTCTGTTATTGAACTGAAGAGCTTTCATGATTGGAAATCAGTTTTTACACGTTTGGAGACAGGAGAAGTTGTAGAGAGTCAGTTTTAACAACATGAGCTTCTCTCCTTACTTTTTAATTCTCGTCAGTTATTTGCAGTTGGAGTCCTTCGTTGCCCGGCACTATTTAGGAAAACGAAGCTAGGTAACCATGGGAAACCATCCAGAGCTCAGCCCTAGAGCCTTCTAGAAGAAGAAAACAAGTCTCATTTGAAGTCACTGATATTCCTTCTCTTGGCTGTGAGAATGCAGTGGCCAGTAACGTCACATTCAGCCACATTAATGTTGTGAGATTGATGAGAAATACTTCACACTGTTTTAACATATTTTCAAATGATTCAAAAGTAATGCGATTTAAAATTCAACAAGTATGTTACAGTCTGTGTTTTAAATATTTTTTTTTATATTCTTGAAATTTATGTCCATTGGAAAACAAAAAGATAAGTCATATTGGAGAGTAGTTTTTGGGCCTTTTATTCTCAATAGATAGTAGATACCCCTTTCCCCATCGAGCCCATGTCAGGTGGAAAATCTGGATGGCAGATTTCTAGGTCAAAGCAGTTCTCTTGTAAATAGTGGGAGGGGGAGGGGGAGGGGGGGGGGTAGAAACAACTCGGCGGCCATATGTTTTTCTGTAACTACTATAAACATACAGTATTACTGACAAGTAGATAAAAAAAAAGTGTAAACCTCTCCACCCTCTCTGTCCTTCACTCTCTGGACAGATCATTCATGAGCCGCCGCCACCAGAAGAAGAAGACAGCTCGGTAAGAAACCGTTGTTGCTGGGAGTTTTAGGAAATGTAGAAAAGTTTCCATATTATCTTCCATAAAGGATAAACCAGGGTATACTGTGATAGACCCCACAGGCAGACAGGACGTAGTGAGAAGGCGAAAGCGATGGAATGATAAGACTGTCACATTACATTGACCATCAATCACAGTCTCACTGGGCATTTACAGGGATTTATTTATTTATCAA
The DNA here is from genome assembly GCF_949987555.1 of Borostomias antarcticus. NCBI lineage: Eukaryota > Metazoa > Chordata > Actinopteri > Stomiiformes > Stomiidae > Borostomias > Borostomias antarcticus. The sequence goes on from NC_140256.1 coordinate 2,215,473, forward strand.
TACTTTTTTGTTTGTTTCGTTGTTGCTGCCAGCTCTGTGGTGTGGATCAGACTGGGGGGTCAGACGTTACTAGTCTGGGGGGTCAGGCGTTACTAGTCTGGGGGGTCAGGCGTTACTAGTCTGGGGGGTCAGGCGTTACTAGTCTGGGGGGTCAGGCGTTACTAGTCTGGGGGGGTCAGGCGTTACTAGTCTGGGGGGTCAGGTGTTACTAGTCTGGGGGGTCAGGCGTTACTAGTCTGGGGGGTCAGACGTTACTAGTCTGGGGGGTCAGACGTTACTAGTCTGGGGGGTCAGGCGTTACTAGTCTGGGGGGTCAGGCGTTACTAGTCTGGGGGGTCAGGCGTTACTAGTCTGGGGAGTCAGGCGTTACTAGTCTGGGGGGTCAGGCGTTACTAGTCTGGGGGGTCAGGCGTTACTAGTCTGGGGGGTCAGGCGTTACTAGTCTGGGGAGTCAGGCGTTACTAGTCTGGGGGGTCAGGTGTTACTAGTCTGGGGGGTCAGGTGTTACTAGTCTGGGGGGTCAGGTGTTACTAGTCTGGGGGGGTTCAGGTGTTACTAGTCTGGGGGGGTCAGGCGTTACTAGTCTGGGGGGTGAGGCGTTACTAGTCTGGGGGGTCAGGCATTACTAGTCTGGGGGGTCAGGCGTTACTAGTCTGGGGGGTCAGGCGTTACTAGTCTAGGGGTTCAGGTGTTACTAGTCTGGGGGGTCAGGCGTTACTAGTCTGAGGGGTTCAGGCGTTACTAGTCTGGGGGGTCAGGCGTTACTAGTCTGGGGGGTCAGGCGTTACTAGTCTGGGGGGTCAGGCGTTACTAGTCTGGGGGGTCAGGCGTTACTAGTCTGGGGGGTGAGGCGTTACTAGTGGGTGGGGGGGGGGGTGATGGGCCGGAGGGGTGGGGGGGGGGGTGATGGGGCAGAGGGGTGGTGATGGGGCGGAGGGGTGGGGGTGGGGGTGATGGGGCGGAGGGGTGGGGGGGGGGGGGGGGTGATGGGGCGGAGGGGGGGGGGGTCGAGCTAGAGCCTGATTGAGGAGGAAACCAGACGCAGCAGCTGCAGCGTGAGACTGAGAACGGGTCACGGGAGGTGGGGGGGGGGACAGGAGGCCCAGCGAGAGAGAGAGAGAGAAACATCTCGCCCCTCTCTCTCAGGACGAGGAGGAGGACGGGGTCCCCAAGAAGAAGTGGCCGACGGTGGACGCCTCCTACTACGGCGGCAGAGGCGTGGGGGGCATCAAAAGGATGGAGGTGAGCGTTCCTGGGGAGCTCTAGTCCCAAATCAAACTCAAACCTTCACTAACCCCGCCACCTGCAGCTTCCTGTTTCCTGTTTCCTGCCGCTTCGTCAGGAATAACCCTCGCTGTGTTGAGAGCGGTTGATCTGACCGCTCAGCGGTTGATCTGACCGTCGTCCAGGGTGAATTAAACTAGACCGGCTGTAAGAGGCTCTGGCTGTGCCCCCTCAGGTCCGCTGGGGGGAGAAGGGATCCACAGAGGAGGGGGCCAAGCTGGAGAAAGCCAAAAACGCCAAGGTGAAGATGCCGGAGCAGGAGTTCATACAGCCCCCCTCTCGCGTCCTCAACAACGGCATGCGCAAGCCCCTCGGACCACGCAAGTGGTATTCACCCATCAAGGTATTCATTCATTCATTAATTCATCCATCCATCCATTCATTCATTCATTCATTCGTTCGTTCGTTCGTTCGTTCGTTCGTTCGTTCGTTCGTTCGTTCGTTCGTTCGTTCGTTCGTTCGTTCGTTCGTTCGTTCGTTCGTTCGTTCGTTCGTTCGTTCGTTCGTTCGTTCGTTCGTTCGTTCGTTCGTTCGTTCGTTCGTTCGTTCGTTCGTTCGTTCGTTCGTTCGTTCGTTCGTTCATTCATTCATTCATTCATTCATTCATTCATTCATTCATAACCTTTATTTAGGCTCAGAAAATACATTGAGTGTGACCAAGTCCTCATTTGCGATGTCACCGAGTAAACATTATCATCATCATCACCATAATCATCATCCTCACTCTACAAACAATATGTTCTGTCTTCACGGCTGTGGACAGAGCAAGACCCTACAGTCACTATGTGTAGAATAAATGGTAAATGTTCTGCACTTATATAGCGCTTTTATCCAAAGCGCTTTACAATGAAGGCCTCTCATTCACCCATTCACACACCAATGGCGGTAGCCTCCATGCAAGGTGCTAGCCTGCTCATTGGGAGCAATCTGGGGTTCAGTGTCTTGCCCAAGGACATTTCGACAGGTAGTCAGGAGGAGCCGGGATTCGAACCGCCGACCCCACGATCATTGGACGACTCGCTCTACCTCCTGAGCTACACAACCGCCCCATTTCTATGCAGAATTGACCCTTAAGTTCATACGGGGTGATAGTGTGATGAATTGAGGTCTCGGTCGCCGACGTCACCACTGGCTCAGTCCCCCGTCCTCAGAGACCAGAGGGGGTTAGAGACGTCGCTTCATACGAGACATCCGTCCTCCCTGTCAGCAGGGGGGCGCTAGTCGAAACCAGCTGAGCTCCTGGGGACAACGGGTGAGGAGCCAGCAGTCGTGTGAGGAAAAACAGATTCTCTCCTCCTGCCGCTCTCTGAGCTCCCAGCGCTCTCCGGAGATTCGAAGCACTCGTACTGAGCAAACACACTGTTCCTCTTCTCCCGAATCTGGCTTTAAAGTGGATAATTGCATAATGTAGGTCAGATGTTTAATCATGGAATTGGAACGAGTCCAGCGTTCTCTTGGGTGACATCAAGGAGGAACCTACCGTGCGTTTACAAATAAAGCTGAGGGCTGGTTGTCTGAGCGACCGCTTGCAAATAAAGTTTGAATGTAGTGGCTTGGAGGATGTGTGTGATGTTTTGTTTTTGTGCCGCAGGGCAAACTGGACGCTTTGTGGGTTCTGCTGAGGAAGGGATATGACCGCGTGTCTGTGATGAGACCGCATCCGGGGGACAAGGTGAGAGACGTAGATATGCACTGACATTTAAGTAAAGAAGCACTGTATGAACCTATCTAGCAAAGATGGGAGGTTTGTTATTTGTACTTTAACTAAGACTACAGTGTGAATCCCACTCTGTCCTCATATACAATCAATCAATCAAATCCTTTATTTAACCAGATAAGCATCATTGAGATTAAAATCTCTTTTTCAAGAGCGATCTGGCCGAGAAGGCAGCAGAAACAAAGTTACAGCAATAACAGAAACATAACAACAGACAATACAGAGACATTCTTTCACAGCAAGAATCCAAACATGGTCTGAATCTTTTATTTGGTGACGCAATGAATGAACTAGGCTTTGAATAGGGTTGGTAGGAGAGCGTTATAAGTAACAGAAAATTCTGTAAAAACGAGACAGCTGTGAGCAATAAAGTACACACACACACATGAGAGAGAGAAGCTTCTGGAAAGCTGTCTAGTTGTGGTGAGTTGGCACTCGCTGCAGAGACCAGCCTCAATGCATCCCAACGTAAAGAATTTTACTCCCAAGTCTGGTGAAGTCGTTATGAAGACGTAAAATCAACCTCCCGGACCTTCTTCAGAGCTCGAGCTCCAGGGGTGACCGCCTGTCTGACCTCTGACCCCTGCTGGTCTGAGACAGTCTGGGGGGGGGGGGAGGGGCGGGGCTGAGACCTGTGGTCAGCTCTCGGGGGAGGGGCCAGTCCAGCGGGTGTTGAGAGCAAAGAGGAAGATTGATTCTGTATTCTTTACTTCCTCCCCAAGAGGAGGTCGGTCAGCCCTCAAACACACACGGTCGTGTTGAAACAAGCCTAGTCAGCCACATTTGGAATGATATAATTTGGGGGGGTTTTCTTGGCGCGAATCGTTCCACAGAAATGTGCTTACAACTTAACATAGGTTTATGCAATGTGGTTGATTTAATTGTTTTCAGTTTTACTGTATATGTTCATAAAGCTGTGCGGTTTCTTGTGCAAAGAACGGGTGAAGAGATGCTCTCGCTGGGGTCTGGGGGGCGTGGCTACGAGAGAGGGCGGGGCCAGTCTCTGAACCCACCAGGAGAACATGGATGCTTCTGTCTGACTGACCTGCTTTCATTCCTCTTGTTTGATAACTACTACTAGGCACGAAACAGGGCAACGTTGATGGGAAATAACATCTAGAGTCGTCGAAGATTAACCGTCTCAATCATTTTTGGCGTGCTGTCTGACTTAAAGTGCTAATAATCAGTCCATAATGAAGAGTGTAGGAATGATAAGATAAGATAAAGCTTTTATTACGCCTCTTCTCTGCATCGCTTCCAGTAAACAAGCCTGCACTGGTTGCCAAGATCTCTGAAGCAAAGCTTTTATATTTTTTTAAAGCATTTTTAAAGTAGTTTCCAGGACCCCAAGCCCCGCCCCTCCCCCCCCAGGGCGGTGGGTTCTCAGGCTGGTCATAACCTCCTGCCTCCAGGACGTTCTGCTGAGAACATTCACCTCCATTGCTGAGAGAACCGCGTCTTCCTTGTTTTGGAGTCTCTTTGCCGAGTCCCTCGTGAACAGAGCTAATGTTTTCTATTAATGTCCTGCCATTGCAACATATCACACCACAAGAATTGCATGTGAGATATTTCAGCAACATTTGGCCTTCGTTTCTTTGGACATTCTTGACATTTGCTTTGTCTTTTGTTGGAAATTACTCTTAAGTGCTGCATATCCAAAAGGATATTTCTCTTACTACGTTTTAAGCAAAACCACATCATGTTTTCCGTGCCCGAGTTAGACAGTCAAAGCCATGATTTGAGTAGCTAGTTCCATTTGAGGAATCCCAAAAGGTTCTCCCAGGGCCAACCTGTTTGAGCGTTCACATCAGAGGGGCCAGTTAAAAAGAGGGATGGCCCCTGTCTACTACCATCAGTCTCATAGCTCCATCCACGGGGCCACAGAGCCAGGGCCACAGAGCCAGGGCCACAGAGCCAGGGCCACAGAGCCAGGGTCACAGAGCCAGGGCCACAGAGCCAGGGCCACAGAGCCAGGGCCACAGAGCCAGGGCCACAGAGCCAGGGTCACAGAGCCAGGGCCACAGAGCCAGGTCCACAGGGGCGTTATGGAGCTGGTGTCCAGCCCCCCCAGATTGGCCTGACAGCCCCCCAGATTGGCTTTAGCAAAGGGGGGGATTTACCGACTCAGCTATTGAATATCTGACTCACAGTACGGCTCCTCATAAGCAGCCATGAAACATGAGTCCAGATTACAGCATGTGACCCGCTTTCCCCAACGTAAACAAGCCCATCATATGAACTGGAAATGTGGAAACGACCGCACACAAGTTGGTTGTCATGGCAGGATCTGCCGTAGCCATCAGTCTATCTACTCATTGGTAACGATAGGCAGACATTTTAATGACCCGAGCTAATTCATCTGACCAGCCCAACTGACTGAGCCATAAAGTATGGGAGCTTCGTCATAGCAAAAGGAGACGAGAGGCATGATGGATTTCTGAAATATAAGTTTATGGGATCAAGGGTGGTTTCTTGCTGTCTTGCTGGTTATACAGTTCCAGATTACCCTGTGACCTCATCTATTAAATGTGATATTGGATATAGAGTATCTACTGTATGAGCTATAATAATTCTTCCTCAAATCAAATCAAATCAAAAATGTATTTATAGAACACGTTTAAAACGACAGCAGTCGACCAAAGTGCTGTAGAAAGGTTCCTCACAGGGTTCCCTGGTAAATATGTGTCACAATATTGTCCGGTTCGTCCTAAAGTTCACCGTGTTTCTCTAACCTCCGTTTCCTTACGCTGTTTCAGGGCCGATGCATGAACTTCACCAGGGTCAAGACCAGCTCTCCCCCTCGCTCCCCTCAGTACAACCTCCCCCCATCTCCCATCTCCACCCCCCCCAGGGGCTGCAGCCCGCCTCCCCCCCAGGGCATGCTCCCCCCCGCCCCCTCCCCCACCCTGCCGCCGCTTCCCCCGACCCCGCCTCCGCTCGCCGCCACCCCGCCGGTCTCCCCTCCCCCTTACACGCCCCCGCCGATACGAGCTCTCCCTCCGACCGCCCTGTACATCCCCCCTCCCCCCACGACCCCGCCCGGCCCCCCGCCTCCCACGTCCCCCACCGGCTCCCTCCCCCCGCCCCCTCCGGGACCCCCTCCGGGACGAGCCCCGCCCCCCGCACGCCCCCCGCCACGCCCCTCCTCTCTGTAGAGCAGGGAGAGGGGGACTCTCAGGAGGAAACTACCCAGAAGTCCCTCGTGTCCGTCCTCCCCCCCCCCTCCTCTGACCCGACCGCCCCTCCGGTCGACGGCCAGCCAGCCGGGAGGTCGGAGCAGCTCACGCCTCGGTCATCCGGCTCGGACACTCGCGCCTCACTTTGTACGCGGAGCGACCGAATCACGACTTATTTTTCACGGCTATTTGTGACTCGTGTACACATCTAGCCCAGCAGCGCAATGACAGGTTGAGCTTGACGTTACACAGACGTCCCCTGACGGAGACGCTAGACAGACACGCGGTCGGGGGGCCCGAACACACTGGTACCCTGCCACGGCCGTCTGAGCTCACACGGGCCCCCGGACTCCATCCTGGTTCCACGGGGGATTGGACGGGGATGACGAGGCGGACCAGGGGCCGGATTGTTGTTTTGAGATGAACTGATTCTCCAGAGGCGGATCGGTTGCGTTTATGTGAGAAAATGAGATGATTCAAAAATTATTTCCAGAGTACAAATCGTTTTTGTAGTGCCAATCATCACTAAGTTGTGCAATTCGTCAATGTCCGTCAAGGCCAAGGGCATGCTCGTAGCATGCAGGTTTACAGGAGAGGTTTACAGCACAGCCAAGAGAAGGAATCGGACATCTTTAAAGTGATATCTTATTGAACTCAAGGGGTTTCTGCAATATTTTCATGCATGTGATGGCGTTTCAAGCCTTACGTTAGTTTGTAGTTGTGTTACTTCTTAGCGTAAAATGTTTATACACTCAATACATGTACAGTAAATGTGTAACTTTTTTGTTCCTTATTATGGTTTGTCTGCATTAGCCAGTGAGTTTGATTGTTGGTGTGAGTGTGTTTTGTAAATAAATAACGGTAAATTTATTAAACATTTATATCGTGCTCAAAGTTTATCACAAACTCTCTGCGTTCAAAATTGAACTTTGAACTTCTGGCCGATTCGTTGTTCACATGAGTGTGTGGTCAATACATTTCTATTTAACTCCGGATTTAACTCACTGATCTAAAACCGTAGTATAATTATGGTGAGCATCTGAGCCGGTCTGAAATCACTTAAACTGTTGATTCTGAGGGTGTCTGTTCTGTGACTGTGGGCCAGATTGAAACCCCAGTGGAAACAAACTATCACATCATCTTCTTCTTCTCCTGCAGCCCAATGAGAGGATTATCCTTCTATAAACAGCTTTGATCGATAGAGCTGTTCCTGGAGGGCTGTTATCAGGGTCCACCCAGTGGCTCTGGAAATCCACTGTGGCAGTAGATCTGTATCCTTCCAGATGAAGTGTAATATAGACAGAGTTGTTAACCTATCCACAACACGCAGATAATGGAAAGTTGGCTTTTTCTTACGAGGTACACAGTGATTGATGTCTGGTTTTGTGCAGCTTAGTGCATCCGATTATTCATTCTGATTATATGACCCTAGAGATAAAACAGACATTGGGTCTTTTTTCGCTCTAACTTGAAGAGTGACTCACTGACTCACTCCCACCTGAAAAGGCATCATTAGTGCTACATTCAAGCGCTGCTTGCATTTTTATGACCTGGACAATCCACACGTAAAGGGCACATGGGTACATTGTTGACGTGTGAGATGTACCGTTACATGGTGCTTCGTGACAGGGTGAACAGGTAGAGACCTGAAGTTTTCACTCCTCATCAGAGACCTGTAAACACATTACTGGGTTTACCTCACATATCCTAAAGCCCCTTCTTGTCCCAAACCCCAACTGCCAGAGATTCACCCCCTCATCCTAAAAGACGATGACAAACATGGCTTCTGTATTCAGTCATGTTGCAATGTGATGACTGATTTATACATTTTTTTATTATATCTTTTTTTATTTGATCCTTTTTCAATACTGTGTACTAAAGTTTAAAAGCATGATGTTATGACCTGCCATTGGGTTGACTGGGTTCACAATGAGTGGATTATTTACAGTAGGCTAGTTACTGTGATGTGTTTGCATTGAAAAGCGACCGCCTCCCTAGCAGCCGACTACCTCACTCCCCCTAGAAAAAACGACTATGTGCAACGAAGCTAACGGCATCCAGATGTTCATATGTTGAATTATGTCACATGCACAAACGGAGTGAGCTATCTTGGAAAATATTAGCCCTCATCTAATCCACAGGAAATGTGTACAGGCTGGGGGAAGGGCGTGCCAGACTGCTAGCGTTAATTGTACATGATATAATTATGTTTCGCTGTATAATAAGTATAAGTCATTGTCCTATAATGTCCTCAAATTTGAGAAATCCCCCCCCAAAAATGTACGCACACTTCTTCGAAAGCATACTATTTCTGTGGACTGTGCAGAATATTTCTATGTCCCCAGAGCAGACAGGGGGAATATTGTTTCCTGCACTCATTGACCCCTCAGTAGCCGCCAAGCTCACAATGCAAGAAATGCCTTGGCATCGGCCGCCTTCTTTCCTCTCTCCCGCTGGGCCAAACCGTTACAGCACGGGCGTCTGTGATACCTCAGCGTCTAATCTGACTGTACCTACGGTCCTCTGTGGACTAAAACGATACACACAGACAAAGACATATTACCGAACGGGCCTACCAGGCCCAGGGGCCCCAAGACCTCAGGGGGCCCTTTGCATTTCTTGTTGCAGGGACACCGATAGAAATTTAGGGTGAGGTTTCCTTACACAAACATAAAAAAAATATTAATATTTTTAACAGTTTATAGGGGCCCACGTCTTTTAAAAGAAGAGAGAAGCTTGTGTGGGCTACATATTTTCTATAGCCTACTGGTTAAGCCTACTGGGTGGGAATGTAGGCTACCTTTCCATTGATAAATTAATAGGCTATAAAACTTGTCTATAGAGGGCACTATTAAAGTTTGTGAACTCGAGACAGATCAGGTCACAAGGTCAATTGGTTCAATCTGTTTGATCTTGACAAAGAACCGTACATGTGAAATGGAGCACCGTCACATATTCAGCGGAGCAGCAAAACAAAAGATCCGAAGCAGTGAGATGCTTTACAGCCGGTTCCTCACATTTCCACTTTTAAAGAAAACAAACGATGAAAACAACAGTGTTGTGGCGGAGGTTGGGGGGAGCTGGTAGGGGGGGGGGCCCTCTCTACATGTCCAGGCCCAGGGGCCCATTTTTTCATGGTCCGTCTATACACACGCACCCTCCAGCACCGAGGGAGGGGCTCATGCTGTTATGCTCTTACAAATAAAAAATCAACTCAAACCTTTTCAGGCAGGCGCTGGATCCAAAAGACAGCAGGATGTCACAGTGTATCATGGACTTATAAGACTGAATCAATATAAGAGCATGAAATCAGAAAAATAGAAGATCCACACACTGAAGCTCCAATCTCATAAACATTATGACTGAAGAAGAGCAGCGGCTCGAAACGTCACCAGAATAAAGGAGCTTCGCTGTGTGGAGCTTCTATTTTTCTGATATCATGCTCTTACAGAGATTCAGCCTATGGGTAATATGTCCATGATACACTCTGTCTTAGTTATGTCTAATAAAGCCATCTTCTGTGGTGGATATTATACTGTATATGTACAGTATTGACTGTCCATGTGTGATGGACTGGCATTAATTAGCCATAGTCAATCAATCAATCAATCAATCAATCAAAGCTGTATTTGTATAGCGCATTTCATACCCAGAGGCAACACAATGCGCTTTACAGAGAACAAGGGAGGTGGGCATACGACCCACTCTCTACATATTCCAGAGGGAAGCAAAAAAAACAGTAATCACCCGGGGGCCAGATAAGTGAGCTGTAAAAATTCTTCCCTGACCCCATAGTGAAAGTTGAGGAAGCTGGACTCCACCCACTTCCAACTCTTGCCAGTGATATTATGGATGTATCAAGTGAGCATTTACAACTTTCGATCCCAAACTAAGCTGATTGCAAAGAGGCCTATCCTGAAATAGTCCAGCGCCTCAAGAGGAAGTCAAGACAAAACAGAAAATCATATTTTCCACAGAGAAACTTGGCTTTCATCAACATGGATACTATTTGTATTAGGCTTCAACTGTACAGTAGGTAATATTTTAATTTTATGAGTTTCGTAGACTTATGGTATGTGAAAACTTAGGTATTTGGCAAAGCGCCCACTTTTCTATTGATAGCAGAGGCAACAGCTGCTGATAGTTATGCAATTAAGGTCAATTGCCTTTTTGTCACTATAGAGGCCTCGTGCCTCAAACTAGCTCCAGTTATTGGAGAGGAATGCTACACTTAACACAACACAGCTCTACAAGTTGACCAAGGACCACCTCGGCTGCAGCCATGGAAATGGAACAGGGCTACAATGAAGACTTGTCCACAAAATGCCCCAGAACATGGAGTCTAGTGGACAAGCAGGTTACTTGAGGACTAAGAGCTAGAATGTTCTCTCTGACTGGAGGATCAAGACTGTTTGGCCATGTGCTGAAGGCTAAGGCTACTTTTTCTAACTCCACAACTCCTGTGCTAGAAGTTATGGCAGCACTAAGCCAGTGCAATGACATTTTTCTGGAGGCTGCAATTGTTTTTACAAAGTGTCTTACCGTTTTTCTTTCCGCTGTGTTGAGATTCAACACAATCTTAAGGTTGATGCTGTTGGCTATGATCACAGATGAGGACAGTGTGGGTCTGTGTCTTAACATCTCTGACTGCGTTCCGAATCGCATACTTCTACTTCTTACTACCAGTACCTACTACAGCTGCCCTTAGAAAGAACGTACTTTGCAAGCAGTAGGCATCCAATTGGGACATACTACCTTGTCATAACATTGTGCCTTGAAATGTGCCCACATCCGTCACTGTCCATAACGCGACATTCGTCTACAGCTGTCACGACTCGCACGTGACACACATTTCCGCTGCGCACAGGATTGTGGGTCAGAATAGCCAGAAAAGCCTGCTGGTGTGCATACTGCAAAATACGACCGGATGTAGTAGGACATCCTGGTATTTTTGCCATACTGCATGTGGCATACTATGTATTGGGACATAGCCTACTACATCCTGTTTTGGCATACTATATAGTAGGGTAGTATGTGATTCGGAACGCAGCCTCTGACTGCTGCATCTCCTCCAAGTCCACTTGTTCAACAAAGTCTCTCCATGACAACGGGCTACGGTCATCGTTTCAGAGGGACGACACCGTGGCCGGGTTCTGCTCAACCCAGACGAAGCTGCGCGCTCTGTTAAATTGCTCTCTGTCAATATGGTCAGCCATCTTGTCTCTGATCAGAAGTGTTCTAGCTGCGTGGATCGTCCTGCGGCCTCTTGGTGGCCATGTCAGCCCAACTCTCACCGCCATGTTGACTCTGCGTGGATTGATCAGCCCAACACTGTCCACTATCTGGGCGATAAGCCCAACACTGTCCACTATCTGGGCGATAAGCCCAACACTGTCCACTATCTGGGTGATAAGCCCAACACTCTCCACTATCTGGGTGATAAGCCCAACACTCTCCACTATCTGGGTGATAAGCCCAACACTCTCCACTATCTGGGTGATAAGCCCAACCCTCTACACTATCTCTGGGCGATAAGCCCAACACTCTCCACTATCTGGGCGATAAGCCCAACACTCTCCACTATCTCTGGGCGATAAGCCCAACACTCTCCACTATCTCTGGGCGATAAGCCCAACACTCTCCACTATCTCTAGGCGTTAAGCCGAGCACTCCTCTATCTGGGCGATAAGCCCAACACTCTCCACTATCTCTGGGCGATAAGCCCAACACTCTCCTCTATCTGGGTGATAAGCCCAACACTCTACACTATCTCTGGGTGATAAGCCCAACACTGTCCACTATCTGGGTGATAAGCCCAACACTGTCCACTATCTGGGTGATAAGCCCAACACTCTCCACTATCTGGGTGATAAGCCCAACACTCCTCCACTATCTGGGCGATAAGCCCAACACTCTCCACTATCTGGGTGATAAGCCCAACACTCTCCACTATCTGGGTGATAAGCCCAACACTGTCCACTATCTGGGTGATAAGCCCAACACTCTCCACTATCTGGGTGATAAGCCCAACACTCTCCACTATCTGGTTGATAAGCCCAACACTCTCCACTATCTGGTTGATAAGCCCAACACTCTCCACTATCTGGTTGATAAGCCCAACACTCTACACTATCTGGGCGATAAGCCCAACACTCTCCACTATCTGGGTGATAAGCCCAACACTCTACACTATCTGGGCGATAAGCCCAACACTCTCCACTATCTGGGTGATAAGCCCAACACTCTCCACTATCTGGGTGATAAGCCCAACACTCTCCACTATCTGGGTGATAAGCCCAACACTCTCCACTATCTGGTTGATAAGCCCAACACTCTCCTCTATCTGGGCAATAAGCCCAACACTCTCCTCTATCTGGGCAATAAGCCCAACACTCTCCTCTATCTGGGCAATAAGCCCAACACTCTCCACTATCTGGGTGATAAGCCCAACACTCTACACTATCTCTGGGCGATAAGCCCAACACTCTCCTCTATCTGGGCGATAAGCCCAACACTCTCCTCTATCTGGGTGATAAGCCCAACACTCTCCACTATCTGGGCGATAAGCCCAACACTCTCCACTATCTGGGTGATAAGCCCAACACTCTCCACTATCTGGGTGATAAGCCCAACACTCTCCACTATCTGGGTGATAAGCCCAACACTCTACACTATCTCTGGGCGATAAGCCCAACACTCTCCACTATCTGGGCGATAAGCCCAACACGCTACACTATCTGGGCGATAAGCCCAACACTCTCCACTATCTGGGTGATAAGCCCAACACTCTCCTCTATCTGGGTGATAAGCCCAACACTCTCCACTATCTGGGTGATAAGCCCAACACTCTCCACTATCTGGGTGATAAGCCCAACACTCTCCACTATCTAGGCGATAAGCCCAACACTCTCCACTATCTGGGTGATAAGCCCAACACTCTCCTCTATCTGGGCCATAAGCCCAACACTCTCCTCTATCTGGGCGATAAGCCCAACACTCTACACTATCTCTGGGCGATAAGCCCAACACTCTCCACTATCTGGGCGATAAGCCCAACACTCTCCACTATCTCTGGGCGATAAGCCCAACACGCTACACTATCTCTGGGCGATAAGCCCAACACGCTACACTATCTCTGGGCGATAAGCCCAACACTCTCCACTATCTCTAGGCGTTAAGCCGAGCACTCCTCTATCTGGGCGATAAGCCCAACACTCCTCCACTATCTGGGCGATAAGCCCAACACTCCTCTATCTGGGCGATAAGCCCAACACTCTCCACTATCTGGGCGATAAGCCCAACACTCTACACTATCTGGGCGATAAGCCCAACACTATCCACTATCTCTGGGCGATAAGCCCAACACTCTACACTATCTCTGGGTGATAAGCCCAACACTCTCCACTATCTCTGGGCGATAAGCCCAACACTCTACACTATCTGGGCGATAAGCCCAACACTCTACACTATCTGGGCGATAAGCCCAACACTCTACACTATCTCTGGGCCATAAGCCCAACACTCCTCTATTTGGGCAATAAGCCCAACACTCCTCTATCTAGGCGATAAGCCCAACACTCCTCTATCTAGGCTGTCACTGGATAGGCCTACTCTCCTCTGGGATCCTCACTGTTTACTAATCTGATTTTAAACATTTTATCTTTTAATGTTTAATGTGTATTCAATGTTTTATTTTGAATTACTTTAATAAAATAAAACATTTGTTAAATTTCTGCTTAGCTTCTTAAGAGACTGGGACAGAGATGTTCTTGACACTTTATTGCATCAGTTTAATTAAATCAGTTAATAAAATAGTGCCCCGCCCCGACAGTAACCCAATGGTAACAGACATTGCAAGGTCGAGTTATAGTGCAGATTCCTTGCACATGCTTCCAGTCTAGAAACCAGCCAATAGCACATTCAAATGGGTCCCGTGTGCAGATCTAGTAACATTATCCAATCGATGACTCCGATACTAGCAGAGGAGCTCAAACTGGCACAGAAGATGTAGAAAACATCTGACACAAATTTTTTTGAAGTGTCAGTTATTTTGCTGAAATACAGTTTAAGGCTTGATTCCAATAAGATGCAGATCCTATGAACTGATTGACACAAAATTAAATATAAAAATATAAACAAACCCTGTCCCATTGTAAAGTAAACTCTTAACATTGACCATTTTGCATACATACTGGACAACAGCTATGCTTGGCTACAAATAAAAACTAAATTACTTTGTTTTTGGATGTAATCTTTGTATTCCATTTACAATAGCAGCTACATAACTTAACAAGGCTACGCCATCTTATATGTCTACCCAGGACTGACCTTGTCTTACCATAAAACCCCTTCAACAACATCTATTCAAGAGAGAATACACTTTTGGTTAACAAAACAAGTAAAATGAAAGACTTTTTGTTTTCTGACTGCACAACATAAGATACTTTGGGAAGATATGGGGCATTTTAAACATCAGCAACATTCACTTTTGGGCCAAAATCAAACAAATAATATGCACATTTTCCACCAGATAGAAAAATGAAAATATTAATAATAATTTTTAAAAAATTATGGTCCCACTACTGCAATCCGAATCGGCATGGTGGCAGGGGATGGGTTGGCAATATGCAAGTTGTACTGAAAAGTAACATTTCTCCTGGTTCGACTTACATGTACAGGTCAACTGTAAATAAACCAGACCATGATTCAACAACTTAGGCTCCGTGTTTACTAATGGAGTAAGCTACTATCAAAATGATGGTTGATTCAGCAAACACCATGAAATCAGACAGAGCAAGATTATGCTAGAACACGAGTGACTCAGATGACCTATTTGACCTTAGATGACCCATGGTGTGAGCTTGTGGCTCCTCCCACTTTCGGAGAGCCAGGAACTCAATGGGGCTAGTGTATCACGAGCCTCACTGGAAGTAATCATAATACAGTGTTACGAAATTATGGCTCGGAATGATTTAAAACTTCACTCAACCATCAAGAGTAGAAGATACAAAGGCTTTTCAGAGGGCTAGCTGCCACATAAAATGATCCCAACACACAAATCCTTGCTCTACATGAACATGCAAACATGAACCAGCAATTTCAGTCAGGTTTTCAAATATCTAGGCCAGGACTGCAGGCCAGGTGGTGCCCACCCAGGGGGGCACATTGAGCTGGGGGTCTGGGGTTCACTCCTAGAAAATGTTCAGCATCAAACACTTAATTTCCTGCATTCTGGTGAATTTTTATGCACCAATTTGTATTGGATTAGCTTGTCTGCTGCTATCTTAGCTAGCTAGCTAACTTGAATGCCAACGGCATTTAGAACTCTGTCCACAACACATTACTAGCATCAGAAGACGACTAAAAACTGTGGTTACGTTACATATTTAGCTACAGCATTTCCCATCATATCTCAAGACTCATAATGAACCGAAAATTTTTATATTTCATCTCTTACTCCCTGTCAAAAAATGTCCTCTAGCCGTGATTCTAATTTTCACAATGTTAAACTCCACTGACTTATGCTAAGCTATATAAAAGTATGCAATTTTGGGCAGATTGCCAGACATGAACAACTGTAGGAGGAAACACAGGACTGTCTACAGCTCGTAGGCCAATAAACCCTATAAAAAGCAAACCTAGTCACATGCGCACACACACACACACGTACAGCAAGCCAAGTCATGTGCATGGTTGCGAATTATCCAAAATGGCTAGAGCCCGTTCTCATGCTTTTCCTTTACTTGGAAGATAAATTGATTACTGCCAACCCAAACATTACCACCACAGACAAAACAGCAACATGTAGATGTGATATGACAATGCCTTCAAATTTAGGTTGAGAAAAGATATTGCTACAGTCAATGTTCAAGGGTAACAATTACAATAAAAAGTGCTGATTCTTTAGACACAACTTTCTTATCGCTCTTGGTACTGTAACTGTGTGAGCAGCTGCTGCAGCACAGTGTGTGTGTGTGTGTGTGTTTCTTTGAGCTCAGGATGCTGCAGTTCACTCCACAGTCACAGACTTCGCCAGGTTTCTTGGACAGTCCACCTGCATAACGGGAAAACATGTAGAATTATGACGAGCGGCAAAAACCATCGAGTGCATTTAGTTTGATACTGTCATCCTATAACTTGAGATCTTTACTGAAGACTTTTCTTTTTGCCGCTGCTTTTTATTAAATCAAATAATTATTCATTCATACACTGGCACCGTAACTTTTATTCCTGTATTTTATTTTTCCTGCATTTTGTTTTAAATTTCCTTTTTTGCATTTCGTCTTATGACCTTTTATGTGTTGCACTTTGTCTTGATGCTTGTAATGTCTCATGTAAAGCACTTTGAACTGCCTTGTTGCTGAAATTAACCCAATTTAACAAGGTGCGAGTGAGTCTTACTGCTGCTTAGGAGGCCTTCAAATCCAGTCTGCATGGACACTCAAACTACCCAACTACAGACTCTCTCTCCTGATCGGCCTGTCCAGCTGATTTTGGGTGTGTGCGTGTTTGTCGGGAGGTGAGAGGGGAGGTGAGGGAGGTGAGAGGGGAGGTGAGGGAGGTGAGAGGAGAGGAGAGGGAGGTGAGAGGGGAGGTGAGGGCGGAGGTGAGGGAGGTGAGAGCGGTGAGGGAGGTGAGAGCGAAGGTGAGGGAGGTGAGAGCGGAGGTGAGGGAGGTGAGGAAGGTGAGAGAGGTGAGGGAGGTGAGAGCGGAGGTGAGGGAGGTGAGAGCGGGGATGAGGAGGGAGGTGAGGAGGGAGGTGGTGAGAGGAGAGGTGAGAGCGGAGATGAGGGATGTGAGGAGGGAGGTGAGGAGAGGTGAGGGAGGTGAGAGCGGAGGTGAGAGAGGGGAGGGAGGTGAGAGCGGAGGTGAGAGAGGGGAGGGAGGTGAGAGCGGAGGTGAGAGAGGTGAGAGCGGAGGTGAGGGAGGTGAGAGGGGAGGTGAGGGAGGTGAGAGAGGTGAGAGGAGAGGTGAGAGAGGTGAGAGGGGAAGTGAGGGAGGTGAGAGGGGAGGTGAGAGGGGAAGTGAGGGAGGTGAGAGGAGAGGTGAGAGAGGTGAGAGGGGAAGTGAGGGAGGTGAGAGGGGAGGTGAGAGGGGAGGTGAGAGAGGTGAGAGGAGAGGTGAGAGGGGAAGTGAGGGAGGTGAGAGGGGAGGTGAGAGGGGAGGTGAGAGAGGTGAGAGGGGAAGTGAGGGAGGTGAGAGGAGAGGTGAGAGAGGTGAGAGGAGAGAGGGGAGGGAGGTGAGAGAGGGGAGAGAGGTGAGAGTGGAGGGGAGGGAGGTGAGAACGGAGGTGAGGGAGGTGAGAGCGGAGGTGAGGGAGGTGAGAGGGGAGGTGAGGGAGGTGAGGGAGGTGAGAGGGGAGGTGAGAGGGGAGGTGAGGGAGGTGAGAGGGGAGGTGAGGAGGGAGGTGAGAGGGGAGGTGAGGGAGGTGAGGGAGGTGAGAGGGGAGGGGAGGGAGGTGTGTGGTGCCGGTGGTCCTCACGTCGAAGCCCCTGAGCACGGCCAGGTGGAAGGAGAGCAGCTGTAGGGGGATGACGCTGAGGACCCCCTGGAGACAGTCCACACAGTGGGGCACTTTGATGGTGCGGCTGGAGTTCTTGATGGTCTCGTAGTCGTCCTTGTCACAGATCACGATGGGTCGGCCCTGCGAACCAAAACCACGGCGTTAGGCTTCCGGGTACGATGACCCCCGTTCTCCCCCTCCCTCTGAGACAAGCCCGCTCTTAAAGTCGCACAGAAACGGACGTTTGAGATCTAACTTCCGTATTTTGACGTATTTCTGCATCCACACGTCAATCAACGCTATCCGCCCTATCGAATCTATCTCAAGTTGTTAAAACCCGCCCACTTGTCAATGTTCCAATCAAATTCCTCTAAACGTTACGTCCCACCCTCATAGCTTGTTTGCGTCGGAAATACGCCAAATTACGGAAGTTAGATGATCTCAAACGTTCCCTCCCTGGAGAATACCTGCTTTGACTCGTCCTCTCCGGGTTAAGTACACATCTGTAGCAGATTACTGACCACAGTGATGTCGTGCTGGAATAACTCCACCCTTCTATGTATTGGGCCAGAGGCACGGGGGGGAACCCATTGTCCTCGTGAAAATGAACCAAACATGCAAACAGTTTGGCTGAACCTCATATCCAAGATTAGGGCTGCACGATTATGACAAAAGATAATAGTTGCGATTATTTGCTTCAAAATGGTAATTGTGATTAATAACTGCGATTCATATTTAATATATAATATTAATATATAATAACCAAAATGCTCCCAAATCACGGACGTTGATCCCTTTCTTGCTACTAACTCACTGACCTCGTTTTTGCTCATTTCTTCACTACTCACGGCTGCAGGTGCTCTTGTGACACTTGTCTTGACCTACTGCTATCTGTCTTCTCAGTGAAATTGCTGCGCACAGCGCACTCAGCGTGTGATTGGTCAGACAGCATAAGCGCCTGTGATTCGTCTGTGTAGTCCTAGCACACTCAATTCAAAGCAAAATTATCAATCACATTAATTGCAGCCTTTTGCGATTAGTTAATTGCGGAGGTCATAATCGCGATTTCGATTAATTCACGATTAATTGTGCAGCCATATCCAAGATGTGGTGTTTTATCTAGCATCTAGTGTTTTATCTAGTATCACAGTAAACACAGATGGTACAGTATCCAGGCATTTCAACAACCAGCTACTGTTGAGATAAAGTAGGAGCACCCGCACACTGTCTCACTTGCTCAAAACTTTATTATAGAAAAAAAAAAAACTGTTTCGGTCATGTGACTTTTGTCCGGCATGTGATACACTTACACACCTGTGACTGAGACGTTTATTCAGGTGTGCAAGAGACTCTTTTCCTGTCACAACTAGCTACTGACTGACCAGATATCCCTACTGTCTAATCAGAAAGAGGACATAGAGATCCATTGCCTTGTACTGTATTTTGTATGTCGTAATTGCCTTGTATTTTGTATGTATTGCATTTTGAATGTCGCTCTTTCTTCCTTTTTATGTGTTATTTGTATTATTAAGCGCTTTGTGCATTCGTGCTGTGAAAGCGCTATATAAATAAAACTTACTTAGGCTTTGGAATGATTTGCTGTGACTGCGCACTTAAAAAAAGCACTGCACGTCTCACAGATAAGAGGTGAAAACCACTGTGGCGTGTGTGGAGGAATCCGTGTGAAAGCATGGTGTGTGTGTGTGTGTGTGTGTGTGCGCACGTGTGCGTGGCGCTCACCTGACGCGCCACCACTTGCTGCAGGGCGTTCTGACACTTGACGTAGGTGTGGTCTCTCATGATGATCATGATGACGGGCATGAGCTTGTCCACCAGGGCCAGCGGGCCGTGCTTCAGCTCGCCCGCCAGGATGCCCTCCGAGTGCATGTAGGTGATCTCCTTGATCTTCTGCAAAAGAGAGACACGCTCTGAGTGCATGTAGGTGATCTCCTTGATCTTCTGCAAAAGAGAGACACGCTCTGAGTGCATGTAGGTGATCTCCTTGATCTTCTGCAAAAGAGAGACACACTCTGAGTGCATGTAGGTGATCTCCTTGATCTTCTGCAAAAGAGAGACACACTGAGTGCATGTAGGTGATCTCCTTGATCTTCTGCAAAAGAGAGACACACTCTTGAGTGCATGTAGGTGATCTCCTTGATCTTCTGCAAAAGAGAGACACGCTCTGAGTGCATGTAGGTGATCTCCTTGATCTTCTGCAAAAGAGAGACACACTCTGAGTGCATGTAGGTGATCTCCTTGATCTTCTGCAAAAGAGAGACACACTCTGAGTGCATGTAGGTGATCTCCTTGATCTTCTGCAAAAGAGAGACACACACTGAGTGCATGTAGGTGATCTCCTTGATCTTCTGCAAAAGAGAGACACGCCCTCAGTCCCTCACCCTGCCGTTCGTCTCTGCGTCCACCGCCTCCCTCGGGGAATCAAATCAAATCAAACTTTATTTGTACGGCGCATCTCACACAGAGGCAACGCAATGCGCTTCCCAGAGAGCAATGGAAGGGTGGGTAAAGGTCCCTCCCCTACATATTCCAGAGTAGGGAAGAGACAAGAGGTCTCTCTCTCAGGTCTCTCCCTCTCAGGTCTCTCCCTCTCTCAGGTCTCCCTCTCAGGTCTCTCCCTCTCAGGTCTCCCTCTCAGGTCTCTCCCTCTCAGGTCTCTCCCTCTCCAGGTCTCTCTCTCAGGTCTCCCTCTCAGGTCTCTCTCTCTCAGGTCTCCCTCTCTCAGGTCTCCCTCTCTCAGGTCTCTCTCTCTCTCAGGTCTCTCCCTCTCAGGTCTCCCTCTCAGGTCTCTCCCTCTCAGGTCTCTCCCTCTCAGGTCTCTCCCTCTCAGGTCTCTCCCTCTCAGGTCTCTCCCTCTCAGGTCTCTCCCTCTCAGGTCTCTCTCTCTCAGGTCTCTCCCTCTCAGGTCTCTCCCTCTCAGGTCTCTCCCTCTCAGGTCTCTCCCTCTCAGGTCTCTCCCTCTCAGGTCTCCCTCTCTCAGGTCTCTCCCTCTCAGGTCTCTCCCTCTCAGGTCTCCCTCTCTCAGGTCTCTCCCTCTCAGGTCTCTCCCTCTCAGGTCTCTCCCTCTCAGGTCTCTCTCTCTCAGGTCTCTCCCTCTCAGGTCTCTCCCTCTCAGGTCTCTCCCTCTCAGGTCTCTCCCTCTCAGGTCTCTCCCTCTCAGGTCTCCCCCTCTCAGGTCTCTCCCTCTCAGGTCTCTCCCTCTCAGGTCTCTCCCTCTCAGGTCTCTCTCTCTCAGGTCTCTCTCTCTCAGGTCTCTCCCTCTCTGGTCTCTCCCTCTCAGGTCTCCCTCTCAGGTCTCCCTCTCAGGTCTCTCCCTCTCAGGTCTCTCCCTCTCAGGTCTCTCCCTCTCAGGTCTCCCTCTCAGGTCTCTCTCTCAGGTCTCCCTCTCAGGTCTCCCTCTCAGGTCTCTCCCTCAGGTCTCCCTCTCCAGGTCTCTCCCTCAGGTCTCCCTCTCCAGGTCTCTCCCTCTCAGGTCTCCCTCTCCAGGTCTCTCTCTCAGGTCTCCCTCTCAGGTCTCCCTCTCAGGTCTCTCCCTCTCAGGTCTCTCCCTCTCAGGTCTCTCCCTCTCAGGTCTCTCCCTCTCAGGTCTCCCTCTCAGGTCTCCCTCTCAGGTCTCTCCCTCTCAGGTCTCTCCCTCTCAGGTCTCTCCCTCTCAGGTCTCTCCCTCTCTCAGGTCTCTCCCTCTCTCAGGTCTCTCCCTCTCAGGTCTCTCCCTCTCAGGTCTCTCCCTCTCAGGTCTCCCTCTCCAGGTCTCCCTCTCTCAGGTCTCTCCCTCTCTCAGGTCTCTCCCTCTCTCAGGTCTCTCCCAGGTCTCTCCCTCTCTCAGGTCTCTCCCTCTCAGGTCTCTCCCTCTCAGGTCTCTCCCTC
The DNA here is from genome assembly GCF_949987555.1 of Borostomias antarcticus. NCBI lineage: Eukaryota > Metazoa > Chordata > Actinopteri > Stomiiformes > Stomiidae > Borostomias > Borostomias antarcticus. The sequence goes on from NC_140256.1 coordinate 2,237,038, forward strand.
TCAGGTCTCCCTCTCAGGTCTCCCTCTCAGGTCTCCCTCTCAGGTCTCCCTCTCAGGTCTCTCTCTCAGGTCTCCCTCTCAGGTCTCTCCCTCTCAGGTCTCCCTCTCAGGTCTCCCTCTCAGGTCTCCCTCTCAGGTCTCTCCCTCTCAGGTCTCTCCCTCTCAGGTCTCTCCCTCTCAGGTCTCTCCCTCTCTGGTCTCTCCCTCTCTGGTCTCTCCCTCTCTGGTCTCTCCCTCTCTGGTCTCTCCCTCTCTGGTCTCTCCCTCTCTGGTCTCTCCCTCTCTGGTCTCCCTCTCTGGTCTCCCTCTCTCAGGTCTCTCTCTCTCTCAGGTCTCCCTCTCAGGTCTCTCTCTCTCAGGTCTCTCCCTCTCAGGTCTCTCCCTCTCAGGTCTCTCCCTCTCAGGTCTCTCCCTCTCTCTCTCAGGTCTCTCCCTCTCAGGTCTCCCTCTCAGGTCTCTCTCTCAAGTGTGATCGGCGCATCGCGCTACCTTTGTGTAGGAGCCGCGCTGTATAAATAAAGTTTTGATTTGATTTGATGGGTGCGTGGAGGAATGTGTGAGAAGGGAGGCGGCCATCACACACAGAGACGTCGTCATTAGTTACCGAGACGAGAAACACGGCAGCAGAACGGTCTCTACAGGCCAGACCTGGCAGGACATGCTCTCACTCCACCACGGAGAGAAAGAGAGGGGGAGGGAGGGGGGGAGAGAGAGAGAGAGAGAGAGAGAGAGAGAGAGAGAGAGAGAGAGAGAGAGAGAGAGAGAGAGAGAGAGAGAGAGAAGAGAGAGAGAGACAGAGAGAGGTTAAGAGAAAGAGAGAGGTTGAGAGAAATAGAGGTTGAGAGAGAGAGAGAGGTTGAGAGAGAGAGAGGTTGAGAGAGAGGTTGAGAGAAAGAGAGAGGTTGAGAGAGAGAGGTTGAGAGAAAGAGAGGTTGAGAGAAAGAGAGGGGATGAGAGAGAGAGGTTAAGAGAAAGAGAGGTTGAGAGAGAGAGATTGAGAGAGAGAGAGATTGAGAGAGAGTGAGATTGAGAGAGAGAGGTTAAGAGAGAGATTGAGAGAGAGAGAGAGAGAGAGAGAGGTTGAGAGAGAGAGGGAGAGAGAGAGCGGTTGAGAGAAAGAGGCAGAGAGAGAAAGAGGCAGAGAGACAGAGACAGAGAGAGACAGAGACAGAGAGAGAGACAGAGAGAGAGAGAGAGTGTGTCAGTGCTGACCAGTGCTCCCTCCAGGCAGGTAGCGTAGTGGTATCCTCGGCCCATGATCAGAACGCTCTTCTGCTGGTACAGCTCCGCCGCCAGCCTCTGGATCTCATCATCCAGGCTCAGTACCTCTTTGATCAGGTCTGACACACACACACACACACACACCACGCACGCACAGACACACATACACACGCGCGCACACACACACACACACACACACACACACACACACACACACACACACACACACACACACACACACACACACAGAGGTAGAAACAGGAAAAAAGATTATTGCATTGTTAATAATAATGAATGTTATTCACACTTCATAAATCATTCACACCTCATTCGTTATTCACACTTCACCCAACGAACGCAGGAAGGGAGCATTATTAGCGTGTTTACTTAATTCTTCTTTGACTTTGAATGCTCAGCGTTTCGCATTAATGACCTCGACCGGGCGGCTCGCCACTGTCTAATGTGTCCCGGCAGTTTCATAACGAACCCAAAATAGTTTTCACATCCCTAAAAAGACGACCTGATGAAGGTCAGACGATGAAACGTCGCCGTTAATAAATGTATTTCCTACATGTGAAGGACTTATTTTTCTCTCACTTCTCTAAAAGATAAGATCTCTAGTTGTGTTTGGAGAGACCGTGTTTGGAGAGACCAGCTCTCTCTCCCAGGCACTGCCTGGTCTCACTGATTCATTCATCATGCCCCTTCCAACGCTCAAATCTGCTTCTGTTCAATTGCGTGCTGAGAAATAAACATTATGTTAGCAGGGTAATCAGTTGTGACTAAACTAGGAACTTTCAGCGTGTAGCCAGACCCTGCCGACAACGTCTCACACTCTTCACCAGGAATGGAAATGTGGGCAGTTTGGAGATGGGCTACTTTCTGGAAAACTAAGACGACAAAAGTACTGCAGCATTGCTCAACTGCATCTACAGTATCAATCAATCAATCAATCAATTAAATCCATCTAGGCTATGCAGATTTCTATCTAGGCTATGCAGATTTCTATACAAGCTATGCAGATTTCTATCTAGGATATGCAGATTTCTATCTGACTGTATAGGCGAGGTTTAGGATAATTGATAATTGTGCTCCCTGTTGTGTATCTGTTGTCTATTGAATACAAGCTGTTCAGTCATCAGAGGAAACTATTTTGTGTTTCGCCCCCGGACACTAGAGCAGCAGTCCCCAAACCTTTCTGCCCCCGGAGCCACTAGAGCAGCAGTCCCCAAACCTTTCTGCACCATGGACTGGCTTCATATTCACCATCACGGCTTCATGTGTACCATCGAGCGGCGCTACCTAGCGGGTTTGCACATGCGTGTATGTGGCTCTAGATACGAAAAACAGCATTATGACATTGTTATTCATGTTTTTTTTAGGGTGTCATTCCAGCATAATGATTAGGTTACTGTCTGTAAGCCCCACGGCTGAGCAAGTGGGCGTTTGTGCTGGGAAATGATGACATGATGAGTGGCTGTTATGAAAACTCCTAAGTCCCATAGTTCTGGGCCTGATTTGCACTTTGCAGAGTTTGACGCGCGCAATCCTTCCCGTGCGGACTGGTAGCGGACGGGCAGCCCAGCGAGGGTCCGAGGTCCGCCCCCAAGTCTCTCCCGCTTTGACAACAGTACATTTGAGGAAAAACAAAATCTCACAGGGAGATTAACTGTCGAAAACTAAAAATGTTGTCACTCCTAAAGGAGATACGTCATCAGCCAACAGCACAATAAGCAGTGACAGCCGTGCTCTGACGCACACCCCCGGACCACCAGGCCCTACAGGCAGCTCCTCCAGGCCGAGCCCGATGAGGACACGCTTCGCTGGGCAGGGAGGGACCGGACCACCGGGCCAAACATTTCTCACCTCATCAGTTTCCCAGAGAAACACCCCGTCGTATTCTTCTGTCCCAGAGGGGTGTGCCTCCCTCCCTCCCTCCCTCCCTCCCCTCCTCCCAACTGTTCTTTCCCTCTCACTTGCTCTCCTTTTCTCTCTTTCAACCATGACGTCTCTCCCTCTCTGGTAGTCTCCAAAGTGCACCAGCCTCTCTGACGACCACCGTGTGTGTGTGTGTGTGAGAGAGAGAGAGAGGGAGAGAGAGAGAGAGAGAGAGAGAGAGGGAGGGAGAGAGAGAGAAAGAGTGTGTGTGTGTGTGTGTGCATGTGAGTGAGTGATTGAGTGAGAGGGAGATGAGAGAGAGAGAGAGTGTGTGTGTGTGTGTGTGTGCATGTGAGTGAGTGATTGAGTGAGTGAGAGGGAGATAAGAGAGAGAGAGAGAGAGAGAGAGTGTGTGTGTGAGAGAGAGATACAGAGGGAGACAGAGAGAGAGAGAGAGAGAGAGGGAGATAAGAGTGAGATGAGAGAGAGGGAGATGAGAGAGAGAGAGAGAGGGAGATGAGAGAGAGAGAGGGAGATAAGAGAGAGGAAGATAAAAGAGAGAGTGAGTGTGTGTCTTACCTGGTAGCACTCTCAGGCCCTGGATGATCTCCCTCCTCCTGGGCTGCATGGAGATCCTGTCATCACACATCAGCAGCGCAAACATGATGAGAGCCACGAACTGGCTGGTGTAGGCCTGGACACACACACAGACACACACACACAGACACACACACACTTTAAAAACCATCAGCACAATGGTCCAGCAGAAAGACCCCCCCACGGTCCCAGACTCTCCCACGCTTCCCCAGCTGCTATTTTTCCCTGCAGGAAGGTGAGAGATGAACACGCGCCGCAGGTCGCCCGGCTCTGGACCAAAAAACCGTCATGGCGGCTCCCTGTCCGGCTAGGAAGATGACAACAGCACGCGGCTCGGCAGGGCTGGTCCTCCTCGGCCAGATTCCCCGTCGGCTTTTTTCACTAATAGCCTCAGGGGCCTCTGCTTCACGCATGCCTGCGAAGCCAAGGCCCTCTCCTCTCTCTCCCCTCTCTCCCCGGTCTCTCCCCGGTCTCCCCGGCTAATAACGAGCACCAGATGAGCGCCGGAGAGCGAGCCGAGTTGCAGGACCGGGCTGGACACAGCGTGGCGCTCGGCCTGTCCAGGGTGACCACCCATTCAGGATTTATATTTCCATCATCCGATTACATCCGCAGAGAGTAATGATGGCGAGGCAGAGCGATTTAACGATAGGTTGATGGGCTGTGAAGCTGACGGCATTAAAGATCGACCAATAGGAGGAGGCGGCACTAAAACAAAACAAAGGTGCAGCGCAGAGACAAGCGCCGGTCACGGGAACGGGGGCGGGGCTACTTCTCTCCCGTGTTTCTGAAGTGTCAACAAATGGTTCCCAACGTTAACATTACCCTAACGTTTTTTGGAAGCTGTGCCTGCGTGTTTGGGGGATTTCATCAATGTTCTCCGAGAGGAGCCAAGCCCGTTTAACAAGGACCCGCTGGACTCTGCGGTGCCAGGGCAGAGCCAGAGCCAGGCCGCGTCCAGAGCCAAACGCATCGGTTGTAAAACATTCACACAAGATATTTTCCGTGAAATTATCGAACCGCAGGACGTCATAACTCTGAGAAGTCAATGCCATCGTCTCAAGGACATGGCAGGACATCAAAGTCCCCCTTTCGATGCTTTGATCCCCAGCACTCCGTCCATCATGTAGTTATACAGGGTGTGACACGCCGCCATGCCACACGAACGGACGCCACGGTGTCCCAGAGGGACTACAAACACCACGCGTCCAAACCGTGTCCTCTCACGCTTCGCGAGCTGCAAAGTGACAAATGACAAAAAAGGACACAAACACGTTTCATCGCCAGAAAGACACTCCGAGTGGTTCTGGTTTGCCGTTGTTCTCTCCAGCCATTTCCTGTGTTTACCGAGGAGAGATGATGTTTACGAGAGTGAGAGGTGCTCCAGCGATCCTCCTCTCCCTCCTCGACCTCCATCCAGTGGACCTGAATCTGGTCCCATTGATAAGGCAACATAACACAAACAAGATGTTAGAGAGCGCGGCGTCCCTCTGAGTATCAGGATTGTGTGACAGGACAGGCCTGTGTGAGAGGAAGACGAGCGTGCGGATATATTCGGCGAACAGACTCTTTCCTGAGGCGACGTGTTCAGCGGAGCTGGGTGTGCGTTGTGGGCGTCGGCCAGGCAATAGGCAGCCAGCGTGGCAGCTAATAGGTGTCTGGCGCACACACACACTAACCCTCTCTCTCTCACACTCTCCCTCTCTCTCTCTCTCTCTCTCTCTCACACTCTCACTCACACACTCTCCCTCTCTCTCACTCCCTCTCTCTCACACACTCTCACTCTCTCATTATATTGCTTATTGTGTGTGATGTATTGTAGTGTTCTGTTGTGTGCTGTGTGTTCTGTTGCTCTGGAGCTGTACAGCACTTTGGTCAACCTGGGTTGTTTTAAATGTGCTTTAGAAATAAAATGTGAGTTGAGTTGAGTATATAGTTGGGACTGGGACCTCACTGCTCAGCTCCACGCCTCCAGCTCTGTGTGTCTCTCTCTCTCTCTCTCTAGGCCTACACCAGCCAGTTCGTGGCTCTCATTATGTTTGCTCCTCAACCCCAATCTGGCGACGGAGGAGGTTGAGGAGGAGGGTGCGGAGGAGAGGAGGGTGAGGAGGAGGGTGCGGAGGAGGGTGCAGAGGCCCTGGATCCTTTAACAAGGGTGCAGATGAGAATATCAGGCTTCTCTGGGCTTAGAGAGGGGTTAACCACAAACGCTACACCTTCACTACGGTGGCCAAACGCTCTCGGCTTCACACTGACTAGAAGGAAAACCACCAGCCCAGGATGTTGGCACGAACCCATGTCCACAATAATGACTATATACACTGTACAGGGCTGGAACCAAACCCATTAAACTAGACCAGTTGTGGGAAACATCCCCCTGGAATCCATACTTCTACTCTAACACATAGAGAATGAGACCCACTCATTAAATCTCCACCAGCCCTAATGCACCATGACCAGCGTGGGAGAGCAGGAATCCCCCCGGCGCATTCCCACTGACCCCACTGACCCCTCTGACCCGACCAATATCCTTCTGGGGAATAGAGATCTTTCCCAGACATCCCAGCGTGCGTCCATCTCTTCCCAGCGTAGACTTGCACGGTGGAGTGTCGTGTTTCAGAGACTGGGAGTCTGAGAGACAGTATGTGAGGAATGAGAGGAAGGTAAAGTCATCTTCAGGAGGGAAAGTTACGGGGCTGACGCTGTGATCACGGACAGACGGGCTCTGGATGTGACCGGTCCCAAATGAACCTCTTGACTCGACCCAAAAACGCCAAGTGGACTGGACACTAAGTCTAAGCAATCTGATTGGCTTCCAGACAGCCAGCCAGAGCGAGTGAGCGAGCGAACAAATAAATAAATAACCAAATACATAAACTGATAGATAAATTAATTAATTAATAGATAAATAACCAAATAAATAAATAACCAAATAAATAACCAAATAAATAAATACACAAATAAATTGATAGATTAATTGATTAATTAATTAAATTAATTAATTAATAGATAAATAAACAGATCAATAAATAGATAAATAAACATAAATAAACAAATGAATAAACAAATGAATAAACAAATGAATAAATAAAACAAACCTATTACCTCATTACAGCTATTAAATCCCCTGATATCTCCACAGCTGAGGCATCTCTTGGGGGTTATTTTTGGACGGTGTCCGAGTCTCTCACCTTGGTGCTGGCCACGCCGATCTCCGGCCCCGCGTTGATGTGGACCCCGCAGTCCGTCTCCCTGGAGATGGAGCTGCCCACGGTGTTGGTGATGCCCACGGTCAGCGCCCCCCTCTCCTTGCAGTAGCGCAGCGCCATCAGGCTGTCAGCCGTCTCCCCTGCAACGCAAACACCAGGGGGTCAGGGGTCACAGCCGGGTCTGGAGCTGAACACCAGGGGGTCACAGCCGGGTCTGGAGCTGAACACCAGGGGGTCACAGCTGGGTCTGGAGCTGAACACCAGGGGGTCACAGCCGGGTCTGGAGCTGAACACCAGGGGGTCACAGCCGGGTCTGGGGCTGAACACTAGGGGGTCACAGCCGGGTCTGGGGCTGAACACCAGGGGGTCAGGGGTCACAGCTGGGTCTGGAGCTGAACACCAGGGGGTCACAGCTGGGTCTGGAGCTGAACACCAGGGGGTCACAGCTGGGTCTGGGTCTGATCACCAGGGGGTCACAGCTGGGTCTGAACACCAGGGGGTCACAGCCGGGTCTGGACCTGATCACCAGGGGGTCACAGCCGGGTCTGGAGCTGAACACCAGGGGGTCACAGCTGGGTCTGGAGCTGAGTGATGTACGTGGATATATGCGTGCCTAATGCTGAAATATCTCAAAACTTTGCAGTGCAAAAGATAAATTCATTTATTTGACGGCACGTTTGTCAAACAATCGTCACATCCTATTAGTTATGGGAGAACTGTAACTAAACCCAGTTTGGACAGGAAGTCCCGTTGGCAGACACTGGGCATTTTTTATGTCCTTGGAACGCGAGTCAGAGACACATGGAATCTTCGCCACAGACATCGCGGATCCTCCCACCTGATTGGCTGATGGCGGATCCTCCTACCTGATTGGCTGATGAAGAAGCAGACGTCGTCTCGGAACACGGGGGTGTTTCTGTCCAGGAAGTCGCTGGCCAGCTCCACCATGACGGGCAGCTCGGTCAGTTCCTCCAGGACCTGGCGGGTCTGGAGACCACATGACCGCTCAGTACCCCCCTCACTTACCTCCTCGTCAAAGCAAATCAAACTTTATTTGTATAGCGCATTTCATACACATGGGCGACACAATGGGCTTTACAGAGAACAAGGGAGGTGGGCATACTGTAGGTCCCACCCCTACATATTCCAGAGGGAAGCAAAAAAAACAGTTCCTCATGGCACCACATTAAGGGATCTAGCTAGGTGATGACAGTGGTGATCTGGGGTAATCACAACACACATTACATTTACATTACAGTCATTTAGCAGACGCTTTTATCCAAAGCGACTAACAATAATTGCATTTAACGTAGGAAAAGCCAGTGTGCTACTACTCGCCAGAACTCACAAGTGCATCTTCTTTCTAAAACAAGTGCATAATCTAGTGCTGAAGGCAAAGTGCAAGAATAGCAAACAAACAATCAAGCAAAACAAACAAACAAGGACTCACTGCCACCCCGGCGTGGTAGCTGGTCCCACAGGCGATGAGGATGAGCCGACGACACCTCCGGACCTCCTTGATGTGGTCCTTCAGTCCCCCCAGAATCACTACGGGGTCAAGCACACGTCAGGCGCTCTCTAAACACAACACAGGAAATCATCCGGCTGGAATAGGGAGGACAGCCTTGTAGGTTCAAATGGGTTTTTTTTCCACAAGAGTGAGGAAACCTAGAGCCATGATAAGAGGGTTGGGTGTGTTGTTATGTTGAAATGAAGGTGCTTTATCGTCTCTGTGGCCCGCGGGGGAAAGAGGGCCTCTCCCTGACCTGTGTTGTCATCAAAGTTGACCCTTCCTCTCATGGTGTTGACCACAGACTCTGGCTGCTCAAAGATCTCCTTCTGCATGAAGGAGCTGTAGTTCCCTGAGGAGGTAAGAAAACAGTCAGTACCTTTTAAAAAAACTCAGTCAGTACCTTTAAAAACAATACCTATGGCTTTGAGGATCATAGTAAAATGTTGTTTTTATAAGTGTTATATAACAAGACATTTAAAAAAAGCAGAAGAATAAAAATCACTGCTGATAAATATTGTATTTACAAAAAAAAAGTAAAGTAAGCACACGTCAAAAACAATTTGTTTTGTTTTGACAAGTTGGAAGGTGACGCATCGCTCCAGATAAACAATGTCTTTTAGGAGCTCGCTCTTTAATACGGCCTCAATATAAGTCATCGCTGACTGCAAACAAACAAGAGACTTCAGGGACACGGCGCTTTCCTCCTCACATGACCAATTGTGACAATGAAATACGAGTGTGTTTTGCTGCCTGCCTCTGACAGTAATTTGGGTCATGTGAATTAGGCTATTTAAGCAAAGCTTCTGGCAGGAGAGCTGAGGGAGAGGGGCTGGAATGACGAGGCCGCAAAGGAATGTTTCCAGGCTGCTAAACATCGGTCGATCGCCGCCCTCTGCTGGAACACCGGGGAACTGCAGCGCTTATAGCGCAAGACGACAGTTAAAAGCTCAAACACAGATCACAGACTCAAAGTTGTAATATATTATGTCAAGGTAGTAGGTTAATTATAATTATAAGCCCTCCTTATGATCCAGGCACAGTGGGTTTCTCTGGAGGTCTGCAGGGACTGTGGAGGTCTCCTGGATGGGGGCCAGGGTGACACTAGCCTCCCCCCCGGTGGCTTGACTCAGCCAGGCAGGATGAGAAGCACCTGGATGAGTGATGGACAGGGAGGCCATGGGGCTCTGGCCTCCAGCTGCCTCTACTGCTACAGAGTTATTACAGGTTCCTGGACAGAATTAATGAGCGGGCCCCTGGTTTACTTACTTACTTACTCTCTCACACACACACACACACACACACACACACACACACACACACACACACACACACACACACACACACACACACACACACACACACACACACACACACACACACACACACACACACACACACACACACACACACACACACACACACACACACACACACACACACACACACACACACACACACACACACACACACACACACACACACACACACACACACACACACACACACACACGCTGAAAAATGAGCTACGTTGCCCCATTGTAATAGCAACAAGGAGGGGTCGGCCAGGTATGCGACACGTTTCACATTCCATACTGGTTACTGTACTGGAAATGAACAGTCAAAGACTAGCAGTGTTGGGAGGAATTGGTAACTAGTAATTAACTTGCCTTTCCTGCAACTAAGTAATATAAGGGATTACGTTTGAATTTTCAGCAATCAGATTACAGTTACTGATCTAATAAAAATGTGATTACTTGAGCTACTTGCGCACGTAGCAGTATTTCATGTGGTTGATAGGCGTATGCTGCAGTCGTGGCTGAACTGACTGTTTATGTCACCAGGGTGGAGCTGTACCAAGAGTGCTGGTCTAGGATCAGATTATCTTTTATTGTATCTATGATGCAAAACTGATCCTGGATCAGCACTTCTATGATTCGGGTAAGAAATGATCTGGCTTTGGAAAGCAACTCAAAAGCAAAGTTATTAGTAATCCGATTACTTTTCAGAGAGAAATAAGTAAAGTAATCTAATTACAGCTTGGAGAAAGTAATGAGTAGCTTCACTGAATTACTTTTATTAAGTAACTTGACCAACACTGCAGACAAGACGAAATCACTGTCTACTTCCCCGAGGGGGTTGTTTCTTTATAGTTCTGTGCTCCTCCTCCTCCTCTCCCCCTCCTCCTCTCCCCCTCCTCTCCTCCTCCTCCCCCCTCTCTCCTCCTCCTCCCCCCCCTCTCCTCCTCCTCCTCCTCCTCTCCTCACCCTTCATGATCTGCTGCAGCTCCATCTGCAGGGTCTGGATGGCGCGGGCGGGGTGGTCTCCCACCGTGCGTTTGATCCGGTGGATGGACAGACGGCCCTCGGTTACCGCCGCCACGTCGTCGTCCTCCAGGAAGATCACACGGTTCGTGTGCTCGATCACCGCGCTGCCGGGACAACAGCGGAACGTCAAACAGCCAATCAAACATTCTCGACGGAAGCCACAGTGTCAGTGGCTGCTTTTTTGACGATATTCAAAGGGTAGAGGAGGACTAGTGACCTGGCGTCGGACGCAAAGTAGTACTCCACCGCCTTCTCCTCCACGGGGAAGAGACAGGTGTCCTGGTCCATCCTGGGCAGCGTGGCGCAGCCCTTCTTGTCCTTCACGGCTGGGGAGTGGGAATGAAATACAAGTCTCACCAAAGTGTTTTGTTTTCCTACTTGACTGTTGTTCTAACTTTGTAGTTCGTTCCTCTAGAATCAGTCTTTTAAACTACAAATTCTTCCTGTGTGACATCACTTCCCTGTCCTCTTCATCCTGAAACTATGTCACTTCCTTTTTCACGTTATAACCTATCGATCTCATTCCCCAGTCACTCACTCTTGCCTGGATTCACTTCCTGTGCATTGAGTCCGACTTGCAAATCGTAACATAGAATAAACTTATTGTCTTTGTTTGAAACCAGCTTGACCGACCACTCAGCGTGTTCTTTGAAATCTAAACTAAACCAAGTAAGATGTTTAATTTACAGGAGAGAAGACACACCCTGGAGGTCACACACCCTGGAGGTCACACACCCTGGAGGTCACACACCCTGGAGGTCACACACCCTGGAGGTCACACACCCTGGAGTTCAGCGCTGCCAATCCCCTCACACTGACCACACTAGAACGAGAGACCTCGCCGAGACGAGAGACCTCGGTGAGAAAGAGAGCGGGGTGTCCGGGCGTCCGACTTACACGAGCGGTAGAGGATGGGAATGTGATCGGTGGACAGCTTGTGGTCGCTTCTCACTCCGATCAGCAGAGGGCCTCCCCTCCTGAACAAAAAAACATTTCAGCAGAAATCAATAAGAGGCGGTCAAAATGTATCGACGGTGCTTTTACACGTTCAATAAATGGGAGCGCACGCCTGGTTAGAAGGAGGAGAACTTGGAGAGGTGTACCTGGTGGCAACAGCCTGCCCGGGGAAATGGATGCTCTTGAAGACCAGGGCAAAGGCTCCCTCCTAGGAGATGACAGAAGAGTCTTAAGACCAATTCATGCCTAAATCCAGCAACACTTTGATAAAAAAAGTGTCGCCGAGGGCTGTAGCGCACCGACGGGTTTTTGTAATGTCGCTGACTCCGCCACATATTGTCGCTCAAGTGTGATTGGATAGCTAGATAGAAGGCTCGTGCGTTGCCATGGATATGCTTGTTCCGCTGCCTTGTTTTAGTTTTGTCTGTCATGTGACGTAAGACTATCATGGAAGGAGTAGAGGTACGTCTCTCCCAGCTTGTGAGGAGATATCCTCGTCTATATAATTCATCCCTGTCCCTTCAGAGATGCCCAAATACTGAGGGGAAGAATGAGAACAAAACACAATGAAAACCGCTCTCTGAACAACCTCTTTACCTCAGATTAAACTCTTTCCCTCAGAAAGACGCTTCTCTCAGAATGACAACAAACCAGAGACGACGCGAAGTGTCGCCCGAAGCATAAATGCTACGTCGAGCGACACTTTTTTTTTTTGTCGAGCGACATTTGTCGAGCAACACTTTTCAAGAAGCATAAATTAGGCTTTAATCAGGAACACAGAGTCCCTCACAGGCGTCCCACTCAGGGGGAAGTGGGGCGAATCCGAGGGCTCTTACCAGCTGCTGGGTCACCCTCTCCACCAGAGTGGTAAAGCTGATGTCATCACTCTCCCGGTTGTCATACATGTACTTCACCAGCTTGGCGATGGTCTCCGTGTCCGTCTCGGACTCGAACTCATAACCTTTGCTCTCCTGTGCAAAACAATTTAAAAAGAGAGTGGGACACACTTGCGATGAGCGGTCTGAAGCCGACCTGCTACAGAAGAACGCAGCCGTACGTTTACACAAATAAATAGATCTCACCAGGAATTTCCTCAGGTCTTTATAGTTGGTGATGATTCCATTATGAATGACGATGAATTCTGTAGATGAGAAAACGCATGAGGAAAATACTCAATCGCAGACACAATGATGCAAGACAACGACATCTCATGGAGTGTTATTAATTTAATTTATATTTAATTTTGCATTCTGATGGAGAGTTCTTGTTTGTACAGACTGATGAATCCCATTGCTCTCTGTAAAGCACATTGTGTTGCCTCTGTGTATGAAATGCGCTATACAAATAAAGTTTGATTGGATTTGAATGTCCTCGGTACTGACCGTTGCCCTTGTCAGACCTCTGTGGGTGGCTGTTGACCGGGCTGGGGGCGCCATGGGTAGCCCAACGAGTGTGAGCGATGCCCAGGTGGACGTCGAACTCCACATCCAGGTCCAGGTCCTGCTGTTCTGTGGATCACACGCAGGCACATGGGCGAGTTGACGGAGTAGACAAAATGGCTGAGCTTTTGAAAATGCGTGAAAAGATGCGTTTTGAACCGTAAAGAGACGCATCTGTTTCTCACTGTGGATCTCCTCATCCAGAGCCTTGACTTTTCCACGCTGCTTGATCAGCTGAATGGACTTAGCGTTGGTCTCCCATTCCTTCCCATTCCCTCCGTCAATTCCAACGCCTAACAACAAAAACAAGTACATTTGGTTTCTAACGAACAAAGACCACACATTGATCACAAGCTGCACCACAAACAACAAAAAAAACTATTGTTAAACTGTCAAACATGCCAAAAAAATAAAAATAAAAAAATAAATAAAGTGTTAAACTCGTGTTAAACAGTCACAGCTGTGGGACGATTCAAGCCGTGAAAATGACAATCATGTATATGAAAGATTAGGAGGGAAACGGTCACAGAGCTCCTTTGTGGGGGCGTACAGGACCACCGGTGTCAGACCGGGACACAGAGGAGGGGGGGGAAGCTGATAAACGTGACGCCACACGGCGGTCTCTCCACACGGTGGTCTCTCTCAACACGGCATGTCCCCTCACCGGCGGAGTCGTAGCCTCGGTACTCCAGACGTCGCAGGCCTTTCAGGAGGATCTCCAGGATCTCGCGCCGGGTCCGAGGAACCTGGTAGTTCAGATAGGCGAAGATTCCTGAGGGGGAAAAGAGCGAGCGACACAAACAACCATGAACCGGAATGTTCCTCGATGATACGGCCTAAGAAAACACAGCCTGTCATGTGATAGGAAAACAGGCGTGCTTCTTCTATTGGGTGAAGCGTGTAGACTGACTTAGTCATAAGACGGACCTAAAGCAGGATGCTCTAAATTGACCTCAGAGATACGCTCCAGTCATGAATAGAGCTCTCTTTCCCCGTCCTCAACGGTAAACATGGAGACATAGAGCTGGAAAGCAAAACAAGGAGTTTTTTCTCACTGATTAAAAACATGTGGCACACCCAGGACTGTGAAATAGTGTAAATCAAAAAGCTGCAAGCCAGTCACACACCCTGCTACTACTGACTGATGCTTAGGAATGCCATTGTCAACACAGACAATGAGAGAGGAAAAGAAAGCAGCATAACATGTTGTGATTGGAGGATCGGTTGGAGGATCGGTTGTTAGCCTATACCTGTAAGGCCTAGTTCCAGTTCAGTCTAGCATGTTTGATTTGAGTATTGGTTATTAGCCTTCCTGTAGGCCTGGGTCCAGTTCAGTCTAACATTACATTACAGTCATTTAGCAGACTTTTATCCAAAACAACTTTCAACAATTGTATTTAACGTAGGAAGTCAGCGTACTACTGCTCACCAGAACTCACAAGGAGGGTTTTTCCTGCGTAGAGGAATTTTTGGCGCCCCCCAAAGAGATTTTAGCCAGAGCCAAAGGAAAATCACCAGTGCCAAAGTGATAAAAATTGAGAATAAAAATAGCAATTCAAATCCTCTCCAAATGTGTTTGATAGCTTGTTTCAAGTGCAGCCCATCCCGCTTTCTTGTCATGTTGGGAGATTTCCCACGATATTGAAAAGTGAGCTCAGTCAGAACGACAGCGAAGAATACAGGCCTGTATATGCTGGTAGGCTACTCGGCATAAAACAGAGGTTTCCCCCAAAGATTCTGTGTGAATCGCCCCCCCAAAGACCCATTCTCCCTCTCAGAGTCCCAGTCGCCTGAGGTATTTGATTTGATTTATTTGACAAAAGCAATTACAATCAGTATATATAAAAACATACAGCATGTCTGCAATGTCAGGGATAAAAGCGAAAAGTCCAAGACTTATTTCCATCGCTGTCCCTGATGGACAAGGAGTCCAAGTGGAGACCGGCATCTGCTTAAAGTGCTTCGAGCAATTGTACCATTACTAAAAAAATAACAATAAAATACAATACAAGTGCAAAAATGCAAATAATAAATCCAACATATTGAGTTACTCATTACCAGAGTAATGTAACATCCTCATCAGACAGCGTATACAGGAAGGTCGCTAAATAATCATTTCCTGATCCTTGTTTTGAAAGCTGCTGTACTTTCCACTTCTTTTATGGAGAGAGGGGTAGTTTGTTCCACTCCACAGCACCAGCAGAGATAAAAGATATTCCTCCTGTCTTTGTCTGGTGCTTGTAGAGGACTACATTTCCCAGACTAGCTCTAGTGTTTTTGTTGAGACTCTAATACCATGAACTGACGGCGTAGTCAAAGTGGCACTGAATTAAACATGAGGCTAAAAGTTTTAGACAATCTTTGTTTAGCAGTGTGGAGGTAGCAGGGTGTAGTGGTCGGGAGGGGGTGTAGGGTTTGACCATGGCCTGGAGGAAGGAGGGAGTGGTTCCTTTCATTGCCCTGTAGGCTGGTACCAGAGTTTTAAACTGGTCAGCTGCTACTGGGAGCAAGTGTAGATAACAGGGAAGGGAGGTTGTGTAGGAAAACGAACATGTCTGATTGGAGGATTGGTTAGTAGCAGCATATATTGTACCTATACTCAATCTATACTCCACACATTTAACACAACACTCCATATTTGAACTGAATGAGAATATACATGTAGATGGCCTGTAAAAAATAAAAGAGTGACTATGTTCATTAGGTTCTAGGGCGCTCTGCAAGGTAAGCAGTCCAACAGAGGACCCATTGAGACCCGCTAGGCACAGTCTGGTCGAGTACACAGCAAACGGCCATGACCAAGTAAGGTGGGTGTATACAAGGACCAGCTTTGTTTTGAGAACAGGTTAACCACTGCTAGCTCTTGTGGGGGGGGGGATGTGGCACTGAGACACACACCCGATAATGAACTCTGGTTTCACTCACACACTCTTATCAGGGCAAGGACAAACTCTAGACTATCACTGGGAGTGCCTGAAATAGCAGCCCTGATGGATATTCAATATTCAAGGCATAACCTGCTATTTGATGGCATTTGAGTTAAGTGGGGTAATGAAGGGGCATTATGATCCAGGGTGGGCTGGGGGTATTATTCATAAAACACATTATCTGACTTGTCTGGAATGAATGGTGCGTGAATGGTGTGTGTGTGTGTGTGTGTGTGTGTGTGTGTGTGTGTGTGTGTGTGTGCGTGTGTGATTTCCGTGTCGTCTCAAACCTCCCTAGCCCAAACAACTAGCTATAACAAGTTCCTGTGCTAGCTAACATAGCTTGAAGCAAGGAAGTGTACACTTATTAACCAGAAACCAGGTGTGACACCAGGTTTATAACAGGTCACAAACTGTTGTGTCTAGAACTAGTACTACTAGCTAATACATGAACAGGGAGGTTAGCATGGCTAGCTAACTGCAGCTAGCTTGAATGTGAGCAAGCAGGATACTGGGTGTAGATACAAAACCCAACCCACATCATGTTGAACATGTTATACACGTTATAATGTGATATAATATGATTTAGCTAGCTCTACAGCTGGTTACTAGCTTAGCTCAGTCAAACTCAAATATTGAGTGACACCGACTTGAACTTGTTCAATGTTCATAAACAGCCACCCGTTTAAATACTGATACACATCTATGGTGTAAACTATAGATAATTCATAATGTTTCGTACTCACCACACATGACTATACCTCTTTAATTACAACCAACTAGTTCAGCTGCTCTTCTGCTGGTGATAACGGTAGTGAGGGATCCGCCCACATCACATTTCATTGGGTAAGAGCCAAGTACCAAAGTACATAGGCGACTCTGATTGGATGCGACGCCCTGTCAGTCATCCCCATCACCTGTCGACGCAGACATGCCTGACGTGGCAGCAGGATGCAGATATCCGTACACGAGAATGCAGGGATAAAATTAAATAAATAAGATATCTCATCGTTTTCAGTTACGCATCTGATCGTTTTATGGGTTGTTCATATTTAAAACAATAATATACCACAGTTTACAGTGCAGTTTACTTGGACCGATGAGTCATTGCTCTAGTGACCGACACTTCCTACACGGTCTATTAGCTGTACTGTGTAGAAGGCAATGGGAAGCATCAACAGGTAAATCCCATGTCCCTTGGGGCCACTGTGGTCCCCTACCTATCAGATGGCACTATTAAAACATGTGATCCCAAGGACAACGTGCACATTTAATATAATACAGTAGCATTAAGACTCTTGTGAGGCAAATATCAATTTGACAGCAATGTCTTATGTTCAAAAACCATTCACCTTTATTGATCAAATGGACAGGTTGCATATTTTGAAGAATTAGTTATCAGTAGGCTAAATTACAGGAGTCGCTGAATACAAGACCAATAACTTTTTTTAAACTTTGAGAAAAAAGTGGAAGACAATAAAGGGAATAAAACATGTTTTTAAATACACTTAATGTACATTATAGACAGCATATCTGTTGTACACATGGATGGGCGGTGTTTCATTAACCAGTAGTGAGTTACTGTTGGTACATGGTGTGACAATATGAGATAATAAATACAAAGATCCTTCTATAGGTAATCCATCCAGATGGGATATGCGCTAGAGAACATGGCTGGCGTGTCATTTCCTTCCCAGCATGCAACATCCCATGATCAGAAACGCCATCTACTGGGAACTCCAATCAAGACCAACAAGAAATCAATAAATACAGGATCGGTTCATCCAGCACCGTTCTGCTGTACTTTTGTCGCCTCCATGACGCTCATTTAATTCATCTACGGGTCCCAGCGTGGCTCCTGTAGGGTGAGAATGTCTCCTATAGGCTCTGGTTTCCATTCAACTCATCCTTGGGCGACTCCCTCCTCCTCATCTTTCACCTGAAGAAGAACAAAGACAACGCGCTGTAGAGTAAGTGAGAAACGATCATGGAGAAACGACGAGGCAAAGGTGCCGCGGTTATTCAAACCGTTCGGCCCATCTTATCTGACACACCTGCTCTACGCCCTCCACCTCGGGTATGTAGAACTGTAACATGTTCTGGATGCCGCTCTTCAGGGTGATCATAGAGCTGGGGCAGCTGGTACACGATCCTTGCAGCTTCAGCTTCACGATGCCGTCCTGGAAGCCTCGATACACTATATCTCCCCCATCCTCCTGCACTGTGGGCCTGGAAGAAGACACCATTTAAAGTGAGATATCACGCCAAATGCATATACTGTTAACACCATTTCACCTTTAATCTTTACTCATGGAAACTGTCTGGGGTAATAGGCTCTTTGCACAAGCTCCACTACTTCCTGAAATTCTACAGGCATATTTATTTCCTGTCCTATACGATTGGATGGAAGTGATTAATCAGGTGTGATCAGGTGTGCCGCACACCTGATTAATCACTTCCATCTAATAGTATAGAACAGGAAATAAGGATGCCTGTAGAATTTCAGGTAGTAGTGGAGCTTGTGCAAAAAGCCTATTATGTCTCTGCACTCATATGCAAACCGATCAATACCTGATTCGGGTGTCTAGAAGCTCTTTAATCATAGCAACCACCTCATCATCGTCATCTGAAGGTTCTGTAAAGGCAAGATGATAATAAACACGAAGCCAAATACTTTTAACAATCCATTTAATATTTACAAAGATGTCTTGGCCTGAGAAGTATGCGTTTTGTGTCTGTAATGGAGTTCTAACCTGTATCTGCACGAGGGGCATCCTCCTCATTGACAACAGGAAGTCCTGAGGTGAAAAAGTCCATTATGGTGGCAAAGACATCGGGTTTGATCACTTTCCACTCAAGCTCTAAACCAGTCTAGAGACGGAAGGGCAACAGACAGAAACAGAGCAAAGTTATATCCACATAAAATGTAAACAAATGATCATGCATATGTCTCATTTGAGAGTGACGTGGCTGATATGTTACCTTGGTTATGGTGATGAAGTCAGAACCCAGAAAGACACTCTTTACACCATCAATTCTAAATAGCTGCCTTGATAAATAAAAGAGAGACTTGTTACATGAGGATCGACTCAACTTTGGTGAAGGTTTAGAATGAGCTCCATGTTGGGCAGCGTATCTGTATGTGATGAACCTGGCAAGGGGGGAACAGTAGGCGTCCCGGGGACCAGCAAAATCCATCGTTCCCGCTTCCAGAACCGCGCGACCAGGCAGAAACTTCAAGCTGTTTGGGTTGGGCGTGTCTTGGGTCTGAATGAACATGGTTCTTGCTGGATAAATAAAAGAGACAAGATTGTCAAGATGATTGCTTGTATCTTGAGTACTTTGAGATTGCTTCAATATTATAAAACCAACAACTTTCATACTGGACGAGGACGTACCAGACACAAGAGAAAGAAGTGGCTTTGGACATCTTGGGGCACATATGTGGTGTGGAGTCCACTGTGACCCAACGCTCCGATACCCACGCACAGCAAGCCTGGAGAAAGTTCACAAAATATAATCAGCACTGCACCGTTTCAGTGAACACTACCATCCACAACAATGTGTTTATTTGTTTATTTATTTAAAGTATCCCCATTAGCTAATGTCTATATCAGGCAGTCTTTGTGGGGTCCCAGAAATATGGTCTTGAGTCAACACAAATATCCTTCCGTTCTGAATTAATAGGATTAATTGATCCTACTGTCATAAGAAGCTACTTTGAAGTGCACGTCCCAACGAAAAGAGTCTGTTAGCAAAGTATGGAATGTAAATGCCTAGTTACCATAGGCTGCGCACTAGTTGGGAGAAAACACTTGGGTTTACTCGTTGCTGAGATAATTTTTGATGTCTTCCAACGTAGTGTGGCTTATTTTCCCCTGTTTTATACACTTTATGATAACTTGTGCAATTTATATATCATTCACATATCATTGTTATCAAATGACATCATTGTTATCAAACAGCTGCACGTAACAGCGCAGGACGCACCATGTCATCTTTATCGTTTGATAACTCTATCAGAAAGATTACGAATTCACAAAAAAACTGCTATACAGTGACATGGGTTAAATCTAACATGTAATCATGTATAACAGCTGCGAGCTGATTAAATCACATGTAGCTATCCGAAAACATGTTTGGCACAGTGCGTAAAATGCGTCATGACCAGATGCTTAAGCAAGTGGGTTAGGGTTACCAAGCAAGTTACCAAGCAAGCTGCTCTCTCACACACTGCATGACACAAACACACGGTCACATGCCCTAGAGCTTGGCTCATAGCTGGTATCACATATGACACAACTTACGGTCTGGAAAGCCTTGCAGAAATGCATAACAACCTCCCGACTTGTCTGTAAGTCGCCATGTTTGTGATGCTTTGTAGCTGCGTAATTTCCTTGTACTGTCCTTGAAGTTGCGTGGCGTTGCAGCGCCTTGCTGCCCTCTGCAGGTGGGGATGACGAACTGCAGTGCATCGAGATTTCTTTATACAGGTATGAGGGAGTAAAATGCTTTCTGACTCCTCAAGCTTGAGCTGCAACAACAGATTAGAACAATGTAATACAATAGAATAAAAATTAAAGTATGGTATGTGTGTGGTGTGTGTGTGTGTGTGTGAAAAGTGCAAATGTGCATTGTTCGCATGTTGGTGTGGTGTTTGCACAGTCTGTCTGAGGTTCTGTCAAAACTGTGTTGTGTGTATCAAGTTGTTGACTTCTCTCCTGTATATCAGAGAGGTGCAAACCGATCACAGGTGAAAAACGTGACAAACATGCAAAAACATACATACACAGATCAAACAAATGACCTATTTTGGATTTAAAACAGTTATTTTCACCTAAAGGTGACAAGTCTGCACCCCTGGTATATCATCTGCCCTTATGCGCCTTATTAAGTGAGTTATCTTCTTCAAAACACTGTAGGATAGGTGGTTTGAGAACATTGAGTTTAAGCTCAGTTTCCTAAAAATCAAAATAGCTCGTATTTCAATGGCAGGAATGAAATGTAGAGAAGGTGGAACCTAATGAATGGGTCAGGATAAATAAGTGAGCTGACCAGTACTCAGTGTAACACAACGTGTGTGAGTTAATAGGAAGGGAATATGTGTGAATAAATCAGAGGTGTGTGAGAGAGTGAATGAGAGAGGGAGAAAGAGAAATACTATTATTCAAATGTCTCGTTTACATTCATTTAATTATCTTTATATAATGACATACAACATATTATAATAGCTTTCATCAAAGGCAAGCTTTGGATGACTCAAGTATTTTGATATGGGTGCCATAGATGTCAGCAGGGGTGGGCTTGCTGTTGAATCAGCCGCCTGACGTTCCTACGCGTTCCTGGACTACAGTAAAGACAACGGGAAAAACATGTTGCAATTCAGGTTCACAAAACTGTGCAGCTACGATAAATGTATTTGTAGAGCAGGTCTACATAATCACAGCCGATGCAGTCTTCATTTGCACAGCAAAAACTGCCAAAGAGTGAAGAGTAATAAATGTCATACAGTCACAGTGAAGATGAATTAACAATTTGACTTCCCCTAATGCAAGACAGCAATGATCCTTGTACTTTGGATGAAACAGCTGTGGAGCTCACGATTGGCTCCCATCACCCAATGAGAACAGGGGGATTCAAAGTGCTTCAAGATTCTAGAACAGACATTAAAATACCAAACGCATTCCAGCTGGCGATGAAAACAAAGGCAGAACACGGAGTGAAACATTCTGTTTTTCTCTTCAATTCGCCGGAAATCATTACTGCTAATATTCAGTTGTTGCTATAGGAAATGTCTTGTGATGGATGGATTGTATGGAGTGAGGCGGCCCCCTTCGAGAGCTACTGTATATCCTAAGCACTTCTAATGTATAATGAAGGGAGTGTACAGTAGGTAGTTACGAAGTGCTGATTAGGAAGAGCTGTGCATGGTCGGGCGTTGATTGAGTAGAGGTGCTCCTTTGAAGCTAGGAGGAGTAGATGCTGATAAGGCCTGTAGTGAAGATGCAGATTGAGACTGTGCGAACATCGCTGAATATTATAAGGCCTCAGAAATAGTCCTTTGTGTCAGTTTTCTGCGTTCCTGTGATGTTAAGCAATCCAACACGACATCCAAAATATGTACACACGGAGAATCGTGAGGAGAATACAGACTATATTACTAAGAAGCCCTGACTTTGTACATCCGTAAAAGATAGTCTTGTGTTTTGAATGACGTAGATCATGCCAAAGATCCATAAGGCTGACGCAGCACATGGGGTCAACTTGTACATGTACGTATATTCCAGACTAACCCAGTTCTATCCATGTTGGTTGCAGCACAGAAAAGTAACGGACCACTTTAAACACAATACATGATTAATAGACTTGGTTGAATCAAAACACAAAACGGCTAAAATGTGGTCACACTTCACTATTGACATGTGCAACATAATCCAGCATCTGATTAATATCATTATAAATTACCAAATACAACAGCAGCACTACTGTCTAGATTTAAATGCCATTATTTTACCTGGTATAAGGATGGAAATAAACCCTGGAAAAAAGATATTCAGACCATTTCGAAATAATATGTATATGGACGACAGACATAGGAGATTTTTCTGGTCCCTACTGAAGGAAAACTACAAATATGGAGGAATGGTTTTACCAGGACACACCAGAGCGCTCATGGGAAAGTGAGTCCTAAGGGTGAATCTGCTATTGACAGTGGACAGAGTGAAGGAGCTGGAATGGTAGAAAGCAGAAGTAGGAATAAACATGCGAGTGTCGTCTGCAATCCAGGAAATGAAACCTTCCAACTGCCCCGAGCGCGGTTCTCTTACGGAACGATGGTTCCGCTCTGATAGGAGAACCGTACGTGAGGTAGGCAGACAAACAAACAAACAGACAAACAAACAAACCATCCCTGTTCGTACCGAACGATTGTAACACCAAAGTACAGAATATGACAGCAACCAGCACAGAACCAGGGCTCTGGGTTCTACTGCAGCAGGAAAGTGCTTTGATGACCCTTTTTGCTTTAAAAAAACAAAACTCATCTGAGTCAGTGAAGGATGGGAGTGGAGGAGGGTGGGGGGGAGGAGTTAACGATGGGGGTGGAGTGTTAACGATGGGGGTGGAGGAGGGTGGGGTGGAGGAGTTAACGATGGGGGTGGAGGAGTTAACGAAAGGGGTGGAGGAGTTAACGAAGGGGGTGGAGGATGGGGGTGGAGGAGTTCCATGCAGCCCTGCGGTGGAGGAGGATGGGGGTGGAGGAGTTAAGGATGGGGGTGGAGGAGGAGTTCCATGCAGCCCTGCGGTGGAGGATGAGTGTGGAGGATGGGGGTGGAGGATGAGGGTGGAGGATGGGGGTGGAGGAGGATGAGGGTGGAGGAGGAGTTCCATGCAGCCCTGCGGTGGTGAAGAATGAGGGTGGAGGAGTTCCATGCAGCGCTGCGGTGAAGGATGAAGGTGGAGGAGTTAACGATGGGGGTGGTGGAGGAGTTCCATGCAGCCCTGCGCTGCGTCTCAATGCTGGTGACGGCATGCGATACGCCTGCTCTAGTGTCCTGCTCCGTGTCAGTGACCCCCGCGAGCGTTCCCCTGGTCAGTTCCTCCGGTCAGTTAGTTCCTCTGGTCAGTTCCTCCGGTCAGCGCCTTGGCCCCTCCCTCAAGGCTTCTCCTGCGGGGCTTTGAGGCGGAAGGGCGCCGACACGAAGGGGTCGACGGCGCTCACCTCCGACGTCCACGAGTGCAGAGGGCCCACGGGGACGGACCCCACGGCGGCCTGCCTGCCCAGGCTGGTCACCGCCCTCAGGGACGCCACGGCCTGCTGCGGCACGGGGCCCTCGAAGTGCCGGGAGTACTTGGCCAGGGCTTGGGGCCGGAAAGGCTGCGAGGCCACGGGGCCCAGGAGGACCTGTTCGGGGGCCACGGGGTGGGGCCGGGTCAGGGGAGTCTGACCGCTGACTCCCATCGCCTCCTTCCTCTTCCCGAAGGGAGCCTGTAAGAAGACGTCCGGATGGGGCAGGACTGTGGAAGGGGGGCGCGGGAAGGGGGCGTTGGCGAACACATCGGCCGCGGCCTCTTGCGCGATCCGAAACGGGGCTTTGGAGAAGACGTCGGGGGGGGCCCCGGGGCCCGGTTGGGGGGTCTGGTGGGAGTGCTTGTGGACGTGAGCGGGGGCAGGCTGATGGGAGGGGTGGAGGGGTAACTGGGAGGGGTAGGGGGGTAACTGGGAGGGGTAGAGGGGTAACTGGGAGGGGTGGAAGGGTAACTGGGGGGGGTGGAGGGGCAACTCGGCCAGCTGCTCCTCCTCTTCCTCAGAGTCCAGCAGCAGAGGTCGGGAGCCGCTGCAGTCCAGGGCCGATTCGTCGTTCTCGCCGGCCCCTCTACCCTCCTCCTCCTCCTCCTCCTCTTCCTCCTGGGCTCCCTCCTGCTCCTCTTCCTCCTCCTCCTCCTCTTCGTCACTGGAGTGAACGCAGCCCCGGTCTGCGGCGAAGCCCCCGCCCGGAAGCTCCGCCTCTCTCCCCTCGCTCAGCGCGGCGTAGCCGTTACTCTCTCCGCTCAGCTCTGCGGAGAAAACAAAAACAACAAAGACACAACTTCAAGAGACAAAAAAACAACAATCCAAGACACGCAGCTGAGGTCTTTAGGCAATGAGACACATGATCACAGCTTGAATGACGACTACCTAAGGCCCTCTGGCGTGGCGGAGCGTCAAAAACTCAACGGTAAAGATGACGTATCTCGCAAAGATGACGCATCTCTACAGCACACCGGGGGACAGAGGAAGCAGCGAGCAGCTAGATGGGCCGCGAGCAACAAGCCAGCGAAACACACGTCCAAAACAACACACAGCGACTACCGCGTACGACACAACCCACACATCACCACACACACAGACTAGACTTCTACACCTACAACATGAAATTACCTTGTTTCCACAAAGTTTTTTTCAGGAGACCAGCAACATCAAACTAAATACAAATCGCTAAAAACCCTTCTAACAGTTCCTCTTGTGCCATGTCAACGGCAGCAGCGGCCGGCGGGTTTAGTTAGGGCTGTTGTTCTGTGAGCTTTGTAAGGATAGACGGACCTAAAAAAGACAGGAAGGAGGTGTAGAAACAAGGGGTGAGAGGTCATACTGGAGTCCCAGCAGAGTTAGAGGGGGACTGATGGAGACAGAGAGACAGACAGAGAGCAGAAACAGGGACAGTCTTACCTGGGCGGCGTGGGAGGGCGGAGTTAGCCGGTAGATCCGGAGGGGGAGGGTTAGTGGCGGCCAATAAGGACGCAGCTCCTCAGTCAGCGTGGTAGGAGCTGGGTAGGGTGTGAGCTACTCAACCTTTCAGCGTTTAGAACCATCTCAACACCAGTGATCACTACCGTTTACTGACTCAACGTCTCACTTGGACGAGCCGTGGACGCCGCCGCTGTGTCCGGCGTGTTAGTGGGTCAACTCGGTGAGAGCAGAGTTTTAATAGGCCCAGAGTGAGTGAGAGACGGACGTTTCTACGCCTGGGTGTCAACGTGGTTCACCGTGAGCATAAAAACCCCCAGAGACCCGAGTTCCATTCACATTTACAAGTTTATTTAACATCCCTTTCTTTTTTGACTTATTTTTTTTTCCTCAATTCATAAAAATAGAAGGTACACACTAGATAACTCTTCGCTCTCGCATGTGGACATCTGCCGTCAAGTCAAACAGTTTTGATCCAAACCATAATGTAATTGATTGGACTTGCAGCTGTCTTACCCCCAGCCAAACACACTAGGAACATGGGCTTCACAGCAGCACTATTCAAACTACGGGCAAGGCTACACCTCTACTGAACACAGCTCTCGCTGTCTAAAGATAAGCATTACTGCAGAATTGCATAGGTTAGCCACACTAAAAACTGCTAATGACTTTTACTGTACAACAATTGAATTGAGTGGATATCAAAAAAACAAGAGTAGGTGACCTGTCCACACAACCTTCATGGTCTACTCTGTCTAGGTGTACCGTGACTAACCTTCGCAGAATGTGGTTTGTAGGGGAGGGCGAACTATTCATCAGAATGTTTATATTTCAAAGAAAAAACGAAAGAAAAAACTTTAACTTAAAGTATATCATATAGTAGTTATAACATCTCAATGGAAATGTATCTTTAGTAAAATCTCATTTTGATATGCAGTATTTTCCAAAGAACAGTGATCAGATCTTTCCCTCGTCTTACTGTAGGAGCAGGGTACATTAAACAAACAGGGCTTGACTGTGCTTGCGGACATTGGCTAGGGCGTGGCCAGTCATACTAGGGCGTGGCCAGTCATACTAGGGCGTGGCCAGTCTCATACTAGGGTGTGGTCAGTCATACTAGGGCGTGGCCAGTCATACTAGGGTGTGGCTGGTCTCATACTAGGGTGTGGCCGGTCTCATACTAGGGTGTGGCCAGTCTCATACTAGGGTGTGGCCAGTCTCATACTAGGGCGTGGCTGGTCTCATACTAGGGCGTGGCTGGTCTCATACTAGGGTGTGGTCAGACTCATACTAGGGTGTGGCCGGTCTCATACTAGGGCGTGGCCGGTCTCATACTAGGGTGTGGTCAGACTCATACTAGGGTGTGGCCGGTCTCATACTAGGGCGTGGCCGGTCTCATACTAGGGTGTGGCCGGTCTCAAACTAGGGTGTGGCCAGTCTCATACTAGGGTGTGGCCGGTCTCATACTAGGGTGTGGCCAGTCTCATACTAGGGTGTGGCCGGTCTCATACTAGGGCGTGGCCGGTCTCATACTAGGGCGTGGCCAGTCTCATACTAGGGCGTGGCCAGTCTCATACTAGGGTGTGGCCGGTCTCATACTAGGGCGTGGCCAGTCTCATACTAGGGCGTGGCCAGTCTCATACTAGGGTGTGGCCGGTCTCATACTAGGGCGTGGCCGGTCTCATACTAGGGTGTGGCCGGTCTCATACTAGGGTGTGGCCAGTCTCATACTAGGGTGTGGCCAGTCTCATACTAGGGCGTGGCCGGTCTCATACTAGGGCGTGGCCGGTCTCATACTAGGGCGTGGCCGGTCTCATACTAGGGCGTGGCCAGTCTCATACTAGGGTGTGGCCGGACTCATACTAGGGTGTGGCCAGTCTCATACTAGGGCGTGACCAGTCTCATACTAGGGTGTGGCCGGTCTCATACTAGGGCGTGGCCGGTCTCATACTAGGGTGTGGCCCGTCTCATACTAGCATCAGGCCGGGAGGAGCTCAGCCAGTGATAGCCGCTCAGGAAAGAACAGATAAGGGGGAGGGGCAGAGATATCAGGAAGCAAACTCCCGTCATGAGCTCTGTGCTGTGATTGGACGAGGGTGCGGTCTGGAGGAATCTGTTCCAATCAAGTAAAGTCCGCCTAAATAAATATGCTGCGTCTACAGCTCAGACTGAGTGAGTAAATTAAATCACAAACGTGACAAAACAAGACAGAGTTGTACTCAGAACGCCACCCCATCAGGAACAGCTGCTTCCTTATACACTAACTATAAGGGGCGCACCGTCCTCCACAACACCAAGCATGAGAGATCGACAAAAATACTTTGGACAAAAGAGAGGGACAAGATCTTTGCACTCTTAAATACAGCTTCATAAAGAATACACAGAAATAAAACCGATTTATTTCACTATAATATGTTCTCATGAATCTTATATATTTCATATTGATACTCACTTCATACATTCATTCTATAATATCAATAGTCACATTTATTCATACCATGATAATATGACATGTCTTTTTTTTAAATATCAAACACTTTTAATCTACTTTTTACTACTGATTTACAAGAGAAGAATGAGGATATTGTGAGGGTGGTTCTATATACATAGGAGTGGTCCAGAGTTGGACACTAGGCCCAGCGATGCAAGGGAGACTGGGGGGTGTGTGATGGGTCCAAGCAACATCAACATGTGTGGGGTATGGATGGTAGGGTGGACAGGGGATGCATGGATGATGTGGGTGACCATGTGCAACATTTAAACTAAAGGGCACATTCAACTAAAGACTGGAGATTGTGGGGTCACACCTGCACAAGAAGGACACGTACCAAACCAGCACTGCTACTGTTCTCTTCTCCCTCTAGGGCCAGACTGTCACGATCTATCTATCAGATCAAACCGCTGACCATGTCACTAAGGACTGTCCGATTTACCGGACACCCAACGGATCGCGTGGCCGGACGGTTGTGGATGACGAAACGATGACGTGGCTCCTGGAGGTGTGCCGGATATATAGCCCGGGTGACCCCTCACCCAGGCTCGGGGTGGGAAAAGGATAGCCCCTCGGCCCCGAGCCTGGGGGGGGGGTGGGGGGGGGGGGGGGGGGGGGGAGTGAAACATCTACACCCAAACGAAGAAGAAGAGCACTATCTCGTTCACGTTGACCTCCGACACCACAGCGCCAGAACGACACGCAGCACACCAACACAACGCTGGCCTCGAACCCTGGTCTAGCAGCGACGCCATGATGAGTTTTCCCTAATGGAACAACTTCTACCCCTCTGCTTTCTGCTCAAAGTAAACCCAAGGGTAACACAAACGCAATGTGAGCTCTTCACGTCATGTAAACGCATCACTGGTAGTTGTAGCATGCATTCTAGCACATCTGCCCTAGATGTTAAGTTCCCTGCCGTGAGGAGCAGGCAAATTAATCACGCATATTCACAATAATACCATGATTGTATCAACGGTTCCATATAATTGTTACATTAAGAGGTATGGTACAAGTGGAGGTACGGAGGACTAGAGGAACGACGCAAAGGACAGCGACAACAATCCCAAGAGACTAATGATTGTAGCGCAGGAGGATGGTCGGGGTACGCCTGCCTAGTGGAGAGTTTTGGGGGGGTAGCTATATAGATTGAACACATATAACCACCATAACTGCGCATGACACACACATGCGCTTTGGAGATCACATTGAGAAACATTTGAGACAAGCCTGGAGGGGGTGCAGTGAGCCATAGCAGTCGGACAAGTCACAGCACAAAGCCCAAGAGGGACAGCTGGTCGTTATCGGTCCCTCGTGACGCTCTGTGTCCAATCACAGAGCAGCTGAGTCCTCCAGCCGAGCTGTGTTGTCTACGGGTCAACCGCTGTCTGGGCTCTAGCAGTAGCCCTAGGCTGCGCTACGGGTAAAAGTGCATCAAGATAACTGGGAGAGAGCCACAGCACGACACTGCTCGTTATACAGTTAGACAGACCCCCCCCCGGACATAAATTAGTTTGCTGGGGGTTTTGCACAAGTGAACCGACAACAGAGCGATGGGGGGATGTGGTCGGGGAGGCGCCAGGCGGGACACGGGGGACAGGACAGTGAGGGACAGAGGACGGCAAATGGAGGACAGCGTGAGTGTGGGGAGTACGGCGCAGCCGGGACAGAAGCAGATGATGTGGCGAGGGGTTAATGGGCGTATCGCCACTATGGTGGGGGTGTGGGGGGCAGGCATGGGAACTACAGCCAGACTACATATGAGGCAAGCGAGGGTATGGAGGCGGGGCCACATGACCCAAGCCAGCTCCTCCGGGTTCACCTGGTTACTGCGGGCGCTACGGACGCACCTGCGGCCCCGCCCTCCGCGCCCCCTACAGGTTAAGATTGCACGCCGCCCCTTCGACGCCCCTTCGACCTCCCCCCCCCCCCCTCCCCCGCCCCTCTCCCCCCCCCCCCGCCCGTCCCCTAGAGGTCGATGAGCTGATCCACCAGCAGGAGAGAGCGGGCCAAGCTGGAGATGCTGGACTCTGAACTGCCACTGCTGTTGCGTGAGTGACCACCTGAAACGTGCCAGAGAGAGAGAGAGAGAGAGAGGGAGAGAGAGAGAGAGGAGAGAGGGAGGGAGAGAGAGAGAGAGAGAGAGAGAGAGGGAGGGAGAGAGAGAGAGAGAGGGGGAGGGAGAGAGACAGACAGAGAGAGAGAGAGAGAGTGAGAGAGAGAAAGAGAGAGAGAGAGAGGGAGAGAAAGAGAGGGAGGGAGAGAGAGAGAGAGAGAAAGAAAGAGAGGGAGAGAGAGAGGGTGCAAGAGAGGGAGGATGAGGTGGTGAGAGTATGGAGGACAGGAAGCAGGGGATGAGTAATATTGAGCGAGGAAAGTAAAATGATGATGGGATGAGGGGAGCGGATGTTTAGACAAAGAAAGGATGGAACAATGGAGAGAGAGAAAGAGGGCAGATTGGGGGTGGAAGGGAGGATAGAGGGGTGAATGGGAAGGAAAGAGGGCAGATTGGGGGTGGAAGGGTAGAGGGGTGAATGGGAGAGAAAGGTAGATTGGGGGTGGAAGGGTAGAGGGGTGAATGGGAGAGAAAGGTAGATTGGGGGTGGAAGGGTAGAGGGGTGAATGGGAGAGGAAAGAGGGTAGATTGGGGAAGGGAGGGTAGAGGGGTGAATGGGAGAGAAAGAGGGCAGATTGGGGGTGGAAGGGTAGAGGGGTGAATGGGAGAGAAAGAGGGCAGATTGGGGATGGAAGGGTAGAGGGGTGAATGGGAGAGAAAGGTAGATTGGGGATGGAAGGGTAGAGGGGTGAATGGGAGAGAAAGGTAGATTGGGGGTGGAAGGGTAGAGGGGTGAATGGGAGAGAAAGAGGGCAGATTGGGGGTGGAAGGGTAGAGGGGTGAATGGGAGAGAAAGGTAGATTGGGGGTGGAAGGGTAGAGGGGTGAATGGGAGAGGAAAGAGGGTAGATTGGGGAAGGGAGGGTAGAGGGGTGAATGGGAGAGAAAGGTAGATTGGGGGTGGAAGGGAGGGTAGAGGGGTGAATGGGAGAGAAAGGTAGATTGGGGGTGGAAGGGAGGATAGAGGGGTGAATGGGAGAGAAAGGTAGATTGGGGATGGAAGGGAGGGTAGAGGGGTGAATGGGAGAGAAAGGTAGATTGGGGATGGAGGGGTAGAGGGGTGAATGGGAAGGAAGAGAAGACAGAGAGAAGACAGTAAGCTGAGGTTATCTACATGCAGCTGCAGCATTTCAGGGTGAGTCAGAAGGAGGTCTTAACTGGACCCTCTTAGTCTCATGTTTACACTAAGGACCAATCATCTCTCTCTAATCCTTGCCCCTCAGAACAGTGTCAAGGGTTAGTGGGTTCAAATCTCCCCCTATGAAAGGGGACAAGACCCTGGGATTGGGTCTAACTAAGCAAAACAGTGCTGGACAACAGAGTGGAGGGTCCCTTTGATGGGGACACTAGGGCCCTTTGAGGGGGACACTAGGTCCCTTTGAGGGGGACACTAGGTCCCTTTGATGGGGACACTAGGTCCCTTTGAGGGGGACACTAGGTCCCTTTGAGGGGGACACTAGGTCCCTTTGATGGGGACACTAGGTCCCTTTGAGGGGGACACTACGTCCCTTTGATGGGGACACTAGGTCACTTTGATGGGGACAATAGGTCCCTTTGATGGGGACACTAGCCGCCAATTCAATCAATACAGAGTTGATAAGGTTACAACTTAAGGCAGGACAGCAGAGAGGCCCACTGGAATGAGAGCATGCTGCTAGCATGGACAGACCTGATGCTCCAGAGAGGGATGTGAATCTCAGGTCCGGTAACCTCACCTGATCACTATCGACTAGCCGACTAGTCGATATACAACGGCTCATAAAACCGTCTTCTACCCCGTGGATAAGAGGGGAGAACTTTCTGAGGAGAACTTTCAGAAGCTCTTGTAACAGCGTTTGGAAGTCAAAGAAAGAACATTTTCTAACATGCATCAGTCAGTAGGCGTTTTAAAAACTGAATTCGATAATTTAATCGACAACAGTGCCGTCTTTAACAAGTGAACTGGTTTGAATAGTTTTTAAAGTGAAACAGATTGAGTAGTGTTACCGACCGCGTTAGATTACACCGAGAGATAAATAACATTCGGGCTATTTCTAAACCGTTAAACGGAGGATTGTAAAACTGTAACTGCTTTATCGCGGCTAAACAAAAAATACTGTACATATACATGTACATACATATAACCGTGCGTCCTGCATGACATGTGAAGTAATATTTACTGACTCTGATCACACGTCTACTGAGGTGAGTACCAGCCTGGCTGTTCGGTTCTCTGCGTTCTCCGCCTCACTGAAGTAACGCCGACATGCCGATATCTAAGATGGTTCAGCATGCTGCTGGTAGACTGGTTGTTTCCTGCTTGCTCGATCGTCTCGTTTAGAGGTCAGGGAAGAATTTTTACAGCTCACTTTTCTGGCCCCCGGGTGAAACTGTTTTTTTGCTTCCCTCTGGAATATGTAGGGGTGGGACCAATGCCCACCTCCCTTGTTCTCTGTAAAGCGCATTGTGTTGCCTCTGTGTACGGAATGCGCTATACAAATAAAGTTTGATTTGATTCATAGGCTACACCCATTTGTTTTTTCAAAGCCGACATACCACCCGATCACACGACATTTCTCACAGGGCAACTCCACTACTGGCTACATCACGCCATCGCGACACGATTCACTCTCGCAGTCAGAGCTGCAGTGGCCAATCTGTATTTCAGGTAAACCGGTTAGGATTTCTTTGCCGAATAACAGGTCTCCCGTCGGTCACTCGACTAATCGGTTAATTGTCTAATCGGTTAATCAACTAATCGGTTGATCGAATAATCGGTTAATCAACTAATCGGTTGATCGACTAATCGGTTAATCGACTAATCGGTTAATCGACTAATCGGTTAATCGACTAATCGGTTAATCGTGCACTTCCCTAGTTCCACGTGGCACATCCAGGATGTGACAAGCTGCACTCATCAGCCTCTCATCAGCGGTGTTCAGTAAGTGAATGGACTCTGCGGTCAGGCCTTCCGAACGAAGGCCCTGAGCATTCATCTTGCCCGGCTGTGAGGGTTGAGGAGGGCAGATGGCGCGACGCTGTGTGCCCTGAGGATGAGTGGACCGACCCGGAGCTGTGGATCCAGACTCCTCACTCTACCGGAGGCCCTATATTTCCGCTGGCCTTACCTTGACCGGCGTTTTTGGAGATGAGCACAGGGATGGGGTCAAACTCGTCCTCAGTGCCCTTCTCCCCGCCCGGGATGAGGTACGAGTCTGCAGGGGAGGAAGAGGAGGTGAAGGGGTGATGGAGGGGGGAGGTTAGCGCAGCCCAGAAACAGAGCGAGAGAGGGAGGGGGAGGGTGCAGGGAGGTTAAAGACAGACGCAGCCAAGGCGGTCACAGCGTTAGAACAAAGCCGTGCATCTTGGGTGGCTTTTTGGCTTTTCTACAAAAATGCGTCTGCAGAACGTTCCGGTTCATCTTAACAGCAAATTAACGAGGCTGCTTTGCCTTTGAACAAAGTACAAGGGGCTAAAGTCCTCTGTGATTGGCTGTTTAATCTGAGTGCTACTGCAGGCCCAGCGGAGTCATCCTAACACGGCACGTCCTGATGACGTCCAGACGAGAGTCGCTGCGCTCTCTGACGCCGGACTGTGGCGGTACTCGGGATCGGGCTGCCGAACACAGGTCAGAGGTCAGAGCCGCTGTGGCGCACTTGACCACAGGTAACACAGAGAGCCGGAGAGAGAGAGAGAGAGAGAGAGAGAGAGAGAGAGAGAGAGAGAGAGAGAGAGAGAGAGGGTCTTACCGGGAGCTGGCTGGCCGGAGGCCGGCGGTACGGAGGTCAGCTCGTCCAGACGAGAGCCGGAGGTGCAGCCGGGAGGGGCGGAGCCAGCGGTGGAGGAGTGAGACAGCAGAGAGCAGCCCAGCAGGGAGTCCTCAGCCACCAGAGGGTCTGAGGGAAGGGAGGAGGAAGCAAGGATGGAGGGTGGAAGGAGAGGGGGGAAGAAAATGAACGTAAAGATTAGTTAAAGGAGAAGTTAGTTCACTGTTTTAACCTCAGGAGAACGGTCAGAGCAAAGAGACTCGCACAACAAGATAAACCGGTCGGACAAAGCATCATATGTCCCTTGGAGCCCTCTAGTGGACAAGGTTCTCACTACAAGCAGAAGGGGAAATCCATGACCTGAGGCCTAATGGTCAAACCCAGGGCTAGTAGTCATGCTCTGTTGCTCCGTCAACCATTACACAAACATTGATACTGTGGCTCCGTTTCGAGCAGATTCCCTCCCACTGTTGAACAGTGCTGAGTGTTTTTCTGTTGCCCCTTAACACTACCCCCCCCCACCCCCCAAACCCCACCCCCCCAGAGTAACGACACAGCTATAAACCCAGGCAGAGGTAGTCGTTCCAGACGGATTGCTACGATAAGGAAACGTCGGCAGGAGAATATTAATGTGGTGCAGAGGCTTGTGTCAGCGTGTTCGTGAAGGCTTCTGAAAGATGACGTCATCTTTTCAACCCCAGGGGGCAGTTAAACAGAGGAGGGGGGGGGGTGGGGCAGCTGTGGAGCTCCTCAAACGTGCATCGTTACTGGGGGGGGGCAGCTGTGGGGCTCCTCAAACGTGCATCGTTACTCATAACGCCGCCGCTTGTTTAGAGAAGTGCGTCACAGTGTGTCGGGACCGGGCCGGTGGTTTGATCAACGACCGTTATTAATGACTGGCAGTCTAAAGACGGGGAGGCGCTACGAGCCGGAGGCCCCTCCCTCCCTCTCTCCCGGTTGGTCAGGGGGGGGGTGGGGGGGGTTACTGACCTGTCAGACCGGCTGAGAGCGGCTCCGTCTGGGCAGGAAGTCTCTGGGAGGGAGGGGCCTCCAGGCCGGCGATCAGAGAGACCACGCTCATCTCTGCCTTGCCTGTGGAGAGAGACGGCCAGGGAGAGATGGTCAGATAAGAGAATAAAGGAGGAGGAGAGAGAGAGGAGAGAGAGAGAGAGGAGAGAGGCAGCCAGGGAGAGAGCAGGTCTCTGTCTGCAGAGCAGGGGGTCTGAACATGAGGGTGAACACAAGCATCTCATATGGAGAGAGAGGAGGACTCAGAGAGAGGAGCAGACAGGAGAGGAGAGAGCAGCAGAGGAGAGAGCAGAGAGAGGGTCAGACAGGAGAGGAGAGAGCAGAGAGAGGGTGAGACAGGAGAGGAGAGAGCAGAGAGAGGGTGAGACAGGAGAGGAGAGAGCAGAGAGAGGGTGAGACAGGAGAGGAGAGAGCAGAGAGAGGAGAGAGCAGAGAGAGGAGAGAGCAGAGAGAGGGTCAGACAGGAGAGGAGAGAGCAGAGAGAGGAGAGAGCAGAGAGAGGAGAGAGCAGAGAGAGGAGAGAGCAGGAGAGGAGAGAGCAGGAGAGGAGAGAGCAGAGAGAGGGTCAGACAGGAGAGGAGAGAGCAGAGAGAGTCAGACAGGAGAGGAGAGAGCAGAGAGAGTCAGACAGGAGAGGAGAGAGCAGAGAGAGGATCAGACAGGAGAGGAGAGAGCAGAGAGAGGGTCAGACAGGAGAGGAGAGAGCAGAGAGAGTCAGACAGGAGAGGAGAGAGCAGAGAGAGGATCAGACAGGAGAGGAGAGAGCAGAGAGAGGGTCAGACATGAGAGGAGAGAGCAGAGAGAGGATCAGGCAGGAGAGGAGAGAGCAGAGAGAGGATCAGACAGGAGAGGAGAGAGCAGAGAGAGGAGAGAGCAGAGAGGGGATCAGAGAGGAGAGGAGAGAGCAGAGAGAGGAGAAGGCAGAGAGAGCAGAGAGAGGAGAGAGGGTCAGACATGAGAGGAGAGAGCAGAGAGAGGATCAGACAGGAGAGGAGAGAGCAGAGAGGGGATCAGAGAGGAGAGAGCAGCAGAGGAGAGAGCAGAGAGGAGAGAGCAGCAGAGGAGAGCCTGTTACCATTGCTGGAGCAGTCTGTGGAGCTGCTGAAGGGGTCAGCCAGGGGTAAGAGGTCAGGGAGGAGTAGAGACGTCTCTGGGGACTTCAGACCCTCAATCAGCTTCTCTGTGCAGCATCCAGACAAGAGAGGAGGAGGAGGAGGAGAGAGAGAGGAGGAGGAGGAGGAGGAGGACAAGAGAGGAGGAGGAGGAGGAGGAGGAGGAGGACAAGAGAGATGGAAGGAGGAGGACAAGAGGGAAGGAAGGAAGGAGGAGGAGGAGGACACGTGGGAAGGAAGGAAGGAGGAGGAGGAGAGGGAAGGAAGGAGGCGGAGGAGAGGGAAGGAAGGAGGAGGAGGACAAGAGGGAAGGAGGAGGACAAGAGAGATGGGAGGAGGAGGAGGAGAGGGAAGGAAGGAGGAGGACAAGAGGGAAGGAGGAGGACAAGAGAGATGGGAGGAGGAGGAGGAGAGGGAAGGAAGGAGGAGGACAAGAGGGAAGGAAGGAGGAGGAGGACAGGAGGGAAGGAAGGCGGAGGAGGAGGACAAGAGAGATGGAAGGAGGAGGAGGAGGACAAGAGGGAAGGAAGGAGGAGGACAAGAGGGAAGGAAATGTGAGAAAAAGGGAGGAAGGAGTAGAGAGAGAGAGAGAGAGATGGAAGGAGAGCGATTGCATTGCATAGCGCAAAGAAGAGAGGAGAGAGAAAGAAAAGGATGTAAAACCGAGCGAATACTGAGTACAAATGAGAGCAAACGTATTGCAAACATTTAGAAAGTGCAGCTGTTAGTCTTGTTGAACGTCGGTTCAGGTGACCTTCCTGGGGTCAGACAGGTCACACACAGGTCACACACATCACCCTCTCTCCAGTAAGGGCACAGAAATATGTGTAACAATCACAGTGCAACAACAACATTCGAGTGCAAAGACCATGCTTGAGTAACCGTAAACCAGTAAATTGTCCACCGGTATATGACGTCAAAGCCCATGCCTTCTTCTCCCAGCAACAACAACACATCAA
>NC_140256.1:2281280-2358780 GCF_949987555.1 Borostomias antarcticus
CAGGGACACGCGTTTAGGAAAGGCCCCCAAAGTGTATTAGAGACAGAGAAACATCACACAAGTGCTCCTACTATGAGCAGCTGTTATATTTCTTTCAACCAATCAGGGGGTCCTGATGGTCCGGGGGTCTAATCTCAAGCCTAGGGGGGGGGGGCCGTGCCTTTGCTGTCACAGCCCCTAAACTGTGGAACAGCATCCCCCCCTTCATCAGATCTGCCCCCTCCATTGACTCATTTAAATCTAGGCTCAAAGCCCACTTTTATTCTTTAGCGTTTCCCGATTCACCCTGACTTGTGCCTTGTTTGTTGTTTGTTGTCCTGTGTCTACTTGTATAACTGTGATGCTGACTGTTGCCTATTATTGTGTATTTTCAAATGTACAGCACTTTGGTTGACGAGTCATGTTTAAATGTGCCATATAAATAAATCTGATTGATTGATTGGTTGATTGGTTGATTGATTGATTGATTGATTGAAAATCCCTCACTTCTTGATGTCCTCCTCCACCACGGCCACGCCCTCCGTCTGGGGGTTCTGGAAGCAGTTGGTGGCGCTGCCGAAGTCACACAGCACGTAATGTCCGCGGTCATGCAGCAGGATGTTCTCCACCTGCAGTGACCATAGAGGGAGACAGCGCCCGGTCAGTAGATATACAGCCGTAACGAGAGGCCACCTGACCATGGAGGAAGACAGCGACCGGTCAGAAGATATACAGCCCTAACGAGAGGCCGCCTCGACCCAACACCAACCGCCGGAGCTAGCCCGCAACACGGGTAGGGCTGGGTTTACAAAAATCGATTAATCGATTCTGAATCAAATGATTCAGAATCGATTCATGAATCCCAAAATCGATCTTTTATTTAATGAATTAATGAATAAATGAAGGAATGAATAGTTCATTCATTCATTCATTCATTCATTCATTCATTCATTCAATGATTCATTCATTCATTTTTGGAAATCAGTATCGATACCCAGCCCTAGTATTGATGTGTTGCATAACTTGGCAGTCATGTAATTAAGGTTACAGCTAAAAAACACCGGTTTTAGTAACACTAACCGAATCGATATTGAATTGAATCGAATCGTGATAATCGATTCTGAACCTTGTGAATCAAAATCGAATCGATTCTTGTAATTTGAATCGATACCCAGCCCTAAACACGGGTACAGCGGTGTTCACCGTAACCTCTCAGTCACGACAAACGAATCCCGCTGTCCTCATGAGATAAAGGACAGTGACACACAGCGTTCTTGGACAAGAAAGGGTTGGTAGGTACGGATAGTCATTGAAGAGTGAGTGAGGTGAGGTGTGGAGGATGTGTGCCAAGCGCACGCGCCTTGAGGTCTCGATGGATGATTGGCGACTTGCACTGGTGGAGGCGAGCCAACGCCTCGCAGGTGTCGCAGAAGATCTGTAGGACCTCAGCCTCGGTGAAGCCCGTCTGTAAACGCTGGTTCATCAGGTTCACCACCTGCCCGCCTGCAGCACACACACACACACAGATATACACACACACACACACACACACACAGACAGACACACACACACACACACACACGCACACAGACACACACACACACACACACACACACACACACAGGCACAGACACACACACACAGACAGGCACACACACAGACACACAGACACACACACACACACACACACACACACAGACACACACACACACACACACAGAACAAAGGTGAACTGATACCCCAGGCCTCTGCATGTAAATCTACTAATCCCTTTTAAGACCGTAAACAGGCGATATCAAACACTGGGGATAAGCCTAAGCGCTGAAACACTGACTGACAGCAACCACATCTAGAGTGATCTGAGAGCAGCTGGCTCTGACATGGGGGGGAGGGGGGGGGTTGGATGAGACAGGTTAACGAACCACGGCAGAAGTCCATGAGGATGAGAACCTCCCAGACATCTCCTCCTCCCACCGCTGTTATACTGGAGTCCAGGAAGCCCACGATGTTCCGATGGCCCACCAGGTCCCTCTGGGTAGACGAACACACACATTCAGACACACGCCGTTAGAGTAGCATTACACCAACGTGACGCAAAAGATAATGTTTGGTTGACATTTAAAGTCGCACTGAAATGAACAAAGCATTCTGTCCCATTTTGGTTCACATGATTTGTCATTGTGTTCACCTATTTAATGATATATGCCCAAAAGAATTACAAAATTCTACTTTTGTTGTAATCTTATATCGAAGTGTATAATTTCTTACTTCCTGGAAAACGGTAGGTCACGTGCAATGACGACAACAGGTACCTTAGATTTTAGGCCAATAATCTCACGACATCCACCCGTCAATCAACGCTATCCTTCTATCGAATCTGTCTAAAGTTCTTAAAACCCGTCCACTTGTCAATGTTCCAATCAAATTCCTCTAAACATTATGTCCCACCCTCATATCTTGTTTGCGTCGGAAAATACGCAAACTACGGAAGTTAGATGATCTCAAACGTCCGTTTCTGTGCGACTTTAAGACGACTTTAAGAAGTGTGTTACAGCTCAGTACTGCTCATAAACCAGAGCCAAGGGGCTGATGTTGATAATGACAACCACCCAGTCATAAACGCCCCCCCAGGGCATGGTGGTAGTGGTGGTGACAGGAAATGGTTAGCTATCAGCGCAACCTCAAGTCAGGAAATGGCGTTCGGCTGCAAGAATGTCAAATCGACATATTCAAGAGGCTCCAACTGTGCTAGGACTGAATGACTCAATACCAACCATTGTGCCGGTTCCACTCTGTCACAATCTATCTGACTCTCTGTCCAATATGACCTATTCCAGTAGTGACACCATCCTCCTCTTCCACTTCTGTTCTGTGGCTTGGTAGCGGTCCAGTGGCACAGTAACCCGATGTCTAGCCCAGGCCTAGGACGAGGCAGTGCCCTGTTGTTGTAGGTGGACAGGGGGACAGATCGGACTGCGGTGCTCCTCACCATGATCTGGATCTCCAGCTTGCAGATCTGCAGGTCGTGCTCGTTGTTGACGTACATCCTCTTGAGGGCGCATCGCACCCCCTGGTGAGTCCGCACGAGGAACACGATGGCGAAGCCTCCTGGAGAGTCACGTTGAGGTGGGAAAGAGAGGGAAGGGAAAAGTTTGGCAAATGGCAGGCTTCCAACATAAATAGCACATATACAGGTATGCACCTGTAACAGAACGTCATACTGTATGTCTGTTTGTGAAACAACCTCAGACCAAACATCCCATGGCTGGGCTTTGACCGTGACAGAGTCAGTGAGTGTGCGTAGGCTTAATCAGACAGAGTCAGTGAGTGTGAGTTGGCTTAATCAGACAGAGTCAGTGCTTAACACAAATATATGCACCCATAACAGAACATCATAATGTACTGTATGTCTTGTGAAACAACCTCGGACCAAACATCCCATGGCTGGGCTTTGACCGTGACAGAGTCAGTGAGTGTGACTTAATCAGACAGAGTCAGACCCGATGCATCCCTCTGCTCACAGCTGATACTGCAGAGGGGCTCTGACGAGGCTTCCTGTCTGCTGATGGCCTCATCATGACAGCACACACACCACTCCCACCCTTACTCACGCTGAGGTTACTGTCTCTCTCACACACACACACACACACACACACACACACACACACACACACACACACACGCACACACTAAATAAATTATTTATTAAAATCCACATATATAATAGGACATTTTGGGGATCTTTTGACAACGCCCACACGCACGCGCACACGCACGCAGAACGCAGCGGAAGGAATGCTGTAGGAAGCATGTTCCGTGGAAAGCCGGTCGGAGCCGTTGTGAGTCAGCAGTTATGCGGAGGTGAAGAGAGTCGTCCGAAGAGGTATTGAAGCAGGCAGGCAGGCAGACAGAAATAGGCCAGGAGTCCCAGGCAGGAACCAAACTTTCCCCCGATCTTAAGAAATGTCGCAGTCCCTCTCTGCTGTTGTGTGGTCACACACCCCCTGATAGTGCAGGTGGTTTCGACACTGCAGTCTCCCCACTGCACCAGTGCACCATCTGATAGTCTGATACTGAGAAGGGCATTCATCCTCAGGGCACAGACTTATACCGGAGATAAAGATAAACAAACAACAAGGTTTTTCCTGGCTCAGAAGGGGTCTTTGGGGGGTGATGTGCACACAATTTGGGGGGGAAACCTCAGTTTTATGCCGAATAGCCTACCAATATAGGCTGATATTCTTTGCTGTCGTTCTGACTGATCTCACTTTTCACATCCGTGGAAAATCTCCCGACATGACACAAAATGGATATGAAGACAAAATGTTAAAGAGACTGATAACCTGTCTATTAATCTTGATTACTAGTGGTCCAAACCATGGACAATGCAAGAAAGAGGGATGGGCTGCACTAGAAACAAGCCATCAAACACATTTGGAGAGGATTTGAATTGATATTTGTATCATTTTTTTTGCATTTTGGCACTGGTGATTTTCCTTTAGCTCTGGCTAAAATCTCTTTGGGGGGGGGGGGGGGGGGGGGGGGTGCAAAAATCGTCTATGCAGGACAAACCCTGAGCAATCATAACATGACCCTGACAGTGTTGTTGTCTTTCAGCACAGGGTTTGATGGCACAACTTTTTCCTCTCTTGCTATTATGCACCCAGCCATGCAAGACTTCAGGTGCAGAATGAGGGTCTAACGGTCGCCTGTGGTAAAGTCAGATACTGATGGAATGCAGATTGGGAGACACCTAGTCTCAAGATACCAGATAATCGGAGATCACCTTCCGAACGTCTGGGGTTTTCTGTGCTGAAATAGTCGCTAGAACGCCGGTGAGAACGGCCGGTAACAAGACTCCGCCTACTGCTTTGGATTGGTTCACACCTGACCAAAACTACGCCCTAAAGACTTTGGATTGGTTCACACCTGACCAAAACTACGCCCTAAAGACTTTGGATTGGTTCACGCCTGAACAAAGCTACGCCCTAAAGACTTTGGATTGGTTCACACCTGAACAAAGCTACGCCCTAAAGACATTGGATTGGTTCACACCTGAACAAAGCTGCGCCCTAAAGACTTTGGATTGGTTCAGACCTGAACAAAGCTACACCCTAAAGACTTTGGATTGGTCCTGCAATGCTGTTTTTTTTAATTTAAATTTACTCTCTTCCGTTGGTTCTGCAATGCTGTTTGTTTTTTCCAACTGTCAAATTGTTTCGACCCACTAAGTCAACAGCCTAGCTCAACCGACTCCTGAGTCTAGGAGATACTTTCCCGCCTCATATGCAAACGATGTTAGTTTCTAACGGCTGAACGCCGTGTGCTCTCCTTGCGCCAGGCTGCTCTGGAACACGCGGCTAGCATCGCTAAGCCCACTAAGCCCAGGAAGGACACTGACGTAGGGTGCTTGGTCAGGCGCGTCACGTCCGCGGGACGCTGTCCAATGAAGTGTAAGAAGCTCAAAGGGACAGAGCTGCGAGGGCCTTGCTCGTGGTGGACCAGGCTAGGATCGGGGTTCATATGAACCCCCTTATTTCCTTGTACCCTTTCTTAGCCCTACCACTGTGGCTGTGTGGTCCTCCTAAAAGACCTCACCTCACTCTGCCAACATCTTGCTGTCCCACGACATCTAATCTCCAGAGCTTGCATGAAATTAGAGGGATTAGTGACCTTAAGCACCAGCACACTCTCACTCGACTGGACAGCACAACAACAACAACAACAAGACCATCTACAGTCCTACAGCCCCTGAACGTGGCTGACAGCCAGCATAATAGCCCACTGTCCAGTCAAGCGTATGACCCACTGTCCAGTCAAGCATATGACCATGTCCTTAGGCATCGCAGAAAGAAACGCAGCGAACAGTTAAGCACATCGCCTCTGTGTCATCAGTGCAATGGATCTTGCATAACAGCACCAGCCTACAGTATAAAATAGTCACATGGCTACTACATTGTTTACAATCGTGTTCAGGGCAAGATACAGCAGAGAGCTGCATTGGCACAGTGCGCTGTCTCATAGTGGCATTCATATCGCATGAACCAGCTTGCACTGGCTGATATCTGTTCATGAATAGGCAAATAAATTGCCAATGCCCCCAGTGCCACCCATACAGGCAAGGCAGGTACTTTACCAAGCTGCCTAAATGACTAGCTAGCAGCTATCATGAAAAACAATGGCTCCACAAAGGAAAACATATTTTTCCAGCAAAGCAAGCAATGCATTATAATATAAACAGCTAAACTTGAATGTTGAACATCTAAACTAACAAGTCTACAGTTGAAAACCTAGGCTAATCCTTTGAAAAACATTTCATCTGTAATTTCTGGGAAATGTGGGATTTCTAATCCAAGACGACAGGGCGTGAGGGGGAGTGGGAGTCCATGGGAAGAACAAAGTTCCCCAGAGATTGAACTTGACTGGTGCGCAGTCGACTGAGTCCGTGGTCGGAATAACTTTCAACCAAAACAATTCTCGAACAAAGCCTGGTGTTCAGGCGAAACATGAAAGGAGTTCTGAACTTTTGACCATACTGCAGTGCATTATACTAAAGGTGTGCCCCCTCGGGAGAGAGTAGCCCATTAATGACCCCCTGTCACTTTCTCCAGGGCGCTGTGTGTCACACAGACATGGTGGTTCCAACCAACAGATGGTGTCCATCCGTACCACTGATAAATAAATCACTCTGGGCCCATTCATTATTCAGTAACAGGCCTTCTCATCTGACGGCATGGCTACAGAGGCAAGACATTGTTTCCAAACAGGTATCAGCATGCGTTGACACACAACAGGGCTGACCAGAAACAACACAGTCTGGTGGGAGAGGTACAATTCGCTGGACAGTAGTTTTTTGAGAATAGGCTCTAATGTTGTGTTGCGAGAACTGAGAAGCAGTCTGGACTACTTGAATGAAGAAATGCAGCACACTTATGACAAGGCATTTATCATTTCAGGAATGCTGTTGTCATGTCCATAACTCTCCTGTCGCAAACCTTAAGAGTTCTCCTCACCAACCGTATGACAAATGTTTGGACACACTCACATTGGGCTGATTCTATACAACAAGATAAACAGAAACCTAAAAAATGTTTAAATCTGTACTTTCACCCCTTCTGATTGACTTTGCTGCCCCCAACCAAAATAAAACCTGCAGTATGAGCCCATCCCTTTTTGGAAAGCGTTCTACACTCCTCTAGTACACATCTGCTGTGATGACTCAGCATCACTATAGATTTAAGCTTATATTTTGTTCCTTGTTCCACCCAAGCTTGAGATATGAGGCATAGATATTTGAGATACCAATGGAAGGAGGGTTCCTCCTGTGAATGCTCTCTGATGGTTGAAAGAAATATTTGACACCACTCATCTGTGCCTTAGGATCATTGCCTCTTTCAGGATGAAGACTGCACAGTACACAGTCCTGGAATTCCTCTAATTCCTCATCAGTAATGTTGGTCAGCATGACTAATGTGAAATGGTGACACATGGTGACA
This sequence comes from Borostomias antarcticus, assembly GCF_949987555.1. NCBI lineage: Eukaryota > Metazoa > Chordata > Actinopteri > Stomiiformes > Stomiidae > Borostomias > Borostomias antarcticus. The sequence goes on from NC_140256.1 coordinate 2,288,756, forward strand.
ACTGCAGCTGTCTGAGGAGACTACAACTGCTGAAGCCATATGCTGACCTTCATCCTGAGAGTATACATTTAACAAGCTTCACACAAAATAGCCTAACGTTATAGATAGCCAGGACATTTAAATGGTAAATAAACTTGACTGTTTGCCATGTATTACGAATATGAGAGCCGATGTTTGAAAATGGATATGAGGGCCGATATTGATTGATTGATTTGATTGATTTTTAAGACAGGGACAAGGTACAGTAGACATTTACCCTATAAAAATAGGGAGAGATGCACTGTACAAGGTTATAGCTAGACAGCTAATTTCCACCCGCAGTCCCTGGGCAAATAAATATACAGTCTTAAAATAGTGGGGCAAATAGTACACAGTGGGAAAGTTACATACATGCTGTAGAAGATATGTTTGAATATGGATACCTTTGTTTATCATTCAAATGTACCTGCATTATCCATCATAGCTCACCTTCAGCCACCGTTTCCTCAATGGTGACTTGATATCTTCCTATGGTGAAGACCCGTCCGATGAAGCTGCCCCCAGGTCCAGACCCACCTCCTCCACCCCCCACCCCAGAACCAGAACCAGAACCAGCAGGCCCACAACTCACAAGCTCCCGGCGGGAATCGAAAAATTTCTTCATTGTTGCTGATGTTAAGCCCAATCTGGCCAATCTCACAATTCAAACTCTCACCAAATAATCCCTGGGAGCTGGAGATAGCTGTGTTAGCCACAGTTTAGGATTAGCCAGAGATTGAATAAGCAAAGCTTAAACTAACGTTAGTCCTATCAAGCTAACAAGCTAGCTGAACCTCAATGTTGCCAAGTTGCTGAATGTTTAAGGCAGATAGCCATTCGTAAATAAAGATAAATATGTGTCCATGTGGAGGTCGCAGTCCCCGTATCACACTTCTAGATAGTTCCAGTGCGATGAGGAACACGTCTAGCCAGCCAAGCTAGTTTAGCTATGCTAACGTTAAATTACCTATCTAACGTTAAATGATCTAGTTTAGCTAGGCTAGCTATGCTAACGTTATTATCCGGCTAGCTACCGTTGACAAGCATCCCGGTCTCTATGAACCTCCAGTCTCAAGGGCTAGCTAGCCAATACACAACCAGCTAGCTGTTGGCTAGCTAGCTTAGCAATGTTTGACCAACTGTCATAGCCAGCCAAGTATCATTATGCCTGGTGATCTCCAGGGCTAAAACGAATCTGTCACAATCTATAATAATAGATAATAATAATAATAATTAATTATAACCGTTAGTTAGCAATGACTGGATGCTAGGCTAGCTGGTCGCACCGTGTTGCTATAGCTACAGCTAGCACCCTAGTCTGGCTAGACTCGCTATACATCATCCATTTCTTCAGTAGATAAATATATATATATTAATATTTCTCCCGTTTTGCGTGGTGAGAGCTTGTGGTGTTGCTAGCTAGCACTGCGAGCATCGACTTCGACTGGTTTGGAGGTGTAATTGCTAGCTAGCATACTAGCCTAGCCGACCCGTACTGCTCAAGCGACAGGATAGATCTAGATTGGCTAGAAGTGCAGTTAGCTGTGCACTTCCTCCCCTGAACCAGGTACGGGGGCTAGGGAGCTAGAGAGCTAGGGGGCTAGGGAGCTAGGGAGCTAGGGAGCTAGGGGGCTAGGGAGCTAGGGGGCTAGAGAGCTAGGGGGCTAGGGAGCTAGGGAGCTAGAGAGCTAGGGGGATAGGGAGCTAGGGGGCTAGGGAGCTAGGGGGCTAGGGAGCTAGGGGGCTGGGGAGCTAGGGAGCTAGGGGGCTAGAGAGCTAGGGAGCTAGGGGGCTAGGAGCTAGGGGGCTAGGAGCTAGGAGCTAGGGAGCTAGGGGGCTAGAGAGCTAGGGAGCTAGGGGGCTAGGGAGCTAGGGGGCTAGGGAGCTAGGGGGCTAGGGAGGGCAACATCAGTGCTTTTCTTTTTGCCACTGCTTTCTAAGAGGAGTTATGTTTATCAGTATACTGCATTGTGACTTTTATTCCTGTATTCTATTTGTCCTGCTTTTTGTTTAACTGTCTGTAATGACTTGCTTTTTGTTTTAATGCTTTTAATTTGTCCTGCATTTTGTTTTAAATGTCTATAATGTCTTGCTTTTTGTTTTAATGCTTTTAATTTGTCCTGCCTTTTGTTTTAAATGTCTTTAATGTCTTGCTTTTTGTTTTAATGCTTTTAATGTCTCATGTAAAGCACCTTGAATTGCCCTGTGGCTGAAATGTGCTATATAAATAAACTTGCCTTGCCTTGCCTTGATTTGAAATGCTTGAGGATATGAACGAGGCATTTTTCAGATAATAATAAAAAAAAAAAAAAAAAAAGTTAGTCTGCTTGTTGAAAGCATGGCCACTCAAGATCTCTTGCATACTTAAACATTTTAATTTAAACTAGTCTAGAAGAAGCATCCCAGACGTTTCAAGTTACATTAGCCTAATTATATATTTACCTTTAATGGTAATCCTAATTAGTAGGCTATCAGTAGGCTTACTGAAGCAGATATAGGCTATATATAATCACATATCTTTCTCTATCCTCTAAGATCTCTATTACAATCATGGATGTATTAATAGAACATTACAATCATCTTCCGTTATTGAAAGCCCGATGTTTATGGCAATTAATTACCACAATCAACAGTATAAAGAGATTGCGTGAGTCATTCAATTGTTGATATGTCCGCATGAGGTCGCTGTTTCATCACAAAACAAGTGAGAAAGTCATGGCCATTCATTAATCTCCGATATGGTTATCGAGGACGTGGACATTCAAAGCCCTAACTGCCCACTAGATTTCCTCTTGGGACCCCACTTAGTTGGATCCCATCCCATCTTTCATCACCCTACAACTTCAACATTGCCTCACTGACGAAGCTCTCATGCACTCTATGCACTGGACCACGATGTATATTTAAATGTGGTTGTTCCTCTGGAATTGGGTAGAAACTTGTTCGCAGACATTATTTGGCCATGTTTGTATAGGCTGTATGGATATCCTATGCAGCATTCCTCTAGATTTATATCAAGCCAACAGCATGATTATTGTATGTATGTAATGCTACAGTACATTTATTTGGCCTCTAATGCCTAAGAATGTGTGGAATAATAGTAGTAGATCCATGATGTTCTACTCCTGCGATTTAATTGCTGTTTATGAGACTTTTCGTTCAGTGGATGCACATGTTCACGCGCTACATAGGCCTACAGTAGCCTATGTGTACCTTATATTCATGGGTTTATGAAACGAATTAATTTAAAGCAGATAATTGCTTGCATACTGTACATTTAATCCGATATGTGCCAGAAATGCCGTGTCATTGAGTAAAACAGTAATATGGAAGAGAGATAATGCAAATATATAATTTGACACATTTAATTTTGACATTAATCTAACTCCAAAATAATTTATCTGAAGCATAGGATTTCGAGTTTTCACACCAAATTCACATCATTCTGCTTCCAGAAACGTTTTAGATGAAATTGTGTGTGTGTGCATGTACTGTATATATATAGCCTATAATTTCATCATTCACAAGTCAGTTCCATAAATCACTGCTTTCTTACAAAACACGATCAATAAACCCTCAAAGATTCAGTGTCTTCATCTTCTTTTCGTTGGGTCCTGATAGTGCTTGTTTGATGGCTTGTTTATCAGTCTAGATGGAATCTTGGACCGTCATGAATCTTGTCATGCCGTGCAATTTTTACTACTTTTTTTTTATTTTTTTTACTAGACTACCTAAACCAACTTTCCCGTGTGGCCCTCTGATTTGCATTCTGAATTATTATTTCAATGAACAGTTTGATAATAGCCACAGGTGGTTTAGGATGCTGACCAAAACAGCTGCTATAGAAATTATGTTCAGAGAGCTGACCTCTGCCCATGAATGCATTTCGTGGCTCTGTGCTCGCACACGTGTGTGCGAGCAGGACATGTTTGGTATTACTGCATTTGTTAGGTCGAGACAAGTGCCTAAACCCTGAGTTCAAACCCCTGTGTCTCTGTGACCTTCTCACGTCGAGATGGCTGTTTCAATTCCCCTCTTTGACAATGAATGGGGAGACATTTCGGGGGGTTAAGCAGACACCTTCTCGTGGTGCCCTCATCAGTAGCTGCGATTAACCCCCGTAAGCGAAGCCTGCCTACTGAGGGCTGGTGTTCGGCTGCCACAGGAGGGGAGAGCAGCCGACGGAGCTTGCTCTCAACTTTCGCTCTAGCCAGGTCTATCCTAAGCAGGAAGCACGGCCTTGCTACTTTCGTCCATCAAAGGTTGAACTGGACTCTCATCGACCAATCCCCGACTGGCTCGGAGATTGAGTGGTTGTGCGTGGACGTTGCCAGCTTCAAAATTATCAACGTCTACAAGCCTCCGCCCTTGTGAATCACACCAGCGTATATCCCAGTCTTCCACCACCCCTGAGAACTCTGCGGCATACTGGTGAAATCGACCAGAAAATCCATCCCACACGGACGTCGCTATAGCTACAAACCGTGCTGGGATGCGGAGTGTGAGAGTCTCTATTGTCCCTTCCTCCAGGCCCCCCAGGAGAGAGTCTCTATTGGGCCTTCCTCCGGGCCCCCCCAGGAGCTGAGTCAGACAGACTTGCCTCAGCCCTGCTGTCTAGACTCAGCCGTAGGAGACGAGCGCTGGGAGGAGGCCATTAACTCCATCGACTTCTCACACTCCAGCCGCAAGGCATGGAGCATCCTTAACAAGTTCACTGATAGGTCCAGACACTCCCCCCCATCACTGCCCCATCTCTGCAAACAAAATCGCATCACAATTTGTGAAAAGTGGGACATACGAGAGCAAAGACTGCAAATCATCATGTCTCATGGCAAAATAAGTGTCTGACCTCTGGAAGGACACAACTCCTAGCGTCGGTGACGTCTCTGGTGAATTCACACTGGAGGAGTTCTCTGCTGCGCTCCAGCATGTAAAGCCAGGGAAAGCTCCAGGGCCTGAGTCTATCAGCCCAGAGCTTATACTCCATGCCGCGCCTGCCTTGAAGTCCTCGCTAATAGTGTTCCTCTCTTGCTGCTTGCGCCAACTCAAGATCCCCAAAATCTGTAGAAGAGCCCTAGTTGTCACGATCCCTAAGCTGCAGAAGCCTGAAGGGGACCCTGAGAGTTACCGCCCCATCTCTCTGTTATGGATCCCCTTCAAGATCCTCGAGAGTCTCATCTACGCCCGCGTCGAACCAATCATCGACCCGCTGCTCGCACAGGAACAGATCGGGTTCTGACGCGGGAGATCGACCGTAGATCAAGTCACTCTGATGACTCAAGACATCGAGGACAGCTTCTCAGCTAAAAAGTACGCCGGAGCCGTCTTTATAGACCTGACGGCTGCCTACGACACCGTATGACACCGCGGCCTCACCTGCAAGCTGCTCCGCCTGCTGCCGGACAGGCACATGGTCAGTTTCGGGGTGGTAGAAGAATAGCCCCTCGGCCCCGAGCCTGGGAGGAGAGGACAACTACACCAAATCCATACGACGAAGAAGAATGGGGGGACATTTTTGCTCCTGAACCCGAAAAATGAATGGAGGTGGATGGGCAGTCATGTTTGGGCAGCTCGTGGACCTGACCTGGGATTTGGATCCACTCCAACATTTATCAGGTTCTAAGTTGGCCTATGCTACATGCTTCCTCCAGTTTCCGTAAATCAGTGTGGCAGTTTTCACGTATTCCTGCTAACAGACCGACAGACGGACAAACACGCGACACCGAAAACATTACCTCTACCTGCGCTGTTGCTGGGGTGGAGGCAACAAAGCCAGGACTATATTAACTCTAGTTCAACTCAATTAATATTATGTAATATTCGGTAGCATTATTCCTAGAAACATGGCCCCTGGGTGATACTGTTTTTTTGCTTCCCTCTGGAATATGTAGGGGTGGGTCGTATGCCCACCTCCCTTGTTCTCTGTAAAGCGCATTGTGTTGCCTCTGGGTATGAAATGCGCTATACAAATAAAGCTTTGATTGATTGATTGATGACCAAATGAAATAAGCAAAGTTTTAATTCTCATACATTATAAACAATCACATACTTAAGTTTTCACAGATGTTTCAACCAGCTCAAAATGTTAATGACACATTGGAGTTGTTGAAAATAGACTGTATAACACAGCCATGAAAGGTGCAGCGCTTATAAAGAAATCAAAGAGGGCACAGGACCTCCCCAGATAGCAAACGGATGTGAAATGATATGGGCCGGAACTAAGTCACAAGGGCCAGATCTGGCCTGTATATGGCCCAGATCCGCTTGCTATCTGGGTCCTCATCCCTGACAGACGGTGGTCTCACACTATTGTATAGCTCCTCCTCAGATTCCTTCCAATCCCATGGTTTACTTTGGCTCTCGACAATAGTATTCTAGGGTAGCTGATCGTTAAGGAGCCAGTAAGGATACGTTCCCTCCCCTCCAATCAGATCACACTACCACATCTGGATCTCATCTCCTTGTAAGACAGGCCCAATCAGCACATACCTGAGCGGCCACATTTGACGTTCTTGGGCTTTTCCTGTACAGTATATAGGATATTGGAAGCCTATGTTACAGCTATTTGCTGGAAGCTTAATGATTTCCACAGTCATGGCCAAAAACCTGACATGCCTTCAAATCTATAGAAACTCCAAAATCGAGTGGAGAATGAAACACCATGAGCTTGTAGGTGGCAACACAAAATACTTGCAAAATCGACAATAAAGAAAGTGTATTTTGAGTGACAAGGCTCACGTTTCCAGTGGGTTAAATGATTAAATAAAATTGTGTGATTTATGGAAACAGGGACAGACGCACATGGTCTTCACTTTCACAATAAAGTTGAATAGAAAACGTTTGTGTCTTAGACCTTCAGGTGTAAATACTGTAGTATGATGACCCTTCTCTCAGAAGATAAGATCACAAACACCAATTTCCCTCCTAGACATTACAGTAAGTACCCTGGATGAGCCTAACTCTAACCCTCCTCTCTAAATCTCCCTCCCTTCTCTTTCAAACCCAACACGCACTCCAGAAATAGGAAACGCAGCAAGCAACAGAGCAGGAAATTAAATTCAGATTTCCCCATCGTATATGCTGAACCATGGTGTTCTGGTTTGTTCTGCCTGATTGAAAGAATCATCACCTGGCATCACATCCCCATTATCCTCCCTTGAACCAAGTTCTAGTCCCAAAGAAATGACAACACCGCATAACAGTCAGTCTTCCAGCTTACACGTTGTTGTAGAATATGTCTACAAGTTTCAAAATGTCGCTAACGCACAGTAACGACAAGGTCGATGGGAATAGATCCAGGAACTGATTTACAGCACTCTAACATGCGACTGTAAATCCCCCTTTTATTAACACTGTCAGCTCTACATGTTGTTTGTCTTGGTTGTTTGTGATTTGATTGCGTTGATGGCTGTATTGAACCGGATGGGGATGACGTTGACAGGCTCTGTGAGTCAGAACAAGTGAACGCCGCTGCTAGGAAGTCTTCTGCACATCCGAGTTGTGTCGTGGACAGGTGCGAACCGTACCGTAGGAGAGAAACGCCCGCCATGACAGGAAAAGGCTCCGACACACTGTCTTAACTTGCACATTAGTACCTTTTTCATTGCAAAAAAACAGTGCCTTTTTCACAATGCTATGAAATTGATGTAGTGCTGGATCACAGTTGTTTTGACATGGCAGATTTTGTGCTCACAGACTCCCTTATCAGCCCACCCAGCCTCCACCAATCAGCAATCAGAAATCACCGAGGGCAGGAAAGAGCAAGGATGGCAGGGAAGAGAGGAAGAGTAAACTTCCTGTGGAATGTTCCTCTTTCCTGGAGAGAAGGGCGGGGTGCCCCAAATACACTTCCCAAAACGGGACAGAGACAACCTTGTGTGACTAAGTGACTTCTTCTCCACAATGCTTTTGAGAACAAATAGATACAGTAGATAGATAGATAGATAGATAGATATAGATATATAGATAGATAGATAGATATAGATATATATAGATAGATAGATAGATAGATAGATAGATAGATAGATAGATAGATAGATATAGATAGATAGATAGATAGATAGTTAGATATAGATATATAGATAGATAGATAGATAGATAGATAGATAGATAGATAGATAGATAGATAGATTTTGAGCTTTCTAAGCAGAGAGGCCTTCAGCATACACGTGTTAATATCATCTTAGCTTGATTGCATTGACCATAGAGTAACAGGTAAAGCAGGTGATATCTGAGGACCAACCTCAGACTCTCATCCTGGCTCAAACACCTGACTGTACATGAGAGGTCCAGGGTAGCCTAACTTAAATCCACACAATCACAGCTGCCTATCAGTCCGGCTCAACTCTGACTGATCTCTGACTGAAATAGCAAAGCCCTTTAAGCTTTTGTGAGATCTCAATCACAAACCCAGATAATGAAAGCTTTCTACTCTGTGCCAGCATCGCGACGGTCAGATCTTGACCCATTTCTAAGCAGCATTAATAGAAGATGCCCAAGTTTGGCGATAAACAACACATACCCTGGGAGATCTGGGAGAGGCAGTGTGAGGTAGACACAAATCAAATCAAACTTTATTTGTATAGCGCATTTCATACACAGAGGCAACACAATGCGCTTTACAGAGAGCAATGGGGGGTGGGCCTAGGTCCCACCCCTACATATTCCAGAGAGAAGCAAAAAAAACAGTTCTTCCCTGACCTCTCTCAATGAGACGATCAAGCAAGCTCCAGGAAAATGTTTGTCTATTGGCTAAGAACATATACAGAGCAGTAAACATGGGCTAGATACTTCATAAGAGAGACATGACTAACAGGAGAGGGGACACATAGTTACAGAGAAGTTGCCTACATGGTAGACCAGGCCAGGATACAAATGAATGAGAGCACCTGATCACATCCTCACTATTGGGGACAGGAGGGCACAGCAAGGCTAGTGTCCATAGTTGTGGTGGCTCTTAGTATCTGTCCTCTGTAATCTCTGTGGGTCTCATGTGAACTGAAACCTCTAATCTACAAAAACCTCTAATCTACAGAGTTGTATCACCCATCCTGAACTCCTCCATAGTATGTATGGGTGAGTATGAATGGGATTATACTGACTTTTTTGTTTGTTTGTTTGTTATAGGACAGTGTAGAGAGACAGGAAATGTGGGAGAGAGAGAGAGGGGAGGACATGCGGCACAGGACCCGAGCATCGAACCCGGGTCCACCACGCAAAGGACTAGCCTTCATATGGTGCGCGCCTTACCCGGTGAGCTACCGGGGCGCCTCTATATACTGACTTTTATAGGGTCTCAACTCATAAAACGTGATCGCACAACATGATCAAGGATCTTCAAAATGCCAAAGTAAAGATGACAGATCTTCCTCGTACTTGTGTTTCTGTTTAGAGAGGGATTAGATGATCTTGGAATAAACAGCAGAGGGGAACTGAAGACTTTCTCTGAGATAGTAGATCAAAGATTACCCAGTCCCTTTGGGATCACGGTCAAAGCTGTACTCCTGGGCGTCGGAACATTCCGTCTTAGTCATGCCTCGTCACCGTCAACTTTAATCCAATATTTACAGGATTTCACACAACAAGTTAATCCCATTTCAGGGGATTCAACACATTGGATCTGGCTCCAAATACTGTAAATTAACAATTAGAGCCATGCTAGCCTGCAGCACCATTTTCCTGTTCAATACGGCAGGTTGCATGTGATTTTAATCCAAAGAGATCAATTGACTGAGTATTATCTATTCATGTTCGGTTGAGTAGAAACAGGTGTAAACACTTTGAGGGGAGAAAAACATCAATACAAACCATCCATGTAATCTCATCATGATTGGGACTGCATGTGCTCAAATAGGGGGACGGATATCTCCTTTTTAACATAGTTTGACTGGTCCAAAGACTTTGCCCAAATCTAATTTTGTTACTGAAAGAGTTGAGAAGTCAAGGAAATAATAACATAATTCCTTATACAGTATATAGATAATACATCTTGATAACTGAATAACCAGTGACTGGTTGCCCCGTCACTCCGAGGCCCCTGCGGTCGATCGACACGGTCACGGCTCTTCTCTGTCCTGGTTCGCATTGGGGGAATGAACTGCCCACTGATGTCAGGACAGCAGAGTCGCTGCCCATCTTTCGCTGCAGGCTCAAAACTCACCTCTTCAAGAAGTACTACAATGATCCTCCCTCTCTTAAAGGACAGGTTCGGAATTAAGCGTTATAAGCTATGTTAAAAGGTTATTTATGATTATATACAATGCTGATATCAAAGTTTCGTCAAATGGTGCACTCTCAAGATATAGCCCGTCCCCGCTAACACACTCAATGGATCCATACTGTAGGGGCATAGACAAAATCCCTCAAAAACACCATAAACTCTCGTTTTCAAGGACAGGAAACTCACTGAGTGGTCACTGGTGTCCGCTTATAATGCTAAATTGCGAACCTGTCCTTGAAACACCTATAGTATTTTTTATTTTTTTTAGCACTTTGCCTTCAGCACTAGATTATGCTCTTAGTCACTTTTTTTTAGAAAGGGGATGCACTTGTGAGTTCTGGCAAGTAGTAGTACTTTTCCTACCATCCATCCATCATCATCCGCTTATCCGGGGTCGGGTCGCGGAAGCAGCAGTTCCAGCCGGGGGCCCCAGACATCCCTTTCCCTGGCAGCATCAACCAGCTCTGCCTGGGGGGTCTTTAGCCGCTCACAGGCCAGTGTGGAGATGTAATCCCGTCACATGGACCTGGGCTTTTCCTACGTTGTGTTTTATATTCCATCTTATTTTCTTGCTTTTTAAATGAATTAGGGCCCGAGCACTGGCGGTGTGAGAAATTGTAAGGATTATTATTCTCCTACCTTCTCCTTCTCCTACCTTCTTCTTCTCCCCAAACAAATGCCTTTTTGGCGGCCTAAACATCGATGAAAACACATGAAACTTTGCAGATACGTCAGTCCCAGTGAAAATTTGATATTTCACGGGTGACGGAAATGGGCGTGGTAAAACGGCTCAAGAGCGCCCCCTTTAGGGGCGCCGCACCCCGACACGCGTGGGGTGCGAGGGCCCGCTCACTGCTGCTCGCAGCCCTAGTTTTCTCTATTTTCATGTGAAGCACTCCATGCATGTAAATTCTCTGTTGTATGAAAGGTGCTATATAAATTAAGTTTTATTACTATTATTATTATTATTAATATTATTATTATTATTATGCAAAAAAGAGAGTTCCCACTCTAAATGATATCAACCAGCATATTGCTACTTGTTCCCATGTGTGACTGATTACAGATATCCCCAAAGCTTTCATTCCATCGTTTGGCACAGCATCCTCCATTAATCAATGTCCACCAATCACAGAACCCCACTAATAATGAGAGGGGAGGACGAGGCTGTGGATCTGAGGGGAGGCAGCTGGAGGTCCTGAGAAGAGTCTTGAGAACAGACGTACCTGTCCAAAGTCAGAGGTATTAGTAGTGAAATGTTCTTCTGTTAGCTCCTAGATTCTGCACACACTAAGCAATACAGACAGGTTAAAAAAAAAAGTACAAAGAGTATAAAGGGATCATGAATCAGCTGTTATGGAACTCATCAGCAGCACAGCTGCAAAAGGCCGTTCTTCAGTGTTCTTGGCATCAAAGCATACCTGCACAGCTTGGACCTTTACAGTAGTAGAAGGCCCCACAATTGATGTGAAGTCTACGTTTTTTGGGTCAAGATATCCAATTAAAATGAAAATCTAATAAAAAAAATAAATAAAAAAAAGCGACCGGATGTAGTAGGACATCCTGGAATTTTTGCCATACTGCATGTGGCATACTATGTATTGGGACATACATCTTGTTTTGGCATACTATATAGTAGGGTAGTATGCGATTCAGAACGCAGCCCTGGTCTTGCCAGATCCGAGTATGGCACCTTCGCTGCCCATCTGAGTATGGTTAGTTTAATTGACCCTTCACTAAGTCCCGCCCCCCTTGGTTAGTGTTGCTACGCCTGTCAATCCTGTCAAGCTTTCTCACGTCAATATGCCGTTTTTAACTGTATCAGTGAGAGATATTCCAGAGGAAATAATAGCACATTTCTGTAATAATAGTACTGAAATATCAGAGAGAGGTAGACAGAAGGGACTACAATATGCATTTGAGAGCTACATTCACAATATAATTTGTCGGCGCAGTATCGACCTTATTTGCAAACCCCGGAGGTAGCTATGACGACGGGGCAGCAGTGTCTATTGTGTGCTAGTTTAGCTGAGCACAGTGTGGTACTGTATTTGGGTCGCTAGATCGGTAGCTGTTCAATGCTTGGTGGAGCACAGTGAGGGTGGAAGACGTGGCCTCTCGCCTGTGGTGGAATATCACAACCACGATTATAACCCAGGTCAACTCACCTGGGAGAACGTGAGGTCGCCATTTTATTGCGAGGAACTCCAAGTCAGGCGAATTTAAAAAAAAGCTAAATCGAACTTGTGCTTTGGATAAAAAAATGATCTATGGTCCTAAGATACTTCCATACCAAAGGGGACCTTTGCATCATGACTTGAAGCAAAAAAGTTGCTTAACTCCTCTACTATTTCCTCATCACCTCCCAGGACGGAGGTCGGCCTGAGGTCAAAGAAGAGTGTTTCACCATAGATAAGGCAGTGGAGGTCATGGTACAGGTCCACCCATATTAGGCAACGTTGGAGGAGAGCGTGGAGGCTGGGGCTTTCCGGTCAAGCTCAACATGTGCTTTCAAACTCACCTAACTGCCTGACCATGGCAAACACAAGACGAATGGCCAGTTAGGTATAGGTATAGGTACTGCATTTGTAATGCGCTCCCCATCCAGTTGTTACACGAGGGCGGAAAGAAAGGGAGAGGAAAGATTGCACAAAAAGGGAGGACAGTACACAAGGACAGTCTAGCACTCAAGCACACAGTGTGGGGGAAAAACTCACACAAACAACTCTCAACACTCTCCTGACCAGGGCCTGGAGCACTTGGACTTGGTCCCTGGGCAACATGAACGATGGCTGCCCACTGCTCCTGGCTGCCCCTGGAGGAGGACAGCTGGGATACCTGAAGAAAGGATGTGCTATGTGTTGTGTTCGCTGCTCGTGTGTGTGTGTGTGTGTGTGTGTGTGTGTGTGTGTGTATAATTCACATTAAAAAGACCCTCAAGATCCTGGGATATCATATATACAGTATTATCTTGTTATGTCTTCATAAAAATATCAAGTGAATATGCTTTTCTTTCATTTGAATTCTACATATATTTCTCTTGTTCAGCCTGCGTGTGACGAATTTGAATACGAATACACAAATGTAAATACTTTTTGAAATAGTCTGTCATTAATAATGTTCCAGTGAGATCCGGCCAGTCAGCATCATCACTTCTCTTTGGTGTGATTCCCAGATATTTTCCTTCTGGATTCAAACATATTTGTTTTGTCTTTTTTTGACAGGAATACAATTTGACATGGTAATTGTTTTTGTGGCTCAAAGCCAACATTTTCTTTGATGCATTATTTGCCTTTTAAGTTTTCATCATGTTTCTTAGACTTTCTTGAACTCAAGAAGAGTTCAGTATCAACATAAGGCTGTGGGTGTTTTTAACGTCGTCGATATTTACATCTCTTTGCCTTATTCAACATGTACAGTATGCATGTCAGTGTTGCATTACACTTCCAGATGTGGTCTATCAACCTAGACAGCAGGGGAAATGTGAACTGTACTGTAATTAATGTTTTAAGTGATTCATAATCTCTACATGTCATGAATTTCTTCTACAGTCTCTTTATTGTCTGGTTTCCTACAGGTTGGGGTCTGAGTGATGACTTGGCAAAGCGCAGGATTCAGTTGATTTGCACAATGGCTCATCTGTAATTTTACTCACGCTGGGCCAAAGAGCTAATATGTGAAATCTTCTTGGCTAATCTTAAAGGCTTAACTACACGCACAGTCCTTGAAGAGAGTTATCCATCTTATTTCCAGCTTTGTTCAATTAATCTTCTCTAGTACCCATCCTGGACCCGTACCAATTTGCATACAGACAAAACAGATCTACAGATGATGCCATAGCCACAACACTCCACACTGTCCTCACCCCCCTGGAGAAGAGGGATATTTATGTGAGGATAATTGACTTTAGTTCAGCATTCAACACAATAGACTTGACACCAAGCTCTGGGACCTAAGGCTCAACCCCAGCCTGTGTGGCCAGACCCTGGACTTCCTGTCGGCCCGATGCCAGGTGGTGAGGATGGGCTCCAACACCTCTGCCCTTCTGACCCTCAACACAGGAGTCCCCCAGGGCTGCATTCTAAGCCCTCTACAACTCCGGTTACACCCACGGTCACGGAAGAAGCAGTTCCAGCCGGGGGCCCCAGACATCCCTTTCCCTGACAACATCAACCAGCTCTGCCTGGGGGGTCTTTAGCAGCTCACAGGCCAGTGTGGAGATGTAATCCCGTAATCCCCTACGCACAGCTCCACCATGGTGATGGTGATTAAGTTTGCCGACGTGATAACAGGCCTGACAACAATGAGACGGTCTACAGGACAGAGAAATCAACAACTGGACACAGTGGAGCCTGACCAAGACACAGTGGAGCCTGACCAAGGAGCTGTGGTGGTGTAGCGGTTTAGTGCATCGGCGTCGATGCAGTTGCCCACCGATGATCAGGGTTTACATCCTGGTCTCACCAGAGCCGAGTCAGGCCGGATCCCCATAGGGAGCGACACATTCATTGAGCAGTCACTCTCTGAGGAGGGTTAATTTAACTCGACTTGGGGACTCATCGCGCCACAGTGACCCCTGCAGGTGTCGGAGTTATGGCAACGGACACTGAGGGAGTCGAGAAGCTGTCTCACTCCTTCAAGTCACCAATCAGCTGGGTTGTGTGACGGATTCTCATTGGCTAGTCTGGAGATAATTGGACACTGGGTTGGGTGCGGCTAGGCTGGAGATAATTGGACACTGGGTTGGGTGTGGCTAGGCTAGAGATAATTGGACACTGGGTTGGGTGTGGCTAGAGATGAGAGATGTATACTAAATTTGTGGATAGTTCAGAGAGAGTCTCCCCCCGTAGGCATGAATGTATTGTGCGAAAACATCATAATGTTAACTAGCAGCAGGTGCCACCGAGCTAACTTAGCTGTGTAACCTTATGGGCTAGCTAACGCTGCCTTGCAAAATGGACAAATTTGGGGGGTTGGGGGGGGCGCGGGTGTGTCACTGTTTTCAGAGGGGAGGCCCACATTGATGGAGTTTGGGAAACCATGCACTAGAGAGAGAATCAGCAGTGACAAGTTCCTCAGTGTCCATGTCCCTCATGACCTAATCTGGGACACGCACACAGCCATGTGGTGAAAAAGGCACACGCCTTTTTGACCTCAAGATGGCTGAAAAAGTTTGGCATGGGGCCCAAGATCCTCCAGGCCTTCTACAGAGGCACGACAGAGAGCATCGTGACTGGAGACATTACAGCGTGGTCTGGGAACTGCTCTGCCCTCCACCACAAAGCTTCCCTTCCCTCCATCCAGAAGCTATACATAACATTACTACATTACAGTCATTTAGCAGACGCTTCTATCCAAAGTGACTAACAATAATTGCATTTAACGTAGGAAAAGCCAATGTACTACTACTCACCAGAACTCACAAGTGCATCTTCCCTCTAAAACAAGTGACTAAGAGCATAATCTAGTGCTGAAGGCAAAGTGCAAGAATAGTAATCTAAAATACAATAGGTGTTTAAGAGGGAGGATCGTTGTAGTATTTCTTGAAGAGGTGAGTTTTGAGCCTGCGACGAAAGATGGGCAGCGACTCTGCTGTCCTGACGTCAGTGGGCAGTTCATTCCACCACTGCGGGGCCAGGACAAAGGTCAGAGTGCAAGTAGAGCCTGCAGGGTCATCAAAGACTCCCGCCACCACAATCAACACCAGCTTCTGTTATCTATCAAATGGACCTGTAGACTCTGGGACAGCTTTTTCCACCAGGCAACCAGGCTCTGGGGTAATGGACACTAATGGCCTGTTGTTTATCTGCCTATGACACCCACATGCGCACACACACACACACACACACACACACACGCACACACACACACACACACACACACACACACACACACACACACACGCACATACACTGACCAGTAGACTGACGCTGAGGGCTGTTGAGTTTGCGGACCACGTATAATCTTATTGTTATTCTGTTGTTGCTGCAAGGTTGAGGGATCTTATGACCTCTGAGATCTCTGAGTTGTTGAGTGATCAGAGTTGGTTTCAACAAAACGTTTTCCCACAGCTAATTCAGGCGGGACCCGTCTCTGTGAAAATAAATGGAGGAAAATGGAGGAAAAATACAAGTTTGCTGTCTAAGTTCAAACTGACACGGCACGCAGATACATTCATCAGAGGTGTCAGGGGAGGAGGTCCAGGAAACTAGGTTCCAGAAAACTATTGACAGAGTGGTCACTAAAGAGAAAGAAACCAAAATGGCTGTGTCCAAATGAGATGAACTTCTGTCACAGCGGTTAGCACTGGAGCCATTATCTCCATCCACCATACTGGCTCATATCTGAAGCTGATTTCTGAGGATAATATGCTGTTATGGTTTCTGGAGATGAAGCCAGTATGCCTCCAAGCCTCCTTGGAAATGTTTACTAATGACCAGAAAACAAACAATTAAATATGAGAGAAAAGTTTTGCTTGCTGGTTTTGTTACTGTCTTTGTCCACTAAATTCAATCATCTTGAATTTAACGATGTTAGATGGCAGGGTGTGTTTATTGCTTGATAAGTCAACAAAGTTATCCAAATGTCACCCCAAGGAAGCAAAAAAAACATTTTACCTCAGTTCTGCTGGCTTATGAATCTCAATTCCACTGGAATCAATTGGTGAATTGATGAAGTGACTATTCGAAATTACACCCCCAATTCATCACTGTGAACGGATTAATGAGGTGTGAGATTGGACTGTGGGCCCAGTCCTCTAGGCTCCCTGTACCGGCAGATCCCAGAGCAGTCCATAAACCAACTGTTCACTTGAACTCTGAGGGAACATCCCTCTCTACCTCCCTCGGTCCTCCACCATATGACCTGGGCTGAGTTTCCCAGAGGCATCGTAGCGCTACGTTAATCGTAAGCTATGGCGTTCATCGTAGCGCTACGATGAACGTAGCGCTACGATGCCTCTGGGAAACTCATAGTCATTAGGCCTGATAAGTCAAAGTCAAGGCAACTGTCAACTGTACTTTTCACAGGCCAACAACAATGTCCATCTCCCAGAATTAGTGTGGGGGAAGTGAAAGCTATCGGGACCAGGAAGTGAACGCTGATAGCAGGACTGCTGAGCCATCACTCATTAGATCATAATGAAATGTTTACAGCTCGTACATCTGATTATGGATCCAATGTATTGTACATGCATATACTGTACGAACACATTACTTATGCTACAGCTTTTG
Source organism: Borostomias antarcticus (assembly GCF_949987555.1). Classification (NCBI taxonomy): domain Eukaryota; kingdom Metazoa; phylum Chordata; class Actinopteri; order Stomiiformes; family Stomiidae; genus Borostomias; species Borostomias antarcticus. Next base: position 2,306,225 of record NC_140256.1, read on the forward strand.
ATAAAGGAATATGTTTATAATGTCAACTGCATTATGTTGGATGTTTTGGAACGCTGACAAGAACAATAAATACTTCCCTTCTCCCTTTCCTTCTCTTCCCTGTAAAACACGGAGGCTTACATGTTTCAGAGAGGGTTTAACTGGGAGACGGAGGTATGCTTCATAAATCACAACCCAAAAAGGCCAGGAAGATTTCCCACAGGGCTTTGCAGCTAAGTGAACCAAGGTGTTTCTAACGCTCTGTTACATGATCATTATCATGTAAGAAAACGTTAAGCGGTGTAACATTTAGTTCCTTTGATCTTTCTTGAGTGATAGCATTGTACATCCCTTTGAGCTGTAAGTCAATCATTTGGAAGATTAAAGGTTGATTTTTATGGTAGTGAATTGGGGGGGGTGGGGGGGGGGGTATCCCTGTGTTCTGAGACCCTGGCAAAAGGACATTACTAAGATGAGATAACATGAAGGTTGTATAACTGGCCCTCACAGCATCGCGGTCTAGCCTGCAGTCTGTGAGCGATACCTCTTTCCTCCTAAAATGGAGCCCATATATATAGCTCTCACCCACTCCCTCCCCCTCGGTGACTAGGGCATGACTGTTGTGACAGCTAGCGATTTCAGTGACAACTCACTTTCAGCAACAACTGGCTCCAATTCCTCTAAGTTGGTACAGAAGAGGCAGAGTAGTTGAACTGGCGTCGACCTGTGGCTTGTTCTGTGGTGAGGAAGACACTGGGGACCACAGTGGGGTATCAGACCCAGGGCCTGAGAACAAGACTGGAATGTTTCTGGCCCAATTCACAAGCAATGTACAGTATACCGCACAACTGAGATGAAAATAAACCAGCACACAGAGGTAGATATATAAATAAACGTATATATAAAGTAAAATATCTCTTGATTTTATATTTGGAAAACATACCTTATATGCAAGAGAATTGGTCTTTGAAGCAAATAAATAGTACAGAGGAATCTCATTGGCCGGGGCCATGTTCCCACAGGCTGCCATTGGTCGCTGGCGGATATGGGCGGGGCTATATTCCCACAGGCTGTCATTGGTCGCTGTCTGATATGGGCGGCTGTCTGCGATTAATCATGTTAGCACAACGAAAGCCAGACCACTCAAAGCTCACAATGGCTTGATGTATGCCTCCCCCACCCCCATTTCCAATTGTCTCCTCCAGTAAAAACAACCTGTGGTATCTTTTGAACTGTTGATAATGCTGGTAGAATAAGTACAGCATTGTTTGTTCAGCCATTATGGACTCTTTTCACCAGGAATGCGGCTGTGTAGACACTATCTCACTAAACCTTGTTATGCAAGTCTGGAAACAGACAAGTTACCAGAAAACTTATCCCAGCTAACTACAATGCTGTGATCCACTGCTCTCAAACCAAAACATACAACAAGACAGACAGACAGAGAGGCAGACAGGCAGACAGACAGACAGAGACAGACAGAGGCAGACAGACAGACAGACAGACAGACAGACAGACAGGCAGACAGACAGAGAGAGAGGCAGACAGACAGACAGACAGAGACAGACAGAGGCAGACAGACAGACAGACAGACAGACAGACAGACAGGCAGACAGGCAGACAGAGAGGCAGAGAGGCAGACAGACAGACAGAGAGGCAGACAGACAGACAGGCAGACAGACAGACAGACAGACAGACAGACAGAGAGGCAGACAGACAGGCAGACAGACAGACAGAGAGGCAGACAGACAGACAGGCAGACAGACAGACAGACAGAGAGGCAGACAGACAGGCAGTCAGACAGACAGACAGACAGACAGACAGACAAGCAGTCAGACAGACAGACAGACAGACAAGCGGTCAGACAGACAGACAGACAGACAGACAGACAGTCAGACAGACAGACAGGCAGACAGACAAACAGACAGACAGGCAGGCAGTCAGACAGATAGGCAGTCAGTCAGACAGACAGGCAGTCAGACAGACAGGCAGAGAGTAGGTGAGTGGGTCGGGAAGCACGTGTACGAGAGGCACAGGTAAATCAGGTTTGTACTCAGAGGTCAAGGGATCAGATGATGTAATGAATTTTGGCTGTATATGAAGAGAGGGTTGTCTGACGTAGACGACACACCAGTCAGTCAGTCAGTCAGTCAGTCAGTCAGTCAGTCAGTCAGTCAGTCAGTCAGTCAGTCAGTCAGTCAGTCAGTCAGTCAGTCAGTCAGCCAGTCAGTCAGTCAGTCAGTCAGTCAGTCAGTCAGTCAGTCAGCCAGTCAGTCAGCCAGTCAGTCAGTCAGTCAGTCAGTCAGTCAGTCAGTCTGCTGTGCCCAGGGCAGGCTCTGTCTGGACCCCTCACAGCTGTCCCCAAACCTACCCAGGGCCCGCTGCACACTACAGAGCCTAGCCCCGTCTACGCCTCCAGACAACCCTCCAGGGCTTCGTACCTCTGGCACTAAAAACAGGCTTGTAAATCTCTGGCTGAAAAAATCTTTACAGAAGCCAAGACGCCTTCCCTTGCTATTATACTGTATGTGGAGCCTATGACCGCAGCACAACCCATATATCGGCCATATACTGTACCACGCCCTCTCATGAGTTATTGCCTCACTGCTTGGCTAAATCAATGACTTCACACTCGGTGTTGACGGCGCCGCAGTCTCCCCCTCCTCCCAAACGCGCTAACTCGGCGTGATCCTCGACCCCCACCCTTCCCCTCGAACCGCACGTCCGCCAAATTGTTAAATCCTCCTTCTATCACCTCCGCAATATTTCAAAGGTCCCGCACTCCCTTACACGCTCCACTGCTGAGAGATTGATCCACGCCTTCACCCCCCCACCCCACCCCCCCATCCTGACTACCACAGCTCGCCCCTCTACGCCGTCAGCGCTAGCCCCATCAAGACACTCCGACTGGGCCAGAACGCATCCACCAGACCCCCTGACCCACACCGAACCCTGGCACCACATCACTAGAGTCTCTAGAAGACCTCCACTGGCTTCCTGTTTCCTGTCTCCATCTACATCCTGGTCATCGCCTACAAAGCAACATCAACGGGCCCCGCATACTGTATCTCACAGACCTCCCCCCCCCCCACATAAACCCTCCCGGTCCCTGGGTTCTACCCCAGCCCCCCTCCTCTCCACCCCCAGGGTCAGAGGTCACGGCGTGGGGGACAGGGTCTTGTCCAGGGGGGCTTCCAAGCTCTGGAGCTCCCTGCCACCGTCCCTCTCAAACCCCCCAGACCTCGCTCTTCTCCTCCGCCTCCTCCCTCCCTCCTCCACCCATTCATGTGTGTTTGGGTTGTTTGTGTGGTGCTCTGCCCCCCCCCTTTCCCCCTTTCCCCTCATGTAAAGTGAATTTGAGTTCCAGAAAAACGCTATATAAATCCCACATATTATAATTATGATGATTATTATGATTATGATGATTATTATGGTTATTATGATTATTTTTTATTATGATAATTTTTTATTATGATTATTATTATTATTATTATAATTACTATAATTATAATTATTATTACTATTATTATTATTATTACTATTATTATTGTTATTATTATTATTATTATTATTAGAGACCTTACTGCTTTCTTATCTATCAATCACTGTCTGATTATTTTATCCGCTCACACATTCAGCAGCTGCACACGCTGATCTAACAGGTGTCGGTGCATCACTTATCAGCACGGCTTCCTCCAGCGAGCTGAGACTTGCCCACGCTGGCATCCTTAGTGCTTCAGCGTAAACTGCCTGTTTCCAGCATGAAATTAGTTCTTCTAATGAATCAGTGTATTGTTCATGAGCCTTGTACCCACTCGTCTGTTTCGGGGCGGTCCATTGTTGGGTGTAGGGGTGGGGTTCCTGTTGGGGAGAGGGGAACAGTTGTGGATGTTTGTTCAAGGCTTGAAAGGTCTTATCTCTGGGCAGTGTTACCAGTCTGATGTGTGGCTGTGTCCCGTAGCACTTACCTGCTCACACTTACACAAGGAAAACACACACAGTGTAATCACTGGGCCTCAATGCTTTATACGCACGCATGCACACACCCGAATACGCACGCACGCACGCCCACACACACACACACATACACACACATACGCACACACGCACACACACATACGCATACACACACACACACACACACACACATACGCACACACACGCACACACATACGCACACACACACACACACACACACAAACACACACACACACACACACACACACACACACACACACACACACACACTCTGTTCAGCTCTGTTCAGATGTGAAGCTGCCACCTGGACTGTACCTGTTGTCTGATAACCAGAGGAAGTTGACGAAGCACAAACTATCCACTCATAGGCAGCTGTGGATTCTGGGAAATGTACTTTGGGCCAAAAGAGCACCAGAGCATTGTGGGGGAAAAGTGCTCAGTGGGGAAAACTGTTTCTCTGTGGTCTGGAAATTCCCAATGTCAAGCTTACTGACCTGTTATGATGGATGGATACATTGTTTGGACATTTAAGAATGAGGAATAAAGTATTCCTGAAGCAATAACCTCAAGATCAATAAGTTAAAAAGGTATTGCATTTGTGATACAAAATCAATATTCAGAGCCATAATAATGTGGAGATTTTCCTCCTGATCATGTGACCCGATCAATAAAAACTGGGTACAGGTTCAAACCAAATGAATAACATTAAGCCTATAGACATATACAGAAATAAAGGCATATTATTGTAATTATATGATATTAGACACACCCACAATAAGAAAAAGGTGAATTGCTTGGGGATGACTAGCCAGGAGTTTAGTGAGATGTTAGGAATGTGACGAGGAGACGCAACAGTACGCAATCTAGAATGGGATCAAACGTGTCACCAACACACCTGTGGAAAAATGTGAAAAACGCCGGTGTCATCAGTCGGCTGCATCTCGAGAAGGTTCAAATCAAATTAAACTTTATTTGTATAGCGCATTTCATACACAGAGGCAACACAATGCGCTTTACAGAGAACAAGGGAGGAGGGCATACGACCCACCCCTACATATTCCAGAGGGAAGCAAGAAAACAGTAATCAGGTCCAGTCCAGGTGAGTTAATCTGCATCCTGGGTCTCTCAGACTGTTCTGGTTCTGATAGGCCGGCCTGTCACTACAGGGGAGGAGTCTCTGCGCGTTTCTAACAGCTACACAGGAACTGACCCCCCATCAGTCACCAGCAGCCCCCCAAGCCACGCATTACCCATTATCATTACTGAAGCATAACCATAATTATGCGGTTCAGTGCATTAATCTTTGTCTTCTAGGTTCAAAACCATCCATAATGTTTTTGTTGTTGTTATTCTATCCTTAAAATTGACTGCTTAGTACAAACCCGAAATCTATAAAGCTAATTCTATTGTAAAAAGGAGAAGTGCCTATATATTCTCATTTAATTTCATAGGTGAGGTATGGAAAAACCCTATTGATACATGCAATAATACAGGGAATGTCTACGCCTGGAAAACCATGCGATACGAAAGCAGTTCAATGAAAACGTGTTGCCATCACACAGACAGAGGGGAACCATAGCCTCTCTCTGACCTCAGCTACCCTCCACCGTGTCTCTCCAGCAGGGCCAAGCCTGACCCGTCCTACCTGGGGGAGACGACAGGACAGGGGGAGGAGAGATGGGCTGGGATGGTCCATGGAGGAGGGGGTGGGGGGGTTGGGGGGGTAAATAGCTTCCCAGGAGGCCCCAGCCAACAGGGGCCGGAAGAGTGATCCTGTCTCCAGATAGGAGAGGAATCCAATCAGAGGACACGACAGGGGGACAACAACACCAGAGAGTGATAACGCCAGAGAGTGATAACAGAGTGATAACGCCAGAGAGTGATAACACCATGATAACGCCAGAGAGTGATAACACCAGAGAGTGATAACACCAGAGAGTGATAACACCAGAGAGTGATAACACCAGAGAGTGATAACGCCATGATAACACCATGATAACACCAGAGAGTGATAACACCATGATAACGCCAGAGAGTGATAACACCAGAGAGTGATAACACCAGAGAGTGATAACACCAGAGAGTGATAACACCAGAGAGTGATAACACCAGAGAGTGATAATACCATGATAACACCAGAGAGTGATAACACCAGAGAGTGATAACACCAGAGAGTGATAACAGAGAGTGATAACACCAGAGAGTGATAACACCAGAGAGTGATAACACCAGAGAGTGATAACACCATGATAACACCAGAGAGCAGCCAAGAACAGCACTGAAATAGCAAAGAGCAACACAATCATTTGACAAGAGTCAAAAGAAAACGTGTGTCACTGCCAAGAGCGACTTAAAACAAATGATGGTAAAGCGATGGTAAAAAAACACCAAAAACACCAAAAACACAACCTGGGGAGCTGAGGGAACCGATCGGTTGAGAGAATGTGTCTTATCACAGAAACACTTCCTTGAGATTGATTACCTGAGTTTCCTCCACAGCTCCCATGTCCATTTCCACACATTAGATTCCAGATGTTAGGTTGCGCTCTACCGGGAGTGAACACTGGTTTGAACACCTCATCAAGGTTGAGAGGCTCGTCACAAAGGGACAGCATAATCAAATAGTCCAGTTTGACTTTGGTCCAACCAGGCTCCCGTTACTGTCTGGGTGGGAAGGAAGGGCTTGAGGAATCACACGATGGAATGGGAATCACATCTCTGCCCCTTCCATTGACTCATTTAAATCTAGGCTCCAAACCCACTTTTATTCTTTAGCGTTTCCCGATTCACCCTGACTTGTGCCTTGTTTGTTGTCCTGTGTCTACTTGTATAACTGTGATGCTGATTGTTGTCTATTATTATCTATCTGATTGGTTGGTTGGTTGATTGATTGATTGATTGATTGATTGATTGGTTGGTTGGTTGGTTGGTTGGTTGGTTGATTGATTGATTGATTGGTTGATTGGTTGATTGATTGATTGATTGACACAAAGCTTGTGATCTGTTCATAAACACCCCTCCCTGACGCCCTCGTCCTCGTCTTCATCTCTCCTCTCATCGCTGCCTCTCCAGATCGCGGGCGAGCCTGGAAAACGGTCAGTGGACAAATATTTGTTTTCACTTGGTCTCTTTCCATGAAATCACACGGCACGTACTCATCGCCAGACCATTGGCTTTTGACGCACAGAGACCTGCATACTCACGCAGACATCTGTCCAGGCACACGTAGTTAGGCGCGCCCGACTGTCTGGTCAGGGACCTGGCTGGGTCCCTGTTTGCGGTCGGATGATAGATGAACCCGAATGACCGACTTATCCTCATCATTAGTGTGGGAGGAAGCTGTCTGTGTGAGTGATCTGACCTGGCTACATGCAAACACACACTGGGCAAATTCCACATGTGAATTCATATCAAATTCGCTCCCCTTGTATTCGAGTCCTCAGGGAGGAGTTGAGGTGAAGAGGGCGAACATGGGAAAGACGAACGAAAGCTAAAGTTTCAGGTAGGAAGTCAGTGGAACTACAGTACAGTGAAGCAGCTCTTCCTGTTGCCTGAATAGTTAATTAAGTGAATGTACTGTATTGAGCGGTCTGGTCTGGATCTCTTAAGGGGCCGGCTGTGGGACCATAACAATTTGCTTGTAGCATGCAAAGAAAACAATAACAACAACACTTAATCAAGCAGGAACCGGACAAGGCCCACATCATGGGAATGGGAAACGGCCCGAGGCATAAACACATCTCTGAGACAGACTGCCCCGTTCTCACAGCCCTGTTCTGATTGGATAGGAGAGGGAGGGCATTTTGACACTAATACTTACGTAATGCCTACATATAAGCAGCAGAAAATACACAGAGTCATCAGCCTGGCAGAACCAAAAAGCACTTGCTCCCGTATCTCAAAGAGCAACTTCCCCTTGGCTCTGATACCCATTCAAGAGTGCGCTGTGCAATTTGGCATCGTTATGGTGTGTGGAAAGGGACAGGTTTCCTGCTGACGCTGAGGGTAATCTGTCTACTAGAGCTGATACAGTGAGTGGAAATTCACCCGTGGGTCGGTGTTCTGGTGATTTATGCGATTTATGCTTCCTGGTCGAAAAATGCTACCGTCATGCTAGCTTATGTGTTTCCATTTCCAGTTGTGTATATCCCATAAAGGTATAACTCTCAAAGTATGACATATTTATTTAAGTTTTTTGATTCAAACAGGAGTGTGCTTATCATATTATAACATCTTTATGTAAGATTTCAGGGATAGCATATTTAGATCGATCTAATAAATCCTCTAGCAAATAATGTTCCCACAACAGAATAATTTAATATTTCACCACTCGCTCCATGTGTACTGTATGAGTATGGGGAGCATATTTTGATACGCCGACCGACAGACAGACAGACAGACAGACAGGCAAGCAGGCAGACAGACAGGAAGACATACATACATACATACATACATACATACATACATACATACATACATACATACATACACATACATACATACACACACACACACACACACACACACACACACACACACACACACACACACACACACACATACACACACACACACACACACACACACACACACACACACAAACAAACATACACTACAATTAAACCACAAAACATATCATGGTAGCTAGCTGGTACAGTATATGGCAAAGATTAGTAGTGATGAGGACTAAATGCTGTGTTCTAATGACCATGTTTCACAGTAGTGGCCTCCTGTCTCTTCCCATTCAGATGAGCCTCTGTATGTCATACGACTCACTTCTCATCACTACGTCTCCACCTCACCAATCTGTACTGTCTAATCCAGAAACATCAAAGTGAGCAATATGGATCAAATGGCTCATTTATGTGGAACCATTGAGCACCTCCTGATGCACATTATGAGTTATCACGGTTCCATCTCTAAGCTCACCCAATATCCAGAGTTAACAGCTGACCTATGTTTGGACTGTCTGCCATCTGAGTGAATTAGCTCCATCCGAATGCTTTGTAATTAGTCTGGAGCTGATAAGCTAGCGATTAGGTAGGGTAATAAAGATCTCAATGACATGTAATTCCATTATAACTCCTCTAGCGTAGGTGTTCTTACCTCTAATGAACAGTAGGTAACCCTAGCTCGCTACACGCAGCGGATTCCAAGTCCTAGAGGACCACTAAACAGCTCTAATCATATCGCTTGCGTCAAACCGACCGGATTGAACGGGAACATTATGGCGTTCAACCAATTACACCCTGTTGTTCGTAGCGTCCGCGTTTAAGATTCCCGACGAGAAAAACACGGTGATGTCAGGACGCCAATCAAATCAAGTCATGATGAAATGTGAAACCTTGAGGTAATCAGCCGGCAAAGTGACCTTGGGATGTGGAAGGTCTATGGCCGCCGTTCCATTTTGTCCCTTCAACCTTTCCCACACGCTACAACGTTTATCCGTACCATCACAGTTTAACTACAGGTATAAATGGTAAATGGACTGAACTTATATAGTGCTTTTCCACCTTAGCGGCAGTCAAAGCGCTTTACAATGGCCTCTCATTCACCCATTCACACACACATTCACACACCAATGACGGTAGCTGCCATGCAAGGTGCCAACAACAGCTCTGGGAGCAATTTGGGGTTAGGTGTCTTGCTCAAGGACACTTCTACATGTGGACAGTCGGAGCTGGGATTCGAACCACTGACCCTTCGATCACTGAACGACCCGCTCTACCAACTGAGCTACAGCCGCAAGGTGTCTAAGCACGCTGAGAAAACTCCTAGTCTTAGAAGAACGGACTGAATGAAGGACATACTGTACTTCATGTCATTGTGACTTAAGGGATGTAATACGCTTTGATCTACAAGAGACCAGCACATGTCTGAACACCGCTTTCTGTGTTTATCCAAAACCCTGGAAGCATTCACGGCCCTATATTTCCTGGTTCAGAGACTGTAATGCCTGATGGCTAGCGTGGTATGTCTCTCCATCGCTGCTTTGTAATCTCCAGCTAAGATAATGAGGAAATGTTTCCCCTGCGCAGTCAGAGATGTCCTGTTTGCATTTTTGCGCTGGCACGCTCGTCTGCTGCCCTGTATGAGGGACAGCCTGTTCTATTTTGGAAGTCAGAGGAACAGGTCTGGGCTCGCTGACAGACCCAGCCTACATACAGAGCAGCGCTGGCCCTGGGAGTAATGTTCCACGGGAAGCGGGCTGGAGAGATATTATCGCCGGGGCGCTCTCTAATGTTCTCCCCTTTCACCTCCCTCCTGTCTGCGCCAAGGTTAGAATAGTTTTGCTTTTTTTCATTAGTTTAAATTTTTATATCGTTTTAACTTTTTGTTTTCAATTTCAGTTTAGTTTTGATTAGTTTTGAAGCAGGTTTGCTAGTTTAGTTTCGTTTTTTATACATTTTTTCTAAATAAAATGATGAATCCCAAAATCTATCTTTTATTTAAGTAGGAAAACAAAGTGTTTTGTTTTCCTACTTGACTGTTGTTCTAACTTTGTAGTTTGTTCCTCTAGAATCAGTCTGTTAAAACTACAAATTGTTCCTGTGTGACATCACTTCCCTGTCCTCTTCATCCTGAAACTATGTCACTTCCTTTTTCACGTTATAAACTATCGCTTTCGTTCCCCAGTCACCCACTCTTGGATTCACTTCCTGTGCTTGAGTCCGACTTGCAAATCGTAACATAGAATAAACTTATTGTCTTTGTTTGAAACCAGCTTGACCGACCACTCAGCGTGTTCTTTGAAATCTAAACTAAACCAAGTAAGATTTTTAATTTACAATCCCAGCTCACACACACTCCCCTCTCCCCTCCATCAGATTCCATTGAACTCAGTCTGTCTCCCCGATTGAGCCGAACCGTGAACTCGCCCGACCGGATTCCACGGAACACGCGGGTAAACAAGCCATGTCGATTCACAGAGCGTCGTTGAGGTGCGCCCTCCGCGTCTCTCTGTCCCTCCGTCCTAATCTCGCCCGCCCGCCACCACGGAGGTTAGCACGCCAGGGGACTTGCGTGCGGCGAAGGCATTCATCGAGAGGCCTGGTACGGCTCTGGTTCCGCTCTCCTCCTGTTATCTCCAAGCCTCCGGGGGATCATCAAGAGAGCATTGAGAGACTCGCACACCGCATTCCCACAAGCGCGGCGAAAGACGAAACATACCCTACACCACGCCGTTCTGACAAGCTTCACATGAGAGGTCCAGCCAGTTCCTTATTATGCTGTATAATGCAATCCTGTTTCTCCAGTGTTTTCCTCTTGCAGTGTTATCTGTAATCAACACAGTTAGGCCTTATTACAATATGCAGGGCTTGGCGCCAAGGGCAGTGCCCCCAAAACACTCTCCTGTCACGCGTTGGGCAGAACCTCGACTGACAGGAACCCTGTGGACATTAGAAGGTCTGAGGGAGTCTCGGTTTTCAATGATCTCAGTATTAAACAGACCACATATAAACGTTATGTTCTCTGTGCTGTTACTGTATCTGTGATAAATTCAGTTGCAGTGTATACAATGTGCAGTACGGTATACTAGACAAATTAATATATACTGGTTGTGAAATTAGTAAGAGTAAAATGGTTATGAAAAATAAAATAATTATTTTGGACCACTTCCCAGTTCACATGGTTTTAATTGGTTTTGTGACTGTATGGCTTAAGTAGTAGCAATATAACATTAAAAAACCATGATTTGAGTTTGAGAAAGATCTGATACGGCTTGTTGTGTTGATAGCAGAGCTCAGCCGGTGTGAGTTTAACAGAGTTGAGCAGAGTAAGACCTCTTAAGGGGGTTTGCTTTAAGGGTAATGTTGTTTGATGGGGCGCTGATAAGAGCAATTAGAGCTGAATAAATACTTGCCATAAAAGGGCATTCTTAAGGTTCTGCAAAAAGAGAGGAGTGGACAAAATTGGTAGGCAAACATCAGGTTTAGCGTTCTGATAATCAAGACCATCTACAGAACAGAAAGAATTGTGTACAGTATCTCAAAAGTATTTCTGAACAGGCAATCCTGAAGCCCCACACAATGAAGCGGCCATTTTCTCTCAGAAGACGATCTATCTGCATCTCCGAAGCCAGTCGAAGTATCTGCATTATGTCCGCTCCTCAGGCAAACAGAGGAATCCACAGACAGCTACAGTAGGAGCTCATGGGCGCATTGTGTTGCCTCTGGGTATGAAATGCGCTATACAAATAAAGCTTTGATTGATTGATTGATTGATTGATTCTTCAGAATACAAAGTGCTTTCAGCGTGTGTCCTATGCAACCAGGAAGACCAAAACACCGGACCACAGCTACACCACCATCAAGGGGTCACACTTCCTTTGGGACGGCTGTGGCTCAGTGGTATAGCGAGTTGTACAATGATCGTAGGGTCGCCGGTTTGAATCCCGCCTCCTCCTGTCCACATGTCGAAGTGTCCTTAGGCAAGACGCTGAACCCCAAATTGCTCCCAATGAGCAGGTTAGCACCTTGCATGGCAGCTGCGCCATTGGTGTGTGAATGTGTGTGTGAATGGGTGAATAAGAGGCCATTGTAAAGCAGTTTGGATAAAAGCACTATATAAGTGCAGACCATTCACCATTCCACGGCCAGCATTCTGGAGGTCAGACCACACCTCTGTCCTGCTACTTCCAGCCTATGAGCAGGACCTGAAGACGGCTCCAACTGCTAGTTTTTCATGCGGTGGAAAAGCACCATTAGAGAGCCGGATAATCATCCTGGTCCCAGTGGGAGACGGGTCAGCGCCGTGGCCGAGGCCTCAGTGGATCAGAACCTGCTTTCCTCCTGATTCTGCATGTTGAACAACGCTAATACAAGCGCCACCCGTACACATACACATAGGGCTACCTACCCAGTAGCTCCAGGACACATGCATGCACACACACACACACACACATACAAACACACACACACACACCACAACATTTACCCTCATTTGAGCATACAAAGGGGGACCTAAAGTACTCCCACAGAAACACATCCCCAGTGTTGACTGTGCGCTCGCTGGGCTGAGAGGGTACCTGGGACACGCCCATCCCTGGAATGGTACGAGCCCAGATAGGCACAGACAGAGACTGGGCTTTCAGGAAGCCACTGGTGAGGAGATGGACAGATAGAAAGTTGCAGGTGGGTGGAGGAGGCTATTTGAGGACAAACATGTTCAGTCCTACTGGCTGGACGGGCTTCAGTGCTGGATGAGGGGGTCAGGATCTAGGTTATAGGGCACAGTAGGGGTCAGGATCTAGGTTATAGGGCACAGTAGGGGGTCAGGATCTAGGTTATAGGGCACAGTAGGGGTCAGGATCTAGGTTATAGGGCACAGTAGGGGGTCAGGATCTAGGTTATAGATCACAGTAGGGGTCAGGATCTAGGTTATAGAGCACAGTAGGGGTCAGGATCTAGGTTATAGAGCACAGTAGGGGTCAGGATCTAGGTTATAGGGCACAGTAGGGGTCAGGATCTAGGTTATAGGGCACAGTAGGGGTCAGGATCTAGGTTATAGGGCACAGTAGGGGTCAGGATCTAGGTTATAGGGCACAGTAGGGGTCAGGATCTAGGTTATAGGGCACAGTAGGGGTCAGGATCTAGGTTATAGAGCACAGTAGGGGTCAGGTTCTAGGTTATAGAGCACAGTAGGGGTCAGGATCTAGGTTATAGAGCACAGTAGGGGTCAGGATCTAGGTTATAGGGCACAGTAGGGGTCAGGATCTAGGTTATAGATCACAGTAGGGGTCAGGATCTAGGTTATAGGGCACAGTAGGGGTCAGGATCTAGGTTATAGAGCACAGAAGGGGTCAGGATCTAGGTTATAGGGCACAGTAGGGGTCAGGATCTAGGTTATAGGGCACAGTAGGGGTCAGGATCTAGGTTATAGAGCACAGTAGGGGTCAGGATCTAGGTTATAGGGCCCAGTAGGGGTCAGGATCTAGGTTATAGGGCACAGTAGGGGTCAGGATCTAGGTTATAGAGCACAGAAGGGGTCAGGATCTAGGTTATAGAGCACAGAAGGGGTCAGGATCTAGGTTATAGAGCACAGAAGGGGTCAGGATCTAGGTTATAGAGCACAGAAGGGGTCAGGATCTAGGTTATAGAGCGCAGTAGGGGTCAGGATATAGGTTATAGGGCACAGTAGGGGTCAGGATCTAGGTTATAGGGCACAGTAGGGGTCAGGATCTAGGTTATAGAGCACAGTAGGGGTCAGGATCTAGGTTATAGGGCACAGTAGGGGTCAGGATCTAGGTTATAGGGCACAGTAGGGGTCAGGATCTAGGTTATAGGGCACAGTAGGGGTCAGGATCTAGGTTATAGAGCACAGTAGGGGTCAGGATCTAGGTTATAGAGCACAGTAGGGGTCAGGATCTAGGTTATAGATAATACAGCAAGCCGCTCATACCTGGAGATGCTCATCTCAGCCATTGCATCATCAACTAGTGCAAAGTGCCCGTTAAAAATGCACTTGCTATGACATAGTTGCGTCCCCCATTCCATTGTAGTATGATGCCTGGTTCTGTGCGTGCTAGCGTGGCTATGCTTACCCCTCCGGGTCCACGGCCATTCTGAGTGCCTGTAGATCTCCTTACAAATGCCTTATAATGGCTATTGCTATATGCATTATAGATTTTTTCTTAAATGCTCTAAATAATATGATGTTACAATAAAACCAGCTCAGTGGCCTTGCAGTTAAAGTGTCTGCCCTGAGACTGGAAGGTCATGAGTTCAATCCCCGGCCGAGTCATAAGACTATAAAAATGGTACCTGATGTCTCCCTGCTTGGCACTCAGCATCAAGGGTTGGATTGGGGGTGCGACATACTAGCGTCATGTCCAGGGGGTGGACTTGTACATCAAGCTTCCTCACGCAACAGAACCAGGAGATAGGCTCCTGCCCTATGGGCCACTAGACCCCAGAAACATTGACTAATCATACAATGGGTTACTTGAAACAACAAAATCTATCCATCTACCTGTCTGCCTGTCTCCCTGCCTGTCTGTCTGTCTCCCTGCCTGTCTGTCTGCACCTCACTTGAATTCTTTTCCAGCCTGACCTGGCATCCCACCTAGGGCTGGGTTAAAAAAATCGATTAATCGATCCATGAATCCCAAAATCGATCTTTTATTTAATGAATGAATGAATAAATGAAGGAATGAATAGTTCATTAATTCATTCAATGATTCATTCATTCATTCATTTTTGGAAATCAGTATCGCTATACAAATAAAGCTTTGATTGATTGATTGAGTATCGATACCCAGCCCTAGTATTGATGTGTTGCATAACTTGGCAGTCATGTAATTAAGGTTACAGCAAAAAAAAAAAAAAAAAAGGTTTTAGTAACACTAACCGAATCGATATTTAATCGAATTGAATCGAATCGTGATAATCGATTCTGAATTTTGTGAATCGGAATGGAATCGATTCTTGAAATTTGAATGGATACCCAGCCGTAATCCCACCTAAGCCAGGCGTATATGCAGAGTCATTCTACACTGGGCCGTTTAAGAGCCCTTACCTTGCTTGTACTGTAATTACCAGGGCACTTAATGTAGGTGGTGGGCTGTTCTGCTGAGGCAAGCTACAATGACCCACACACACACACACACACACACACACACACACACACACACACACACACACACACACACATATATATGCTCTAGTCAAGTCAGTGGAAACATTTAGTTACAGTTATGCAGACTAGCGCCATTGGTATCCAGTCAAAGAGGCTCTGTGAGTCTGAATAAAGAGAGTTTATATTCCTTTCAAGCATCGCACAGTGTGACTAGCTTCCCGTATCTCAATTCAGCTAATAGAGAGAAAAATCATTTGAGCAGTGAGAGGGAAGGGTGTGGTGGTTGGGTTCAGTGACAGGCACAAGGCATGAGGAGCATATCAGCTATAGGAGCATATCAGCATGTCAAACTAAGGCACACAGGTACGGTGTATCAGCCACTTCAAACACGCAGCTGAGGTCTACAGGGCAGTGAGGAGCCAGGCATGTGGGTCCAGACCCGGCTGCTTCGCTGAGCGGTCGCGTTGTGTGGGGTGTGCCTTCGTCTCCCGGAGATTAGACTAACCGGTCTAGAGAGGTTTGTTTGTAAAACACAGCAGTTAATCAACACAGAAAGGCCTCTACTGGCAGCCATGGAAAACACAATGCTATCTGACGATCTGCTGGAGAATGAAGTGCTAGCGAAGACAATTCCTCCGCCGTCCCATATCTGGACATCTTGAACATTACGTTCATATTTTAGATTCTGTTAGAACAAGTGTTTTAATTCTTCACGCTACACTTTGGCATGATATTTATGACTAATACAGAATGTATTTCAGTTGGGGGTAAGACAGACACTAGGGGAATAGAACCTCTGACAGGTTTCTGGCTGTTTTATACTAAGAATGTTACTCTGGGGAAGAATACTGTACTTAAAAGCGTATTTTTGTAATTGATGTGTTTAAGGTTGCCAGAGACTTTGGAAACACGTTCCCTGGACACATCCCAGGCGCTGGCCAGGCACCCACTTCCTCGAAACACTGGATTCTTAACTAAAATGCCACAAACCTCTGTAAATGGTAAATGGACTGCGCTTATATAGCGCTTTTCCACCTTAGCGGCACTCAAAGCGCTTTACAATGGCCTCTCATTCACCCATTCACACACACATTCACACACCAATGGCGGTAGCTGCCATGCAAGGTGCTAACCTGCTCATTGGGAGCAATTTGGGGTTAGGTGTCTTGCTCAAGGACACTTCGACATGTGGACAGTCGGAGCTGGGATTCGAACCAATGACCCTTCGATCACTTATTTAGTATATTTAAGAAAAGATTATTTAATATATTTAAGAAAAATGTAATAATGCACATACTTTGTTACTATACAAAGTGCTATTCTTGCACTTTGCCTTCAGCACTAGATTATGCTCTTGTTTTAGAAAGGAGATGCACTTGTGAGTTCTGGCAAGTAGTAGTACTTTGGATTTTCTTACGTTAAATGCAATTATTGTTAGTCGCTTTGGATAAAAGTGTCTGCTAAATGACTGTAATGTAAATGACTGTAATGTAATAGCAATAACCTTCATAAAGAGTTTGTTATGAGTTACAGTATACAGGCACGGGAACACGCAGAACACTGCACTAGTGTGAACTATAAACCCAAATACATAGCATTCTTCTCACTGCTAGGATGGATATTACTTCTCCAGACTGATTACCATTTAAGGATGAAGATACCTCAGGTGAACTTTGAGCTAATCGTGAACGTGTTTAAATTATCCCGAGGGTACACTGTAATATTTTATAACATTCTCTCTCTAAGTGGTCCTCAGACGAGCCTTCCATCGGCGCGTTCAGTCATCCCCATCCTCCCTACATTTCACTAGCTTGCCGGCCCTTTCTTGAGCCCAGTGCGTCCACGTACGTTCGTGTGGGACGCCCTCGTGACCGATGCCCGTGTGTTGGCTCCCACAGCACCAGTTTGCTGGCTGGCAGCTCCTTTGATGTTTTGTCACTTAATGTGCTTGACATTTTCAAGCAGAAAATATTGTGGAATTGGATGGGTCAGTGGAATGAATATGAAAACACAATTAGTAAGTGTCTCCTGTTTTGATAACAGATTGTGATTAATGGTCCGACAGTACCAGTATGTCTTTACATATGCCTGTATTAGGTCAATACTTTCTCATTATTGTAACAGCGGCCATCTTAGGCCTCAGTTCCTCCTCGGCGCAAATTTTCCCAACAGTTGTTCATCCAAGTCTAAAAGTACAAGGTTAATTTCATTTCAAACTTGCCCTCTCAACTTGCATCATTGGGTTGTCATGTTTCCCTGATGCTAAGTTACTGCTGCTGAGTCTCACCTTGACTCAGACCGCACGCCATAATTCAGTTAGATCAGGGACAGCAATATGCAATTACAGTGACGAAGGTCTTTTAAACTCCTACAGTCTGCAACAGGCCAACAAGGTGCCAACACCAGCCCAGTGATCTATACCAGAGAACAACATGATCAGCTGAACTGCTCATGCAGGCTTATGGGCTCTCTCTCTCTCTCTCTCTCTCTCTCTCTCTCTCTCTCTCTCTCTCTCTCTCTCTCTCTCTTCTCTCTCTCTCTCTCTCTCTCTCTCTCTCTCAATCTCTCTCTCTCTCTCTCTCTCTCTCTCTCTCTGTCTCTCTCTCCCTCTCTCTCTCACTCTCTCTCTCCCTCTCTCTCTCACTCTCTCTCTCTCTCCCTCTCTCTCTCACTCTCTCTCTCTCCGTCTCTCTCTCACTCTCCCTCTCTCTCTCTCTCTCCCTCTCTCTCTCTCCCTCTCTCTCTCTCTCCCTCTCTCTCTCTCTCTCTCTCTGTCCTTTCTTGTCCTCTATTGTGCTGGCGCCAGACCAGAGGAACCTTGCTCTCCTAGCCTGCTAGCCTTAACTCTTCTCCCTGACACATTCAGTCATCAAGAGGCCGAGCAGAGCCAACATGATCCTCTTAGAGAGCCGGTGTCACAGCCGGTGTCACAGCCAACCCTCCACTCAAACTCCCCTGACTCCAACCAGACCCTGGAGGACATTAGGACATCAAGAAGATGTATTTTAAAGGTAGATAATTTACACTACATTCACAGTATATCACATTACCAACCAGAGGTCACAACACTGCTGATTCAAACGGTTGTGTGTGTGTGTGTGTGTGTGTGTGTGTGTGTGTGTGTGTGTGTGTGTTTGTGTGTGTGTGTGTGTGTGTGTGTGTTTGTGTGATTCATTTCTAGGTAAATATTTGCAAAAACAAAAACAAGCCCAAATATCAAGGAAGGACCAAAGACTTGCATCACAGGTCAATGTTGCAAAACTGTCTTAAACCACGGCTCCTCCTAGGTGAAGAGGTCAGAGGTCAGAGGTGAAAGCCGGCCTTGCCTGGTAACTCCCAACAAATACACATCTAATGGGAGTTAAAGTGTGGAGGTTTTTCCTCAGTTAATTACAGCTTGAGTAACATGGGAAACATTCAATTTGTGCAAATGAAAAGCCCAAATCAGAAACCATATGTATGCATTTAGGTGATCATCAGCACGATAGGCTGAGACAACCCCAAAAATAGCCGTGTGGTCTGAGCGTTACTGGGGTGATGAGGGCCTCCAGACCCACGGCGCTGGATGGGACCCGACTGGAAGACTCTAGGAACCCCAGCATGTGTTTCCATTCACTGAGTAATGAGTGTGATTTACCCACAAGCCGATAGCTGTGGAATGCTGAACAGCTTTGTGTCACAGCACCCCACCCCCCCACCCCCCCAAGCATTCAGCATCTGCACTCACCAGAGGGTTAGCTTGTTGGCTCGAACCCCCCCCCCCCAAGAACACACACCCAAAGGCTAAGCCTCTCTCATGCCTGCCTGTCCGAGAGGCCGTGGAGGGATCCTGCTAGGTTTCGTCCCTATCGGCTTCTCTGGGAACATTCGCAAGCCGTGGTAAATCACGTTTGCGGACAGTGGACCCATCCAAAAGAGGTCTCTGATGTTGCAACTATAAACATGATGCGGATGACTACAGTACGTTTCGGTGCCAGAATCATGTTGAAACTTGACATCAGGAAAGAGCGATCCTCCCCCAGTTAAATAGGGCTTCATATGCAGGCCCTAGCCCTACCCTTATTTGGTAGAGAATATCGGTACGGCTCTATATTGCGTTACATTTTCAGTGAATGAGGATTTATTATTTATACAGGGTCATAGCAGGTACATATAATTTATGCAGGGTCATTATGGTTAACGATAAATGCACCATAAAACACGTTGTGTTATATTAACCCTATTTTTTGTTAAAACCCAGGATCTTCTGACCTGTTATGTCTCATAAATCAGAGAATTCAGTGCATTTTGGAGTAAATATTGGACGGTGTGTGTGAGAGTATTGATGAACGTGCTGTTGCTCCCTAAGACCTGGGCTGCGTTCCTAATCGCATACTTCTACTTCTTACTACTTCTACTACTTCTTCTTACTTCTTACAGTACCTACTACAGCTGCCCTTAGAAAGTACGTACTTTGCAAGCAGTAAGCATCCAATTGGGACATACTACCTTGTCATAACATTGCGCCTTGAAATTTGCCCACATCCGTCGCTGTCCATAACGCGACATTCGTCTACAGCTGTCACGACTCGCACATGTGACGCACATCACCAGTTTGCTGGCTGGCAGCTCCTGCTCCTCATTGGGGCTATTTGATGTTTTGTCACGCACATTTCCGCTGCGCACAGGATTGTGGATCAGAATAGCCAGAAAAGCCTGCTGGCTTGCATACTGCAAAATACCACCGGACGTAGTAGGACATCTTGGTATCCATGCCATACTGCATGTGGCATACTATGTATTGGGACATACTACATCCTGTTTTGGCATACTATATAGTAGGGTAGCCCTTGTCTCGCCTGTGGGTGGACATTCCCAGTGGGCAGCAATGGAGGATCTGTTGCCCGGACTCATCTGCTCGTTAGTCCACAGACAGCTGCCTGGTCAGTGATACACCGGGCTGTGACCAGCCTTCGGTCCAGGGGCAGGGGCGTTTGGAGAGCCCTCGTGTGTGGTAAGCCTCGCTGGGGAGGGTCACAGTGTTATGCACTTGCCGTTTCCTCTTCCCCTCCTGTCCTCTTGATTGGCTTCTCTAGCTAATGGAGAATTTCCTGTGTAAAGTAAAACATGGAAAAAAAAGCCCTCAAACAAACTTTGACTGGGCATTTGTAAACCAAAGATAAACAGAAAAGACACAACAAGCAGAGTTTTAGTTTGAAGAGTACAGTAGGGGAGGGCCTGTATCCTGGATATAGCAAGGCTGTCTTTGAACACCATGGGAACATGGTCTTTATAAATCGGAGTTATGATGATTTTGGGGTCATGATCTAGATGCAATGATCCACAAACCTTTTGTGGTTGATTTCAGTGTGAAATCTGGGGTATTCTGGGATATGTGTATAACAATCTTGACCCTATTGCTTGTGTCCATACTTGACTTGATTTTAGTTTAGATTTTAGTTTTTGTCTGATTGATCTTAAACCTCAGGTCTCCCTCTGGACCTTTGGGTCTGTGACTCCTCCTTGGACACAACATACATTATGACATATCAAGCTGAAATGTAACTCTACATTCTAATCAGATCGTCTGGGAAAAAAGTGATTTTTTCGGACTGCTTTTCCTATGTGAACAAAAACGTCTTATTAATGACATACTGTAGGCCTTCCAATACACGCTGACAAGCCCAACTTTAATGGGCCCAGCTGAGATCAGATCAAAGTAGCCTAGATAGCCAAACTTTAAAAAATAACAAATAAAAAAACCCTCCCGACTTAATTTGGTTTCAGGCCACATCGGACCACCGAACTGTTGTCCGAGGACAAGGTGACACTAACGATTTGTAAGATCGCTACCTAATCGGGTCCCATCATCCTGAAGGTTTCCATAGTAACAAAGACAACATTCCCACAGGACGCAGGCGAGGGTTGGGAGAGTGTGTGATAAACCGGCTGGCTAAGCCAGCGTGGCTGTTCCTGTGATTAAGGGCCTGTCACGCCACGCGGAGCTGCCCCGCCCCCCCCCCTCCAACGCTACGCGGAGCTGCCCCCACCCCCTCCAACACTACGCAGAGCTGCCCCGCCCCCCTCCAACGCCACGCGGAGCTGCCCCGCCCCCCTCCAACACTACGCGGAGCTGCCCCCACCCCCTCCAACACTACGCGGAGCTGCCCCGCCCCCCTCCAACACTACGGGGAGCTGCCCCGCCCCCCTCCAACACTACGGGGAGCTGCCCCGCCCCCCTCCAACACTACGGGGAGCTGCCCCGCCCCCCTCCAACACTACGCGGAGCTGCCCCAGACCCCTCCAACACTCAGCACTTCACTGGACGCCTTTCCTTCCTTTGAAGGACGGAACTGGTCCTGAGTGGCTACGAAGAAAACCGCACAATACATTCTCCTGCAATACATCAAAGGTGTGGTTTGAAAGAAAGAGAGAGAGAGAGATAGAGAGAGAGAGAGAGAGATATATATAGAGAGAGAGACAGAGCGATATATATATATAGAGAGAGAGATAGAGAGAGAGAGATAGAGATAGATAGAGAGAGAGAGAGAGAGAGAGAGAGAGAGAGAGAGAGAGAGAGAGAGACAGAGAGAGAGAGAGAGATAGAGAGAGATAGAGAGAGATAGAGAGATAGAGAGAGAGATAGAGAGAGATAGAGAGAGATATATATATATATATATATATAGAGAGAGAGATAGAGAGAGAGAGAGAGAGACAGACAGAGAGAGAGATAGAGAGAGATAGAGATAGAGAGAGATAGAGGTTGAACAGGTTGGGACAGGATCTGACCTATAAGGCAAGGGCTAAAGGTTGGAGTGAAAGGATGAACATGTGGAGGTTTGGGGTATAGTCCCATAATGTCATCCCCACCGGGTCTTCAACCCCAGTCTCCAGGGTGGGAGTCCAATGCTCTCACCACTACTCTACTTGTGCAGTGGAGATCGGCGGGTTGATTTTAGTGTCCTTCTTGATTTTGGTGTGCTGGGACTACTGCCTCTTGTGGTGCCAACAGAGAGATGCAGGCCAACGTTGTCCGGAGGGAGGGAGGGAGGGAGGGAGGGAGTGATAACCGGACAAACGCTATCCTAGGTGCGCTGGCTTACAGCCACGCACAAAAATGCAACAATACATTAAGCTGATTCCTCCATCACCACCTGCCAGTCAACACGCTTGGCTGAATTCCATCTTCTCACGCAAAGATAAAAAATGAGCAGCTGTCAAGCAGTCAGCTCTACAGCACAACGGTCTCTCTGCCATTACTTACTCCATCCATAGTGACCCCTCTTCCCCCAAATGGTCTCCCACCCCCCCTCCACTCTCTCTCTTGGGAGAGGGGAGGGGGGGTGGGATAACATTATTACATTAGAGGTCAGAGGGGAAGAGGAGGTCAGGGTAAGAGGATTCTGAGGCTAATCAAGTCACGTCTCTTCATTGTCTTCTCACTGTACATGAGTGAAACTCTTAGGTCCGTTAACCTACAGTATTGACCATTTCATGGAATGTTCATATTCAAAACAATAATACCACGATGCAGTTCACTTACATACAGTACGTTGTTGCCCTAGTAACCAAAATAGATTGAGTAGAAGTAAAAGTAACAATAATACCAAAACACATTGCAAAGTAAGTAAAAGTAATAATAATAAAACAGCATATAAACAGCCAATATTAATATAATACACGAGACACGCAGTGTGAACACTACAGGTATGGACATATTGACATATGATACATTGGACATAAAAGACATTTATATGGTATATTAAAGTCGCACAGAAACGGACGTTTGAGATCATCTAACTTCCGTAGTTTGACGTATTTCCGATTCCAAACAAGCTATGAGGGAGGGACATAATGTTTAGAGGAATTTGATTGGAACATTGACAAGTGGACGGGTTTTAAGAACTGTAGACCGATTCGATAGAAGGATAGCGTTGATTGACGGGTGGATGTCGTGAGGTTATTGGCCTAAAATCGAAGGTACCTGTTGTCGTCATTGCACGTGACCTACCATTTTCCAGGAAGTAAGAAATTATATACTTTGATATAAGATTACAATTTTATAATTTTCTTGGCATACATCGTTGAATAGGTGAACACTATGACCAATTATGTGAACCAAAATGGGACAGAATGCATTTTTCATTTCTGTGCAAATACACTATATACAGATGTCATCCACTGTACACTATAGACAACTATACATACAACACAGGTACATGATGAAACATTATGGACTTTTATGCACTATTAGCAGATGGCTATATAACTGTGCACACAACTCAGATCTGTCTCTCAGCCGGTAAGTGGTCGGCTTGTGCCCGGATGATGCAACTATGAATCATAATGACAGAGAGAAGTGCATCTTTTATGCTACAATTAGATTAGACATCTATATTAGCTTCTCTGTGATGGAGCATTTTCCTTGCCCAGGTAACAAATGAGTTAGGATGCAGACAGCCAGACTTCCACCTGGACTACTGTACAGCTCACTGCACTATGTCTAATGAGAAAACTAAACATGAGTGAGGCAGCTTCCTGTTCTGTGTCTCCAAACTTGTTCGCTTCTTGTGGCAAGGCTCCAAACTTGATACTTGGACCAACGTTTAATAATAAAAATGAAAC
This sequence comes from Borostomias antarcticus, assembly GCF_949987555.1. NCBI lineage: Eukaryota > Metazoa > Chordata > Actinopteri > Stomiiformes > Stomiidae > Borostomias > Borostomias antarcticus. The sequence goes on from NC_140256.1 coordinate 2,330,363, forward strand.
TTTTCTTTACAAAGTAAATAATGATCAGCCCAGTATGGAACCTAATATCCTTAAAGGACGTCATTGTCCCTCCCCCAGCAATGCTGAAAAGGGGGAAGGGGGGGTAGACCTCTGTACATGCACCCCACATTGTAGTATCTGAGCCCATCAGCCAGGGGGGGGGGGGTCGTCACCATAATTCGTTTTCATATTGCCAAGTACATTTTGCTTTGTACATAAAAAACTATGCTTGGTGTCTAAGTAAAAGTATGGTCTACTCTATAGGAAAACCTTCTTACCAGGACTCTTCACATAGACTACCCAAATAGACTACCCAAACAGACTACCCAAATAGACTACCCGAAGAACACTGGAGCACTCATAAAGTCTGCACGTTTATTTCAGGGGGGTGACTGTTTCAACCAGCTCCAGAGGTTCACAGTCCTCTGAGGAAAACGCATGTGGAAACGTCAGTCACCCCCCTGCAATAATGGGGCTGAGTTTATGAGTACTCCAGTCTGGCTTCAGGTAATCTATTTGAAGTTCTGAGGTAAAAATATTTTCATATATTGTCCTCTGCTTTTGAGCACCAAAACTCTTTTATTTGGGCTTCAGGGCTCCTTTGTAAAAGAGACATCTGTCTCAATAGGACTTCCCTGCTAAAATAAAGGTTAAATAAAATTAAAATAAAAAATAAAAAAAATTGAAAAGCACGTTGGACTCAACCTTTGGGACTATGGTTTACTCCACTCAGGACTCTGTCTACAGTGTACTTTCTAAATCTACAGAATTCAGAGCTTGAGCTGTAGTAGCTCTTTTGGTGCTTGTTTCAAAATTCAAATTGCACAGGGATTAGCCTGGTTTTGTTTGGTTCTGAAGAGAATTAACCTCGGCTTATTAGCAATTAGGGTCAGACGTGGGATTCTAAATTGATACAGAGCCAATATGACCGTGCATACAGTGCTGGCAGGCTACCAGCTGTAATGGTTAAATATTGTGGAATGTTCCTTTAAGGCGTTTGTGTTTCGGTTCATGTGTATGTGGGAAGCAACATTACTGCCCCCACGCTTGGCGTTAAGATTTTAGTTAGTTGAACGATTGCCTACAAGAAGGTAAGTAATTAAGTAAGTAAGTAAGTAAGTACATTTTATTTATAAAGCAGATGACTCAAAGTTCTTCACACAGGTTAAAATGCACACAAAGTATTGACAAAATCAAACACAGTAAACAGGACAACAGTCAAAAACAGTCAAATTTGACAAACCCCTGTCTAAACAGAAGCGTCTTTAGCTGCTCCTTAAAAACGTCCACAGAGGCCGCAGCTCTCAAGTCCTGAGGAAGAGCGTTCCTCAATCTAGGTGCCCCAGACTCAAAGGCTCTGTCCCCTCTGGTCTTGAGCCTGCTGTGAGGGACAACCAGCAGAGCCTGGTCAGCAGACCTCAGTGACCTGCTGGGAGCATGCGCATGGAGCAGGTCAGACAGATAGTTTTGTCGTTTTATTAAAGGTACCCAATGTAGTTTTTGACCACTAGTATGTGCTCTAGAGCAAATTTGAGAAGGTGGTCCCTGAAAATTGCGTACTACGTCATTGCATCAAAACGCGGAGCACATAATCTACAACGGTCGCTTCAATACAAGTCAATGGATTTCATAAAATGATCAATAAAACCCTACAGGATTCATACTTTGCGGCAAATTTGATGTCAGAACACCAACAGATATCAATTACCCCCTTGGTGAGCTTCTTGTCTTTGAAATCGAGAGTTTAACATGTTTTTTTAATGATTTTTCAAGGTGCCCACCCACATCCATTGTATGACCTAAACGGTGGTAGAGCAATTATCAGACTTTCTCAAAAGTGTTAGTTTTGTCAACGTTTTGATCTGAACCATTGTATATGATCATAAGTCACCTTAAAACAGGGCTAAACATGCATTTTCCCTTTACTACTCCTTAAGAAGGTTCTTTATCGGGAAACACGGCCAATGTCATTTTAATCATATAGCACCATTCATACAAATCAATGTAGCACATATTGCTTTACATAAAATGAGACAGATAAAAACATTAATCATACAAACGCACTGAGAACAGATTAAAAAGAAACAATAATTTTTTTTTTTAAAATTAAGATAGTGTAAAATAAAATAAAAACTATAAAACATAATGAAAATTAAGAACACTAAGTTATTAAAACAAGTAAAACTATGTGATAAAAGCAATGTTAAAAAGGTGTGTTCAAAGATCTCGCTTAAAAATTACACCCTTCCACCAGGTTTTGTGAAAATCGGTCCAGTAGTTTTTGTGTAATCCTGCTAACAGACGAACGCACACACACACACACGCACGCACAAACGCACGCACACCACCGAAAACTTGACCTCTGACCCTTCCACTCGCCCTCGGGCGGAGGATGTGAATTGCTATGGACTGCAGGTCAATTGCTATGATAGAAGACAATTAAGGGCTTAATACCATAATGGAAGCAGTGCAAACTGTCCTCCAATGCAGCTACAAGCCGCCATCAAGAGGCACAATAGTTGAATATGTTGCTCAGATTGATTGATAGCCTTACACGTAAAATATTCCAAGCTGTACAGCTACTCACATATTCCAGAGGAAAGCCAAAAAAAACAGTTTTACCAGAGGGGGGAGGGGGGGGGTTATTTGCTTTGGCTGCACTGTGGAGTGTTTAAGTGAGTCTGCTAGTGGATGTTAGCTGCGTTGCACTAGCATTAACAACATGTGTACGCCCGAACGAAGGACAGCATGGAAGCATCGGAAAATAATCTCGATCAATCAACAACATAATGGCTGAGTTGTAAATGGCTCTACAGGTGTGTCCCCCTTGTGGGGGTGCGTGTGCAAGAGTAGTGAGATTGAGATTTGATGGGCCATCAGTGAGAACAATAGACTCCTGACACCTGACGCCAAGGGACCTGACGCACAAGAGCACGTGCCTAGCGGTTACTGGTATGAAAGTGCTCTTGTGTGTCAGCTCTCTCGGAGTCAGGTGTCAGGTCTCTATTGTTCTCTCTGATGGCCCATCAAAACTCCATCTCACTATTCGAGCACACACACCCCCACAAGACCAGCTTAGCATAGCTCTGGGATACATGAAGTCGCCTAATCTATCTAAATATAATACAACAAACTAAGATCAATAAAGCATCGTAAAGGAATATTGGGATGACTGGTGTAGGAGTGTGTGTTGGGAACGCCACTCCTGCATGTGTGTTTCTCTCTGTGTTGCCACTCCCTGCACGTGTGTGTGTGTGTGTGTGTGTGTGTGTGTGTGTGTGTGTGTGTGTGTGTGTGTGTGTGAGAGAGTGGGTGTCATACTGTTACTGTAAGACGAATAAACTTGGATTTCATTCATTTCAAGTGGTATCTTTTCCCAACAAGGCGGTTTTCTTGATTTGGCACGGCGTGCTGGTCCTAAAGCCTGCCAGTTCTGTGTGCACGGTCATATTGAGGCTTTGCCCCTGAACCAATTTAGAAGTCTGACCCCCACTGCATTAAGGCTTATTCTTTGCCTAATTCTCTTTTGGGCCAATTGTGTAGTGCCATCGTGTACCAGAGGACAGTCAGCAGGGATATTCACACCTCCTGAGTAGCCTACGTACGAGTATCAACGCTGAAAGACGTTGCTTTTCACGCTTATAGGGGGTGTTTGAGAGAAAAAACAACAGAAACTTGGCCAGCTCCTTTGACATGTGTAGTGCAGATATTTCGGAAGTCATGGCATAGGGGAAACGTCAAAAAGACACACTGATGATAAGACCTTAACTCCAGTTTTACGTGGCAAATGCAGTTCTAGTGTTAAGGACCGTCCTTTCGTTTAGCTGCAAATAGTCGGACATGTTGTGTCGCGGTCACGACCGTGCTTCCCATGATCCTCTGGTTGCCCTGCCTCCCTGTGTTTCCCGTTCTCCCTGGTTTGTGTGTGCGTGTGTGTGTGTGTGTGTGTGTGTGGGTGGGTGTGTGTGCGTGTTGTGGGCGTGTTTTCAGTCCACTGCACTCTCAGCTCCTGACCTATCTACTCAGCTGTTTACCATCAGCTACTCCCTTTGGCCCAAGAGAGAAGTCTAATTGATTAAAACATCGTCCCTTTGTCACTCAACTTTAACTACTACTTAAATATGCACCCGCTCCTTACGGGTCAAGTTTCAAAATCAGCTTCAAATCCTGAAGTTATCAAACTCCAAAGCAGAATAAAAACAAGTTTCTTAACAGCATTTCCAGTGATTTGCCCGAATCATTTTGTTTGTGAATTTGGTCTCCATGTCTCATTCTCTAAATTAAATCAAGAGGTGGAAAACTATAGTAGAAATCTGGCTGACATTTTTGACAGTTTTACAATATTGAACTACCATCAATGATTTATGTGTTCGTCCTCCTTTATGTCTCCAAAGACCAAACAAGGCAGGTGAGCAGTTCCTTTGAAATGAGCAACAGCAGCATGCTGTCTTGTCAAAAGCAATAAATCCAAGATCCAAATCGTTAGCAAAAAATACTGCTGGGCAGAATTTAATATGGCCGACACTCAAGATCAATGCAACACCACTTAAAAAGGAAGTGAGGTCTAATTGCTTAACACACAATCCCATTTATAAACTATTAAGATTTAAATATGGCTAATTCATAAATGACCTGTGCGGATAACTTATAAAGTGTGGCTAATAATGAATTGAATTGAAACCTTTATTGCCCCAGAGGGGAATTTGTTTAGCACACATCAAGCATACAGAAAACATTAAAATGTACGCCCATCACCAACACCACAATGTCACCAACCACCATCATCACCATCCTCACCAACATCATCGCATCAACATCATCATCACTGCAACAGGCATCAACAGCTGTTCAACAATTTAATGCTTCTTGGCACATATATGTAAAAAGGTAAAAGAGCTGTGCGCACATCCAACCTTAGTAGGCCAGGTGCTGGATCTCAGAGTACATACGTGAGAAGAGAGGAAAGATCCACAACTGATATCTCTCGGTTCACTTTATTGAAAATATATAAACGTTTTGACCCTTAGGTCTCCATCAGGCAACTTCGAGGTTGACCTAAGGGTCGAAACGTCGCGTATATTTTCAATAAAGTGAACCGGGAGATATCAGTGTGCGGATCTCTCCTCTCTTATCACGTAGCTCGTATCCAACTGGGGTCTGTGGGATGTGCAGATCTGTGCTCTTTATTTCTGCGATTGCTGACTTGCTAAACCTTAGAGCAGGGGTGCCCACACTTTTTGGGCGGTGAGCTACTTTTAAAATGACCAGCTCATCAAGATCTACCACCCAAACCCCGCCCCCCGGCGGGCCCCCGCCTCACACCCCCGGAACCCCCGCCCTTCTGTCACTTGTCACTTAACATTGGCTAGGTTTTAATTCATGTGTCATTAAAGTCATATCTTAAAAGAAAAAATAATCCCATACTGAAAATAACATAACATTAATTAACACCTCTTGTGGTGCCAACAGAGAAATGCAGGTAGGGAGGGAGTGATAACCGGTCAAACGCTATTCTAGGTGCGCTGGCCTACAGCCATGCACAAAAAAACACTGCCCCTTGTGGTAGCAACATAGAACTGCAGGTCAACAACCCGACGGAGGGAGGGAGGGAGTGACAACTGGATATTTGCCATCTTTGGTGCGTCGCCACGCACAAAAATAATAACATACAACCGAAATAACAACATACGGCTACTGTTTCAAAATCAATTATTATTCATTATTAATCAAGCTACCAATTACTTCACACTGGAAGTGGAACGTTAACTTTGTTGTATATATGCCTTGCACAATCTTAACAGGTAACAGTCAGCTTAGTGGTCAGAACAGAGTGTCTTTAGCCTGCTTACATGACTCAATCACACAGAACAATACACTCTGCTGACGCACTGAATGGATCAGTCAGGGTTGCAGAATTCAGGCTTTTTTGAGTTTCTGATTGATTTTGCTGGGCTACTATCAGCTGTCAGCTACTCATACAAGACTAAACAATGATGAAATCAGCCCACACATGATTACATCATTAAAACGCTCAGCTAAACTGCAGGTCACCCTTGTAATCTACAAAGTAGCAGGAGGAAAAAGTTGCTCATTTGGACAAAAAGAGAGGTGATGAGACTGCTTATCTCTGCACACGCAACTTCAACACGCATCATCAAGTCGCCTTTTAATGGCTTTTCTTTTGAATGGCTGGAGATCTACCAGCATAGAGATCTACCAGCATAGAGATCTACCAGCATAGAGATCTACCAGCGTAGAGATCTACCAACATAGAGATCTACCAGCATAGAGATCTACCAGCATAGAGATCTACCAACATAGAGATCTACCAGCATAACCTCTGAGATCTACTGGTCGATCGCGATCGACGTATTGGGCACTTCTGCCTTAGAGGCTTATAACTCAAGTGTGCAACGATGATCTCGTAATAGTGCAGGAGTTCTGAAGCCCAGATCTCCGTAGCTACTGAATCGTCTGGGGATCCACAATCATTCGCTGAGGATTTGCTTTTCAAATGTCAACAGCTGTACGCTGACGACGTGCATCGTGATTGGGGGACGACAGGTTCACTACTGTAGGTACTGGTATTACAAAGACATACCCACGGATCTGAGCGCTGACTGAGGATTGATGCCTCTTCTATTGAAGTCAGCCCGGGAATCCCTGGAGAATCACATCAGTGAGATATTATTGGACAAAAAATGACATATCTGTCATCTTCTGACAGTTGCCAGGATTGTCTCATAAAAACTGAATTATTGTATATGGAAGAGCCAGCTTGTGCACAAAACAGGATCGATTCATGGATTTACACCGAAGTCATTGAGAAGAACCCCCTCTCACTCTGTTAGCAAAGCAAAAAAAATCCCAGTCATAGTTCAAACAGAAATAAATAATGGCCTAATGCCACTTGTAATTTCCTAGAAAGAAGTGCCTCACGAGTAGTGGATTCTACATTGTTAAGGAGTACATAAAGGCTATTGTTAAGCCGAAGCGCTTTCATCAGTACAAGGCAAGAGAAGGGGAAATGACAGGCTCACTGTAGCAGTCATTCGGAAGCTGCTGTCGGCCAAAGAAGGACCTGGTTGATGACAACTCAGCCCTGCCTCGTCGGGGGGATGCTATCTGAGGCAGATGGCATGCGAGGCATTCACTTGATTGTTCTTCCACAATGTGCTGGCGTGAGTCGTAGCGCGATAAAATCTAGTTTTTGTGCTAGTCAACTCAAAGTCAGAGGGAGGGCAATGTTTTCTCGTACACTTCAGCTAGGGGTGTCAGCTCAGCTGGGGTTTTGTGTCCGGTTCGAATGACTCGTGTACTCGGTAGACAAGCTTCAGAGACAGGCGCATGCTAAGTATGGAAACTTGACAAGCTTCTATCAGGGGTGACGAGTGATTGTACAATATAATGTTGAGAAACTCAGGAGATTGACATCAATGCTATTCCAATGCCATCAACAGCCGTAACTTGAAAACCCCTTATACCATCATCATTTAATTTAATTATTGTTCCTGCCAGTCAAGTTTTCTTTTACTGCTGCAATGCAGATGGATATAGCAGGGTGATTGTGGTAAAGGGTAACATAAAGTCTAAGGCATCAGAATAAAAGGCAGATGTCTATCTCTTTATAGCCAATGGTGAACAAGTCAGTCTAGTTGTGGCTATAATCAGGTGATAACAACCCAGTCGTGGGTTAACATGCACAGTAGAGCACAGACATGGTACTAAAAGGCACCGGCATGGTAAAACCACACGCCTCCTCATCATTTGCCAATGAAGACGAAGAGGAGGAGGAAGAAGAAGAAGAAGACGAAGAAGAAGAAGAGGAAGAAGAAGAAGAAGAAGAAGAAGAAGAAGAAGATTCGACAATCACTGCTACAGCACATAACTGTCACATTCTCTCAGCACTAACAGACATCAAAGTAATCGGTCACTAACTACAACTGCAGGGTGACTCTTGTGTTGGTGTGGAGAGTCTTGGCTGTTCTTGACAGAGAGCAGCGAGTGGGCGGTACTTCCTGTGTCTTTAATGCAGGGTCTAAACATTCAGGCACACTTCTCAGCTCCTCCCCTCTGCCTGGGTGTGATCATAGCCAATGAGCACTGAGGTCGACCTGCACTCTGGCTACAGCCCAGAGAGAGTGAAAGGGGAGGAGAGAGAGAGAGAGAGAGAGAGAGGGAGTGGGGGGGGGAGAGGAGGAGAGATAGGGAGGGAGATATTGCAAAAGAGGGAGGGAGAAACCACTTGGTGCACTCTTGTGGTTCTTACAACCCCGTCACAGCTGCTGGCTCTTATACAGTGGCATCGCTATCATACAACACACTGCGAAAAGCTCTCACGCTATTATGTTCAATTGGACTATTCCACTGGACAAGAGTTTGCCTGATTTTTTAAAACTCCTCAGCTTATAATATGGTGATTTTCATGGATTTATAAAAGCAGTATTTTTTTTGCTAACGATTTGGATCTTGGATTTATTGCTTTTGACAAGACAGCATGCTGCTGTTGCTCATTTCAAAGGAACTGCTCACCTGCCTTGTTTGGTCTTTGGAGACATAAAGGAGGACGAACATAAATCATTGATGGTAGTTCAATATTGTAAAACTGTCAAAAATGTCAGCCGGATTTCTACTATAGTTTTGCACCTCTTGATTTAATTTAGAGAATGAGACATGGAGACCAAATTCACAAACAAAATAATTCGGGCAAATCACTGGAAATGCTGTTAAGAAACTTCTTTTTATTCTGCTTTGGAGTTTGATAACTTCAGGATTTGAAGCTGATTTTGAAACTCAATATTCACTTGATGTAGTTTCGAGTCTAAACTAGCTGCCTCGCTCGCCTGGTGAAGATGGAACTTAACTTGAGCAGCACCCGGTTCTACCCGTTCAACAGCACGTTGGTGCCCACGACGGTGCCATACCACCACCCCGTCGGAGCCTGGAGTCTCATCGTGCTGGTCATCATCATCCTCACCATCGTGGTGGGTAACCTGCTGGTCATCATAGCTATAGCACGCACCTCCCAGCTCCAAACCATGACCAACATCTTCATCATGTCGCTGGCCTGCGCTGACCTCATCATGGGGGTGCTGGTGGTCCCTCTGGGTGGCACCATCCTGGTGACGGGGAACTGGCAGCTGAGTGGCACCTCCTGCGAGCTCTGGACTTCGCTGGACGTCCTGTGCGTGACGGCCAGCATCGAGACTCTCTGCGTGATTGCAGTGGACCGCTATATTGCCATAACTAGGCCCCTCAGACACAAGATTCTCCTCAACAAGCGACGAGCCCGGGTAATAGTATGCGTGGTGTGGGTGGTGTCGGCCCTCATCTCCTTCGTCCCGATCATGAACCAATACTGGCGTGCGGAGGACGAACCCAAGGCCATGGAGTGCTACAAGGACCCCGCCTGCTGTGACTTTGTGACCAACAGGACGTTTGCCATCATATCTTCAGTAGTGTCCTTCTACATCCCTTTGCTCATAATGATATTCGTCTACGCTCAAGTCTTCATCATAGCCACACGGCAGGTACAGCTCATAGACAAGAACCGGCTCCGTTTCCAGAACGATTGTGCTGGAGGGACGGTCCAGTCGGGCCCCAGCAGAACCATCCTGGCCGCGGGCTGTGGCGGATCCTCCGGCAACAGCCCCAGCAGGAAGAACTCCAAGAGACGATCTTCTCGCCTAACGGTTGTCAAAGAGCACAAGGCCCTTAAGACCCTTGGGATCATCATGGGCACGTTCACCCTGTGCTGGCTGCCCTTCTTCGTGGCGAACATCATCAATGTGTTTGACAGGAACGTGCCCCCAGGGGTGGTGTTCCGCCTGCTCAACTGGCTGGGCTATATTAACTCAGGCCTCAACCCCATCATCTACTGCAGGAGCCCTGAGTTCCGCACCGCGTTTAAGAATCTGCTGGGCTGCCCCTGGCTCTCCACACCGCGCTTCAACACGTTCTGCAAGGAGCTCAGGACTCGATGCCCCTGCTTCCTGGGAGCGGCGGAGGCCGGGGCGGCCGGATCTTTCCAGAAGCCCCCTGCGGCCGGCGCCGAGGGGGACGAGAGCCCGGTCAGTAGTCAGGGCAGCTACAAGAGCGAGGAGCCTTTCCCTGGACCCCCCCACACCAACGGCAGCACACAGTTCAATGACTTCTCAGAGACAGAATTGTAAGTTTGCTTTTTATTACCAAAAACACATCCTCCATCACACATATTAGTTTAACATGACATCAACATTCCCGATTCTATTTGGATGTATTGGGTGTACGGTAAATGTCATATTTCGGGATGAAAGTCCATTTCTATGATCTATGATATTGACATGTATATATAGTACATGTGCAGTACTTCAGTCATATCAAACTATTTTCTTGGTGCGGATGAAGTGAAATCAGAGCACGTCTTCGCTGTTATGATCGTTGAACCCCTTCTGGCCCGAGGGCAACTCACAACAGCGCAGTTGAACCCTGGGAAGGACAGCCTGGGAGGCAAGCCTGAGAGGCTGTTTACCCTTCTCTCATTTCTACTTTTCTCTTATCTGAGTTTATGGAATAAAATATTTAATCAGCGCTCTGACATTATGCAACTCCTTACTTTAAATTCGGGCTACGCTCGTGAGTGCTTTGAGATTAATTATTCAAAAATGGTGAGACCAAAGTTTAGCATGAAATTGAAATATGTTAAGTGCAGAAAACTGCTGGTAATATAACTCAATTGAAATGCGTTTGGTAAAGTGTGAGAAATGCTAAATGTCGAGCCATCGGTAGTTACACAATAAGGATAGCAGGCGCACGTGTGTGGTCACAATATGGCCGTGAATAAAGGAGAGCGTTATAAGACTTGAAGAGGCAGACATATTGATGCAGCCGCAGGGAAACAGGAGACCAAGTCATGGTCTCACTGGTGTCTCTCTGGAAGAGGTTGACGGTTTGATCATAAAACCTCTTTGGATGTCTTTACTTAAAGCCAACGTGAATAGATTTTCTCAGAGCTGAATGCACATGTAAATTGGATAACAGCAATTTAATATTTGCATATGGTCTGATTAGATCAACGTGCTAATATGTCTGATTTAAATTAATTTAATTAATTAAATCTTCATGTGAACACTAATCTGCATTTCCATTCAGTAAATCAATAAACATCAAGGTCATTCATTTGAAGATATATAGATTAACTGCTTCTGCCATATATTATGTTAACTGCAATACCTGATGTCAACATTATATAAATTATCAACAGATGTGCAAAGTTTTGTTATGGCAACCAATAACCTGAAACCAATTACTTTATTGGTTTGTACACACTTTACAAACTGCAGTCTTTAGTTTAAAAATCGATTATTCTTGTTTGGTAATATCTTAGACAATCATAAACTGGAACTTCTCACAGTTTACAATGAGGAGCTCCCCACGCATTACCCCTTGGGTAATATTGTGATGTAGATAATGTTGCCATTACATCATAGTTATAAAACAATATTTCCAACAATGTGAAATTGTATGGACGTTGAGTGAGTGTTTGTGCCTCCCCCAGGGCCTCATGGAGCCTGCTCCCCTCCCATGAACCAGATAAACCTTTATCACACCCCCACAACACTTCCACTCACCGCTGTGTGCTGTTTGCTAGACAAACAGCCAATCAGAGCACACGTATACCAACATGCTGGAGCTACAGTACAGTATGGTCGGACGGCTAATGTGACAGATAAACATCCGACTTGCTTAATCAATCCAGTAATGTAGACGAGGAACTATTTGCAGAGGGTCCCGATATTCTATAAACGCTCGAACCCGACAGTTTGACTCTGCGTGACAACGTGCCCCACTTAAAGGCTGCTTCATGAGTTTCTTAGCTGATGACTGCTTCGCCATAGGAATTAGTCTGACTCAGAGCAGCTTGATGTAAACATGCAGTCTGCGTTCTCACGTTTATGCCTTCACATCCTGCTATCTCCCTTATAGAGGCGATCAGCTGGGCTGTGATGTGGGAGAGCTTTCTAAAAGTGTTCCGTAAAACAGAGAGATCTATAGAGCAAGAATTGTCTCAGACAGGGATGTTGGCTTTGGTGATCCAACCATACACACTCTAACAAGTGTGTATGGGCCTGAGGCGGACTGGGCTACGCATGAATCAGGTATCTGTTCCTCTGCCAAGAAGCTTGAGAGTGTATTATTCAAGATCAGAGCATTGGGCCTGTTCTGTTCTTACATTTCTAAGAAGAACATTTCTAAAGAAAGCTCCCGTCTGATTCATAACGTGTTCATAAACCGCTGGGTGAGCTCGCACCGTACTTCTCATAATGATGAATCATATAGTTTTGCAAATTGAATGCGCGTGGCCGTACCCCCGAATTAGCATAGGTCAACTCCCCGCTTTCCCCATATAAGGACTTGCAACCACAGGGTCGTGCGCATATGTCACTTCTCAGAATGAGTATTGATCATCCACGCCCTCGACTCGCCAACTTTTCGATAGCATAATGGTTCAGGTGGGGTTGCGTCAGGTGCGTTAGCAAGTCAGGGGATTGCAGGTCGAATCCAGCGTGGGCAATCAGAATCAGATTTTAATTCAGCCAAGTAGGCTTCCTACTACGAGGAATAAACAAAGCGAGACAGAACAGTGCAAGATGTCAAAGTGATGAGACTTCAGAATACAATATACAATAGCCTACAGTCTACAGAAATGTAGGTTATCTAATACACAGCTGTCAATGCGGCAGCCCAAACCAAAATCTATGGGATGATATTAGTCTCGTAGTTCTATAACGAGCACATCCGGAGAAGGGCACACAGTTGGACCCGGCACATCGGGGATATTATTGGACGGACAGCACTCTCACTTTGTAAAATGATGAAAACCATTATTATAAGATATTATAAATGATACAAATATTATAGTATTGCAATCCTATAATGTTATACAACTGTAGATTTGAAGTAAACATGTCTGTTGCATGAAAGGTGTGTCGCCTACTTACAGTAACCCTGCTCTTCCGTGTTTGTTGATGCTGGTCTGAGTTCCCACATGTGAGAACAATGGCGAATGCCAGAATCTTCTTGGAAACAGTGTAAGTGGAGTTTAAGAAGAAATGCTTCCTAAGAAATTCTTCTCTTCATTCATGAATGAGGCCCACGGATTCCCGTCAGTGTCATGGTCTGTGTGAGGGTTAGTGAGGTGGGGTGTGTGTGTGTGTGTGTGTGTGTGTGTGTGTGTGTGTGTGAGATGGAGGCCATGAGCAGGATCAGTCAGACATCATTATCCCAGACGCACAAGCTACAGGAAAAGCAACGATTCAATCAACGCACTTAACCCCTAAGGTTAATTATCTAACCCCTTGGTGTCAGAGCCGAGTGCCAGGACCTACAGTAGGTCTATGAGGGAATACACTAACACTACATCATTATTATTTACAAGGTGACAGTGGGGTAATACTGAATGCTGAGGGAGCGCAGGGCTATGCTCTCATGAGAATATGGTTTGTTTTCTTAGAAAGATATCAAGGCATATAATGTGCACAGTGGTCCCATAGCAACACGCACAGTGGGCTAAGTGTTTCTGTCACAAAGACACCCTGTCATCTTCTGGAATGCTCTCCCGCCCTTTTAACATACATTTTGTGTATGGCGTATTTACCATGTAGTAACAGATGTTAGGTGATAAGCCTACAGTGGAGAATACACCCTCTGTAGTGTATGAGCCTTATGTCACTAAACTGTATTTAAGTCAACGTCTTGTTTATTGCCTGTGATCACTTGTTCAGTCGGTGAAGAAGCCCCCCCAGAAAACACCCCCCAGAAAACTTGCATTACTGTAGTTGCGGTAATACGTACAGGACATGATGTTGTTTCCAGATCTTAGACAGCTGATTCTGCATTAGTGTAATACTATGGAATATCAAATGTGACAAAATTAAATAAATACATAAATATGTCTATGAAATAAATCCTGAAAAAAAATTATGAGGTAATAAATACATATATAAATAATTGTAAATATAAATAAATAGGTTTTTATTTCACAATGATGTTTTTCATAATGCCACATTTATTTATTTCAGGGCACTTTTATTTTATAATGCCACATTTCATAATGCGGCACTTCATTTTGCCACCATTTGTCATTTGGTATTCTACAGTTGACAGGGTCCCAATAGCATCGTGTCGTTCTTCACTCACATGCTGCTTTCTGTAGGCCAAGGCGGGGACACATTCTGCCCAATATTGGGGCTGGGGACGGGTGATACGACACTCTGCATAATGTGAGTGAAACACTCTGGCTTAATCTTATCTGAACAATGATGTGGTGTGTTTATATCCAAAGAGGAGTTGTCTGTTCTAAGAAACCTGAATTTCACAAGCTCTATATTCATGTGAAATTCAAGAAAATGGACACACTGTTTTGGATTTAAATTGGAATTGAATGACTATGACAGTCTGTCTATTCAAAGTCTATAAACAGAGCTTTGAAATCGAAAGAACTCAAGCTCATAATGGAGTTATTATTATGGCAGGTACAGTAAGGTGAAGTTAGTGTAGTCATTGGCTCAGTGCATTGACAGTTTCTCTGAAAGGTTGTGGCCTAGGTGAGTCATACCGGAGTTGGGAACCTATTGTGGCTATTCGCGGAAGTTGGCACCGAGAGCTGTGCTGGGAAAAATCAATGAATTTCCACTTATGGGACTAATAAAGGAGTATCTTATCTTACTTAACTGGTCTAGTGGGTTGGGCTACTGCACAATGCAACAAGACTGAGACAAGCTGCTCTCAACCCTTTTGGTTTTCAGGGCACAATGGGCACATGCCTCATGTTTATGTAAACGTCAGGTCCCTCGGTGAAAACCTTCCTTATAAAGCATGATGTCTTCTAAGCCCCACGTAGTCAGATAAACGATTGGCTAGATTTGCCGTAGAATATACAGGATGTGTGTTATTTAATTGTTGTATCAACACCACCACACTGTAGCCTGGAAAACATCACTTTTTGTTTTTATCCAAAACACCAAATAAACATAAATAGAAATCACTGTGCCTTTACAGTTCACTTTACAGTTCACTTTACACTTCACTTTACACTTCACTTTACACTTCACTTTACACTTCACTTGGCTTTCAAACAACAACAAGAGTCATTGGAGCACACGGGGCAATTCAAGACGTTTTATTATTAGGTGTGGGCAAAAGACTGTATCCAACGGCTTGAATTATCCGTGAGCTCCACTGGCTCCTCCTCTACACTGCCACAGTCCGTCTCCCAAAAAGCACCGGTTTGCCCTCCAAAGCCAACGTTCAACGAGGACAAACAACAAAAGGTGCTTGTAATAGTAGCTGGAAGAGAGTAAAATAGTTTTGCAGGCTGAACTCAACACTGATAGTTTTTTTTGTGTGCGAGAATTAGCTTGCCCGAAGTAAATAAACACATTATGCTACTATCTCTGTACCTCAGAAACAGATGGTGTTGATTCAACTCCCACTTGTTTGGCATGGAAAGGATATATCCAGGAAGAAATAGATTTTGAGAGTATTCACTGAGGAGAAAGAAGCAGTGAAAACATGCCCATCCTACCCTAATATACCGTGGGACTCAGTAGACTAAACTCTACAGGCCTCAAAAGACAAGACACACATTAGGTGATTCTGGAACTCCATGATTGATTTGATCTACCTTCCCCTCAACCAGCCTCTATATATGATTCTGTGTACAATGTTTGACATTCTCATGTCCATAAGGGGAAGTTTTATAAGCAGTGGCAATTAATTAAATGACAATATCAATGGTGCATACACTTGCAGATGCATACAAATAAGTTGATATATAATTTTCTATCTATCTATCTATCTATCTATCTATCTATCTATCTATCTATCTATCTATCTATCTATCTATCTATCTATCTATCTATCTATCTATCTATCTATCTATCTATCTATCTTTCTATCTATCTATCTTTCTATTTATCTATCTATCTATCTATCTATCTATCTATCTATCTATCTATCTATCTATCTATCTATCTATCTAATTCTATCTAATTTATATTTGCCTCTAGTACGATCTGAGTTTGTTATTTTGTGAAACCTGAAACAGGAAATGTATCTGATATGGTGACAGGTGAATACACTAAGCTTTTTTTTCTGGTCTGACTCAAATAAATCACAGTCTACAGTTGTTGGAAGACTGGAGAACTGGGTCGGCCTCTGCAGTCCAGCCCTTGACTGGTTCAGGACGTATTCAACTGGCTGAGAGTTTTTCGTCAACCTTGGTGCTTCAAGAAGTCCTCCATCACCCCCGTACCAAAGAAGCCGAGACCAGCCTGCCTCAATGACCACGCCCCGGTAGCTCTCACCTCCGTGGGGATGAAGTGCTTTGAGAAGCTGGTCAAGGAACACGTCTGCTCCTCACTGCCCAGCACACCAGACCCTCGAAGTTTGCATACAAACCCAACAGATCCACAGAAGATGCAATAGCTCACATCCTCCAACAAGCTCAGGGTCCTGGGGCAAAATGACGCCCTCTGCAAGTGGAAGGTATATGAAACCCCACCTCAACCCCCGCTCACACTCAACACGGGAGCCCCCCAGGGCTGTGTTCAACCCCGCTCACACTCAACACGGGAGCCCCCCAGGGCTGTGTTCAACCCTGCTCACGCTCAACACGGGAGCCCCCCAGGGCTGTGTTCAACCCCGCTCACACTCAACACGGGAGCCCCCCAGGGCTGTGTTCAACCCTGCTCATGCTTAACACGGGGCCCCCCAGGGCTGTGTGCTGTCCCCACTACTGTACTCCCTGAACACGCACGACTGTACAGCCACCTTCGACTCCAACACCATCGTCAAGTTTGCCGACGACACAGCAGTGATAGGCCTGATCACCAACAATGATGAGAGGGCCTACCTGGAGGAGGTGAGGCTCCTGACCCAGTGGTGTCAGGAAAACAACCTCCATCTGAACGTCAGTAAGACAAAGGAGATGTTGGTGGACCTTGGGAGGAAGCTGGAGAGGAACTACACCGCTCTAATCATCAATGGGACCCCTGTAGAGAGAGTGGACAGCTTCAAGTACCTTGGCGTCCAGATCACCAAGGACCTGACGTCAACACACATAGACACAGTGAGGAAAGTACGTCAGAGACTGAACCACCTCAGACAACTGAGGACATTCAGAGCGTCCCACCAGATCTGATGGAGCTTCTATGGACAATGGACTGTTCTCTCCTCTACCGTCAGGGAAGAGATACCACACACACAGGGTGAGCAAAGAGAGACTCAGGAAGAGCTTCTTTCCGCAAGCCATCCGGCTCCTGAATGATTCTATCTAACGTTCCAGATAGCAAGCGGATGTGTAATGATTCTGGGCCATATATGGGCCGGAACTAAGCCACAAGGGCCAGATCTGGCCTGTATATGGCCCAGATCCGCTTGCTATCTGGGGTATAGTAACACTATACCCAGGGGAGCAGGATACCTAGTGTACATAACACAACCACAAACAGCGCAATATCATACCCCCCTCCCCCCCGCCTATTTATTATAGCCATAGCATGTACATACTGTAACTCACCCATGCCCACAACCCCCCTCCCCCCTCCCCCCTTTGGGTTATTTATTAATGATTCATTCATATCCATATAGCACGTACATAATCCATTTTATACTGTATAGAAAGGGTACTTATTGTGTAATTACTGTTTGTCTTTTTTTACTTTGTAATTTTTATAATTTGTTAATTTTTTACTTGTACATTTGGAATTTGGAATTGAATATTAAAGGGTATCAATGACATGTGGGGTCAGACATGTTTCCTTCATGTTACCCCTACGCGAGGTCATGAGAAGGAACATTAGTGACCATAGCTATACTGATGACACCCAGCTCTAAGTTTCTGTGACACCTCCTGACTACAGCTCAATTGACCGTTTGATAAATGTATTTCTAACATAAATGTGTGGATGTCACAGAACGTCCTCCAGTTAAACCAGGACAAACTGAAGTATTGATCATTGGTGGAAAAAGGTGAAAGAGAGAGACTGTTGGTGCACCTAAAAACACTGTCACTGAACATGAAATGTCGTGCTAGACTCTGATCTTAGCGTTCAGGCCCATATAAAGAATGTGACAAGGACTTCATTTTTATCACCTAAGAAACATTGCCAAGGTGAAACCTTTCCTCTCCCAGACTGATACTGAAAGAGTAATACATGTTTTTATTACTAGGTTGGACTATTGTAATGCTCTCCTGTCTGGCCTACCAAAAAAAGCGATTAGTCAACTCGTACTGATTCAAAATGCTGCAACACGTGTTCTTAAGACAGGAGGGTTCACATCACACCAGTTTTAAAATCATTACCCTGGTTACCTGTTAGTTTTGGAATATATTTTAAGATTATTTTATTAGTCTATAAATCCATACATATTCATGCACCTAAATACATATCAGACTTGCTTTTAAAATATACACCTAGTAGGTCCCTCAGATCCTCTGGCACTGAGATTTGAATGGTCCCTAGAGCCAGGACTAAGAGCCCTGGGGAGGTCCTAGAGCCAGGACTAAGAGCCCTGGGGAGGTTCTAGAGTCAGGACTAAGAGGCATGGGGAGGTCCTAGAGCCAGGACTAAGAGGCCTGGGGAGGTCCTAGAGCCAGGACTAAGAGCCCTGGGGAGGTCCTAGAGCCAGGACTAAGAGCCCTGGGGAGGTTCTAGAGTCAGGACTAAGAGGCATGGGGAGGTCCTAGAGCCAGGACTAAGAGGCCTGGGGAGGTCCTAGAGCCAGGACTAAGAGGCATGGGGAGGTCCTAGAGCCAGGACTAAGAGGCATGGGGAGGTCCTAGAGCCAGGACTAAGAGGAATGGGGAGGTCCTAGAGCCAGGACTAAGAGGAATGGGGAGGTCCTAGAGTCAGGACTAAGAGGCATGGGGAGGTCCTAGAGTCAGGACTAAGAGGCCTGGGGAGGTCCTAGAGCCAGGACTAAGAGGCATGGGGAGGTCCTAGAGCCAGGACTAAGAGGCGTGGGGAGGTCCTAGAGCCAGGACTAAGAGGCAGGGGGAGGTCCTAGAGTCAGGACTAAGAGGCATGGGGAGGTCCTAGAGCCAGGACTAAGAGGCAAGGGGAGGTCCTAGAGCCAGGACTAAGAGGCATGGAGAGGTCCTAGAGCCAGGACTAAGAGGCATGGGGAGGTCCTAGAGCCAGGACTAAGAGGCATGGAGAGGCAGCTTTTAGTTCTTATTCCCCCTGTCTCTGGAACACCCTGCCAGAGGACCTGAGAATGTCTGAGACCGGGGTAACTTTTAAGCGAGATCTTAAAACTAGGCCTTTTTGACATTGCTTTTACCAGGTAGCTTTACTTGTGTTCATATCTTAGAGTCTTCTTAATTTGTATTCTGTTTTTATATATTTTTTATTCTACTTTATATTATCTTTTAATGTTTAGTTATTGTACTTTTATTGTTTCTTTTAAATCTGTTCTCACTGTTTACATGATTTATGTTTTAATCCATCTCTTTTTATGTAAACATTGATTTGTATGAATGGTGCTATAAAAAATCTAATGATATTGACATTGACACAGAGAAATTATTCAACACAATCTAACTCTTCCATCTAACAGTGGTGACAAGCGTAAGTTACCATATATGGCCACAACACCCTGGAAAAGTAGCAGAATGATCGAAAGCGATGACTTTGTCTGAATTATGTGCCGGCTACACCGCTATATTATTCCAAACCAGTCTTCTCTGTTGAGGAGTGCTATTGTGCATATTATTAGGCATGCATTACAGGGCCACATGAGAAGCTGGTGTGGTAGCATTCTTTTCATGTGGCGTCAACCAAGTCAGACTAAGCATTTCTTTTCAATATAATAATACTAACGCTATCCCTGACTGAGCTCCACACACTGGCTTCCATAGTAGTCATTAAATTAGGAGATCAAGCCTGGGAGAGCATGACATGATGACCAGGGTCAGAGATGAACGGTGATGCACTGAGAAATCTGCAACAGTAGTTTTCAAAGGAGACCTGGAAATCTGATTCAATCTCATACCATCGGTCTAAATAGAGGGCTTTGGGGGTTGAGCAAACTAATCCACATGGATTAGATATCCAAAGACAAAAAGGCACTAACCCATAATTTCACTCTTTTTTCCACTTCATAAAAACAGCAAACAAAAAAAACGCAATACGCAAAAATCTTTTTTTGTTGACTTTTGAAACTGGCATCAACCTGAGGTATAGCCTACCTTACACTGATCATGGACCTGAGGTATAGCCTACCTTACACTGATCATGGACCTGAGGTATAGCCTACCTTACACTGGTCATGTACCTGAGGTATAGCCTACCTTACACTGATCATGGACCTGAGGTACAGCCTACCTTACACTGACCATGGACCTGAGGTATAGCCTACCTTACACTGATCATGAACCGGAGGTATAGCCTACCTTACACTGGTCATGGACCTGAGGTATAGCCTACCTTCCACTGATCATGAACCTGAGGTATAGCCTACCTTCCGCTGATCATGGAAAACTCAAAATGAAGTCCTCATGCTCAAATGAACATATGGCGATCACAAAATCAAGGGGAGGTTAGACAGAACTCGGAGAATGAGCATTTTGTTTCACTAGGTGAAATTTACCGATGTCAAAGCGAACAAATGTCCAGAGATACACGAAAAAGTTTTATCTCAATGCAGTTCATTCTACCAGCTTAATCAACAACAAAATCACATATGGAGACTTATTGTTTTAGACGTGGGTAAACAAAAAGGGCCTTCACTGAAATAGTTAAGTGCCATGAATCATGGAAATGAACATAGTGTATGAGGTACTTGAAATTCTATGCAAGACAAAAACAAACGAAATATGTTGGCCCAAAATGTGGGTTTTGAGTAATATGATGAGCTAAAATACCCACGCAGATGGAATCTAGGAGAGGATTCAGAGAGAGAGAGAGAGAGAAAGAGAGAGAACGTGTGTGTGTGTGTGTGTGTGTGTGTGACAGAGACAGCCTCTTCTTCATATCTGAGGTATATTTGCTGCATCCTCTTATTCAATATGTTGTGTGTTTGACCAAGTTCATATTATGAAAGTAAAGGATCTAACGACGCGCTCATCAACCTGCTATCACTGCCGTTAGGAGCTGGTTCTGCTGCTTAGTGAGGTCTGCAAATAGGCTGCAGGTATAGACTGGGAATGGTCATATTATACATCGTTTCAGTAACAGCAAGTGGGTACAAGGCTGTGGTTTGATTTCCAAAGTGGTCTTATCTACTGATTCTTGCAGCCTAGCAATTGTGAATTGTTTACCCCCTCCTGTAGAGACATGTAGAGTTCAGTTGATATGGATCAGAATCTCCGGCATTTACAGGTAGATATAGGTACAGTAGGGCTATAGAGGGGGTGAGGGGGGAGGAGGATGCTCAGATAAAACGATGATGGGGAAGAAATGACCACTACTGCTCAGATGACACAGCAAAGATGAACACTAAACAATCAGGATGGAAATATTAAACAAAACAAAAGAATTGTAGCTTAGAGCATGAGGCCATATGTTGATGCAGAAGGCTGTGTTCCAGGCTGTGTCCTGGTCCAGTAGACTGTGTCCTGGTCCAGCAGGCTGTGTCCCAGGATGTGTCCTGGTCCAATAGGCTGTGTCCTGGTCCAGTAGGCTGTGTCCTGGTCCAATAGGCTGTGTCCCAGTCCAGTAGACTGTGTCCCAGGCTGTGTCCTGGTCCAGTAGACTGTGTCCTGGTCCAGTAGACTGTGTCCTGGTCCAGCAGTGTCTGGGTCCCCTCTCACGGAGGAACACAGTATAAACAGTCAGGCTCTTGATGAGACGGCTCAGAGAAGGGATGCTTCAACGGTAATGGTTGAAAATGGACCATGTGTTTGGGATTTAATGGGGGAACAGAATGGATAAAAAAAAAAGTCTGAGCTTCTAAAATAAAAACATGACAAGTTCATATGATGAATGCTGTGACTGCTGGATCCTTATCAGGGGTGGATTGCAATGCTGTGGATTCCTTTTCATTATTTTACAAAAAATGAAAATCATCTGCAAAAATTAAGTTTTTCTTTGTGATTCTGATGCCCTCGGCTTCGTTGCAAAAATCCCCTTCCTGGAGCTGACTAGTCTCCTCCAAAAACAGAACGAGATATATTACCAGAGTGTATGAGCTGCTTAGTCCCTTTCCTGAGCTTTTAAAAGGAATCTCATATCGAAATGTTATTTGTATTTATTATGTGTTTTCTCCTCTAGTACCCCAACATGCTGATTTGTTTTTATTCACTCAGTTTCACATTACAGGAAAAGGATGGATGAGAGATAAGAGATACCAAGGCACTGAAAACAAGGAGAGAGAGAGACTATCCTTCCTAGACCGGCCAAGACGAGACGACGCGGAGGGCGGGCGGGAGGAACGGAGGATCGCGCCCTGGCCCTGGTGAAGAGTATGGCTGGCAGAAGAAGCCCTAGTCCTGGCTGGACAGGACAACTGACCGTGTCAACACCCTACTGCCACGCAGAGGAATCCACAGAGAGGAGAGAGAGCTGCGGCGACGCTCTAGACTGGGTCACCAGAAACTGACAGTCCTACATTCACAGCATACTGTGTGCAGGAACAAACTTTATGCACAACCAGAGAGGATTACGGTAGCTCTTATGATATGGAACAGCGATACACCGAGAGACTTTGAAGAAGCACAATGTGTCTTACCTCTGGAATAAAGTGTGGGTTCAATCGAATTTTGAACAACAACTATTGCTAAATTATTTATTTATTGTATATCCACTTCATCTGTAAATGCAAGATATATTAACTTAATGATACCAGAATGTCATGTTGTATGTCTTCACTGTCCACCAGTAATGTCAATAGAAGCTTCTTGTCCAGTTTCATTTTCTACACCATCAACCCTTCTATACCAACCTAATCAAAGGGCTCTGTCCAGAATATCCAGTGTGTTGTGGTCTGCAGACGCCTAGTTCTAGTCCTAGTCCTAGTCCTAGTTCTAGTCCTAGTTCTAGCCCTAGTTCTAGTCCTAGTTCTAGTCCTAGTTCTAGCCCTAGTTCTAGTCCTAGTTCTAGTCCTATCTACCTTGTTCTTCCCAGGGAGTCTGCACTCTGTACATTTGCTATTATGATTCTGGTCAGACAACCACATTACCTTGCACTGAGATACAATATAAATTGTAAGAGTCCCTCAAGTTAATAAACTTTAATTTTGCAGCTACATTTTTTTTTTTCTGTGCGTGTGTGTATGTGTACTGTATGTGTGTGTGTGTGTGTGTGTGTGTGTGCTTGTGTGTGTGTGAGAGAAAGAGAGAGAGTGAAGGAGGGAGGGAGGGGGGTTGTCTGTTCACTCACCAGAGCATATGCCAGGGACAACATAATGCTCACGTTGTTGTTGGAATGGCTGTGTGAGACAAAATCATCCTTATCTTAAACTGTTTGGGATGGAAACAATTATTCTGATTGGGGTCCAGCTTGATTACTATCAGGTCATTTGTGTCACAGTTGGGGGTTTCTTAAAGTGGGGGGGAATTGGCCAGTAGAGCCCCATCAGTCTCTCACAACCTACTACATTATAAGGAGAAACAATCTCTGCAAAAGCTTTGATAACAAAACAACATGTTAAGTGGCCAAAGTTCCCAAGGATCAGCTGAACAGCAGAACTGAACTTTGCAACATCAATGACCAAGTAAGTCACTTTCGGTGTGCCTACTGCAGGGAAACTTTAGTCAGAACATAACTTTAGTCCTTTGGTCTCATTTCTTTCTCATTATACTGTACTGTAGCGGAGCCAGCACAATATATATATATATATATATATATATATATATATATATATATATATATATGACAGAATTTGATTCAGTTCAGTTGGCACAAAATTAGACTGAATCTAATGGAAAAACAGATCAAATGAGATCTGGTGTGAAGAGAAACATGGCCTTCTCATTAACACCGCCCACACAATTTCAAATGTATACTGTGAAGAAAGGCCTTTGAATAGACTTTGTAAAAGCTCCTGATAGAGTGAACTAGTGAGTAACTCAACCATCTAGCGCCATCTAGTGTTCAGTCCAGTTTTCAGGACAAACTAGTTAAATCAAGCCAGCACCTCAAATTGTATAATGACTTGGTAAGTGGGATATTTCTATATTGTATTACTTCCATCGTCAAGTTTGCGGACGACGCGGTGGTGGTTGGGCTGATTACAAACGACGACGAGCAGCCCTACCTAAACCAGGTAGAAGTCCTATCCCAGCGGTGCAAGTCCCTCGACTTGACCCTGAACATCAGCAAGACGAAGGAGATGGCGGTGGACTTCGGGAGGCAACGGGACGGCGGACACACCCCACTGTACCTCAGCGAGAGGGTTCCCAGCTCCAAATACCTCGGCATCCACATCACCGAGGACCTCACCTGGACTGTTCACACACAACATAAACTCAAGAAGGCCCGACAGAGACGTTACTTCCTCCGACAGCCGAGGAGGTTCAAGGTCTCCCCCTCCATCCTGAAGACCGCCTCAGCTGTCGAGAGCATCCTGACAGGCTGTCACCGCCTGGTATGGGAACTGCCCCGCCCGTGACCGAGCTGCGCCTCCGCTGAGCGCACCGCCAGAACATCTCTTCCCACCCTGCAGGACATCTACGACAGGAGGGTGAGGACGAGAGCCCAGGAAATGATGGAGGACATCTAATATATATAATATATAAGATATATATAATATATAAGATATATATAATATATCTCTCACCCGAATAATGGACTGTTCTCTCTGCTGAGGTCAGGGAGACGCCTCGGCAGCCTCAGGGCAAGAGCTGAGAGACTGAGGAGGACTTTCTTCCCTCAGGCCATCTGGACTCTTAACACACACCTCACATCCACACACCTTAACACACACCTCACATCCTCACACCTTAACACACAGCTCACGTCCTCACAGTCCCCACATACAGGAACTCCATCTCCCTTTGCACTACTCTTCTACATTGCACTACTCTATGTTTGTGATTATGGTTTTGCATCTATGTTGGTCTATTGCATGTCTACTGTATGTTACGTCCACTGTATTATGTACATTATGTCTATGCTACGCACAACTTGGAGATCCCTAAACATTATTTCACTGCATGTCATACCTTGTATCTCTGTGCATGTGACGAATAAACCTAACTTGAACTTGAACTATATTCTTCCTACCCTATTGGTTGAAGAGGGGCTACCCAATTAGCCCACGCATGCTACATACTGGTAGAAAGAAAGAAGCCCCACTGCATTTTCGATGGCCATGACTTTGACAGGAATTTGAATTATAGACTCACGATTTATCCACAATATCAGAACAGCTCAATGATTTATCCACAATTCATCACACATTTCAGACAGAGGCTGTGTGATTTGCGGTAAGGAATACTGGTGGAATTGTGTCATGGTCATGCAAAGTAGATATGATTTATTCAACAGTTCAAATGTATCTAGAATTTAGCCTGAGTTGTGTTCTGTGACTGAGGTGCCAACGCTGTTTGAGGTGGAGGATGATGGAGCATCAGTTCTTTATCACAACAGTCAGTCTTTTTTTTTAAACTTGTGACAATTATTGTGCTGTAAACCTCCTGATGAATGTAAATGTTATATTGACCCAGTTAGCGGCTGGATTTACAGCAGAGAGGCGGTGGTAAGGTGCAGCCAAACGTGTATTCACCCACACAAAGAACATGACAGGACAAAAGCCGAGTCGGATGAATACTGGCAGCCTAATACACCCTGACACAGGTAATTAACCTGGACCCTACCAACTGCGGGGGTGTACAGATAATATTCTACAACTCAATATACTGCCTCTTTAATACACATAATCCCAAATCTGTATCAAATGCATACAGTTACATAAATGTTGCTTTCCACCAATAAATAATGCAACATATAAATATACATATCATTTCAAGTCAAACACAACATCCCCTCTGCTATCCATTCACATGGTCACAATATTGCACTATGAAATGTTACTCCTGCTCATACCCAATCATGACATTTAGCCAAACAATAAAAACATATTTTCTGTCAGGTCATGTAGTGAGCATGTGTTTGCCTCCCAGGCAGAGCTTAGCATCGCCCATGCAGAGTAGCTGATCAAACAAAGACAAACAGACCATAAACAAACAAACCCCAACATGGGGCGCCAATTCATATTCAATAAAGCTTTAAACCATGACTCACTGTGCAGTTATTAATGCTGTGCAAACTATTCAATAAATCAATGTGTAGGCCGATACCACATACATGTGCAAATAGTGCAAAGGAACAAAGTGCATCTTTGTTCAGTAAAATGTTATAAAATTATTTTTTTTTTAAATCCCGGATAAGGAAACATTCAGATCCAATCTTTCATCTGACCTTGTGTTTGTTATGAGGTCCATTGGTGCGTTGACTATGCAGATCTGTCTTTATAGTAGAGGCCATTGATAAAACGGTAAAGGTGCTGGACAGGACAGGGCTGAGCCTAGCTCTACCCTTCATCCCTGCACCAGCCAATGGGGGATCATCTAGTGAGGCACCCCGTCAGACTGGACCACCACCTCAGACAACTGAGGAGATTCAGCGCGTCCCTCCAGATACGACGGAGCTCCTCCTCGTGCACCATCAAGAGCATCCTGGAGGGGTGTAGCATGGCCCAACTTACAACTTCTCCAATTTGAAAAAAAGAGTGGATTCGAATCACAGGTCGGTCCACAGGCCGCCCAAACACAGACTGACTGCCCATTCACTTCCATTCATTTTTTGGGACTATGATTAAGCAAATATGATGTGATTAATCATAGTCCCAAAAAATGAATGGAAGTGAATGGGCAGTCAGTCTGTGTTCTTAATCACATCATATTTGCTTAATCATAGTTTCTATTCTATAGCCTAATGGTAAATGGCAGAATAAAATATCCTTGAATCCATCATTCTTGCACAAAAAATCTGGACATCTACATCTTACATAGTACTATGCTAATATAGCCTACTGTCTTAAATAGCCTAATACAGTTACTGTACGGGATTTATTATTATTGTTGTTGTTGTTGTTGTTGTTGTTATTATTAATATTATGATGATGATTTATTACCCATCCACAATTCTGGTTAATCACACTACTCATCACAAGCGTTGCCATGACACAGCATCTATTTTTCCTGCTGTAGCTAAGCAACAAATCTAAACAGAAGCCTTGGAGCCACCTTGGATACCTCAGTTCAGTCCAATATGAGGCCAACGTGTGACGGAGCAGAAAATACCACTCAAAAAGTGCAAGAGCAGAAAAGATCTTTTATGTCGGTTTTCATCGATACTTTGACCGCAGCTCCAAATCCGGGAACCAAATTATTGGCTGATTTTAACAAAGACTCTCATGCCAGCAAGGTTTATCTGGCGGGAAGAGGTGAGTCCAGCCAGTCCAGTCACACTGTTGTTCAGATGACGTTCGTGTTTGGAACGTGCAGGTGGTCAAGGAAAGACTACCAAAGCAAAGGGTAGCCTACTATTTTAGCTTTTAGACATAATGATCGGCTTATATTCGCAATTAACATGATTGAAATGAATCTGGGACACTTTACTATAGGCTAAACATTAGTAAATGGTCTATGCAAAGTAGGTTATAACATCATTAATGTAATTAAGTTATTTTAGCATTTGTAATAGGCTATAAACCATGCATCAGCTATTATAATACATCGGTCAAATAAGTGCAAGCTGTTCCAATATGTTTTACTTGTAGAGTATCTCAACGAGGAAGCTCGGACCGCTACGCTCCCCCTCATTGGAAAAATAAAGCAGCAGATAAGCACAGACCCCACTCTGCATCCAGAATATCCACGGTCCTTAGGCCTGTCAGAATTCACCAGGAGAGCCACAGAGCTGGCCTTGGGCAAGGACTGCCCTGCCATCGTGGAGAACAGGGTAACCTCGATCACTGCATCACCTATCGATCAACAAGCTTTGTGTCCATCAAAGTTTATTTGGGTGGCTGGAGGGTAATCTATACCTCACATTTAAACAACCACTGCCATCAGTCAGTAGCAGACAGACACAATAGCTGTATACTATAACAATCCCAACAGTAGTCTACAGTGCATAGTCTACGGATGACTGTAATGCCTTTAGTTACGTCATGGAACAATCGTCTACCTCCATACGCGACAAGACGCTTGCATAACCAATCAGTGCTGCCGTGTGTGCTGCTCATTACCCTGTAGGTGCTGGGTGTCCAGACAGTCGGCTGTACCGGGGCCGTGCGCCTGGGGGCGGAGCTCCTCACGCGCTGGTATCTCAGCTCGGCGTGGCGCGGTCCTGTCTATCTCTCCTCTCCCTGTGATGGTAAGTGAGGAAGAGGCAGAGGAATGGACGCACATCAAACAAAGTGTGACA
>NC_140256.1:2363780-2406280 GCF_949987555.1 Borostomias antarcticus
CCTGGGCTTCACGCAGCTACTTGCGGTGGGTATGTATCCACCAGCAACCCCTGGGAAGTGACCAGCAGGCCGGCACAGCGCCGAGCCAGGGACGTGCCCCCGAGATGACCACTCTTAACATCCAACGCACTGGCCACGGCACGAACGGTCCCCACGCACAACGGGCCCAGAGGGAGCCCGCTGCTACGGCTACGCGACGGAGGGATGCTGGACTAGAGCTGCAGACGGACCCGACGGACCCGACTCCCAGCTGCGCTCAACAACCAACCGCAAGAAAAACAAACAAGCACAACCAAAACTAAGCTTTCACATGTAAACTAACAGAGAAACAGAACCAAACAAAAACCCCTGACCGAAACCAAATAGCCTCCGATACAAAACCAAACCAAACACAGGCTCCTACCACAATCAGGTAGGAGGGTTCCTGAAGAGGTCCCACTTTGTCACGAAACAGCTCCGCCCACCGCCACCACTCTGCAGGGTGAGAAACACACACACACACACACACACACGTACACACACACACACACACACACACACACACGTACACACACACACACACACACACACACACACACACACACACACACAGAGGCGAGGAGGGTCGTAACACAGTCATACATTACTGAACATACTGTACATTACTTACATTACAATGCTGTTGATTGGCTGTACATCAACAGCATTTATATATATATACATATATATACAGTATATAAAATCACTTTAAGAGAAATTCTGTGAGAAATTCTGAATTTAAGTCCTCTGAACTAAATATCTACAATGCTCAAGACGCCAGGGGCCTCATTTATCAAAGAGCGTGTAAATTCTGGTGTAAAAGAGGGCGTACGACGAAAACGCGGAAAATGCACAATGTAGCGTACGACGAGAATATTTACACGCTTTTCGGATCTATCAAAAATGTCGTATGCCCTTTTCTGCACGGGAAATCCGAGACCGGCGGGGAAGAGAGCGTACGCGCACGCGCCCCGTGTTCCGCCCCCTCCACGCCCTAATCCAACCATATATGGTCAAAAGCATGAGTGGCCAAACGTGGTTTCCCGGAAGGAACCGGCTTAAAAAGGTAGCGTGGAGCACCCAGGCGGGACAATGAAACATGGAACGAAGAGCAAAGAAGAGGAACTTTTCGGAGACGGAGGTGCATGTGCTTGTTGGTGAGGTCCACGTGAGGAAGGCAATCCTCTTCGGAAGGTATAAATCGCCTACGTTTGTCTGTTTGCTCCTACAGCTTAGTAGCCTACTTTAGCTACGTGTTGTGCATCTAGGATTGGGCATACACGGACATACTGTAACATGTGGCTGCGAGTGAAGCAAACATTCTGTGGTAGGCTATGATTAAATTAGGACCAAAAACAGGGAACAATAACGCAGATGACCACTTCATAATGTTAGAACACATTAAACATTTTCCCCTCTGGGAAATTAAGACTCATCTAAATCACCCGGTAAATCACAGCATTTATTTGACTGCCAACAGAAAAACATATCAAATGAATATGGCTGCACAATGAAATGTTTAATGCATAATCAAGTTCACAGACAAACTCAAAGAAAATGATTGAAATTGTTTCTCCAGACTCTGACGTGGGGTGGGACTCAGAGGAGGGGGAGTCTGCAGTGGTCCTGGACCTGACGGTCGTGCCCCCGCGAGTTGCAGCCTCCACCTACAGCGCCACGACCTCCAGTGCCTCCACCTTCTTATCAGCTTTGAATATATATCTTGGCAAACATAACACGGGATGATGTACAAGGAGGGGACAGATACCTAGTGAAAGTACTATTGGTTGCTAGTAAAAAGACAATAACGAGGGCTTGGTATTAGGTGGAACCCCCAACCAAGGAGCAGTGGTGGGTGTTGTGGAGGAGATGTATGTTAGGGAGAGGGTCACGCATGCATTGAGGATGCATGAAGGAAAGTTTGAGGGGAGATGGGAAAAATGGATGGATTATAGAAGGAAGTGTGATGATAGGCTACCACTAATATTAAAATTGTCATATTTGAGTAAGAAAAAAAAGCTGCATGGATGGAAGTACCCATAAGCTGTTATTGTAAGTTTTTATGTTTTATTGTATTGTCGTTGTATGGATGGAAAATGCTAATAAAGATTAAAGTAAATAAGACAAAGAATATGTATCTTGGCTATGCACACACCAATAAGCCAGCCGTCACGCGCAGCGCCTGCCTCCAGTCTAGCCCTACCCTGCTGTGCGCCAGGATGAATGAGTCATGCGTGGAGCCAGGCCACCGTGCCACTACACTTGTGATGAGCATGTCACATATGATTTGGGTATTTATAGTGTGCACATTTTAGCGATTCACATAGACGTATTCATTCACTGATGGTGCCCTTATGTGGGTGCAGTCGCCATCGCCGTCACCTCTTTGGAGTTCTATCTCGGGCCAGTAGGCCGAGTAGCGCCGGATTCATTTAGGCTCGCATTACGCACAGGAGGACTGTCATTTATATGCTTACCAAAGAGCAAACAGGTCCACATGATCACATATTAATGACAATCTAATTGGTCAATTATTGCCGTTTGATGGAGTGCCTGCATTAGGTGTGTGACATATAGCGCGGAAAGGTTTGGGACAGCGCATAGGTTCCGTTTGGGGAACAAATCCATATCGGACCATGAATGAGCCGGTTAGAGGACACGTCTAATCTAGCATTGCGATATATATTGGTGCTGAATTGGGCTATTAGCCTACATGATTGTGCGTTCATGAACTGTCGCTCTTATTCTCTCCGTCAAACATAGTAATTCACCGACGCACCACCTGCGTCGCCAGTTCCCCCTGTGTTCAAGAAGGGCGTAGAACACCGTGTAAATCGGTACGCCAACTGGAGAGGTGTCCTACAAAAGCGCGGAGAAAGGCGACTAAATTTTCGCCCTTACGGCTTGATAAATCGCAATGTGGGGGGGGCAAATGGCGTACGCCTGAACTCGCGAAAAAGACCGTGTAAAAGAAGGCGTACCTCAATGATAAATGAGGCCCCAGGAGGGAAGAAAAAATCCCTTTACACCGGGCCGGGATTAGGATTATATCTCAGGAAAAGAAACAGACGACACACGTTAACAGGAAGCTGTCATGAAAGGCTGCTGTGAAAGTAAGGGCCTCTCCTCAGTTTTTCCACCAGATGTTGACAATGTTCAGGCTCTAACCGACAAATTCCCTCTGGGAGCTGCCATGTTTGATTCTGACCCCTTGATGCTAAACGCCCCTAATTTAGTGCAGCCTGATATCGAACCTGAAGAAATCAATCCAAATACAGCGCAACAAGTTAAAACGTCTCGATTGAGTGAGAAACCGCCAAGATACGCCCACAGCTCCGAGAAGACAAGGTGTCCCTCTCTGCCCACCGTAGATCAAACGCTCTTCCCCTCCTACACAAGCCGTCTCACCAAGACAATCGTATGGTGTTGTGTCTATTTCCCAAATGTGGGAATTGACTGATATCCTTGAAAATTTTACAGTTGGCTTTGGAAACGCAGCTCTTTACAAATCTTTTGTTTGGCGATATAAAGTGTACAGTACGCCAGCGAATATATCTCACTTTCCAGCTCTGCCACTGGCCAATACCGAAACCATCTATCATACATGTTAAATCAAGAGTTTAAATACAACAGTGGGGAAGGCAATGACAGCTGATAAGCCTCTGGCAAGCTAAGCAAACATCCACCTCATCCTGAAACACAGAAGATGCTCTTCAGCCCTGTAGGCTACCACAGCCTCCCCAAGGCCATTAACAGCAGACACCTATCTGTAGAACCAAGATATATATCCAGAACAGAAGACCTTGTGTACATAGCAGATCACAGTTGCAAAATTAGACTACCCCCTCAGGAACATTGTCTCGGCCATCACTGCCTCCTCACATGACTCACTTGACAGACATCCAACATGTCTATTTAAGGACCTTTAACTAAACTTGTACTGCATTCTCATCACTGTCGACGTCTGCTCGATGAATCATCATGTTTTCAGGCAACAGATTGTTCTTCTCTTTCCTCTTCCTTTCTCGTTTGTTAATGTCAGTTTGAGTTCATACCAGTGTTCATTCTGAATTTGCAAGAAATCTTCTCAGAGTGAAGTTTAGTTCTGCAGCCCTCTATGAACTATTATATCAAACATTTCATTTGCTAGTCGCGATGATGTAACATTCAAAGGAATACGCCGCCGTTACCTCAGAACCATCCGGAGAGGAAGGTCGAGAGCATAATGCACCAAATGGACCCACTCCTTCCATTTCACTAAGAGAGAACAATGATGAAAATCAACAACCATCACATCGCAAGGCCATTAGCTATCAAGGCCATTAGTTATCTTTCAGAAAGCCCGTTGGTTCATTTCAGTTTCAAAAAGCCTATTATGAAAACATGAGCTGGTGTCACCTCTGAACTAAACCTTGGTGCACAGTACATTTCCTGGACCGGGAACCATTATTGGGTTTTGGGGACGCTTTTATCTATTTCGGGGAGTGTCTGGCCAGACTGATCGCAGTGGGAGATGAGTCAGGAGTCAGGATAGGTGAGGGGGTCTAGGGGTGTCAGTCTGTCCAAACCCCAGTGACTCAGTACATTCAGCCTGCTGCGTCTTCTTCTCTCCATCTCAGCAGGGGACTTACTGTAAATGTGATGCTGAGGGAACAACCACTTCCCAAGTAATAGCTAAGCTGGTGGTTCATTGAACTTGTTCCAGTCAGAGCCGATCGCCTAATCAGCACAGCGAGGTACTCGACTAGGCAGTGCGCTTGCATCTATTACTAATCAGTGTGGACACAGAGCGGCGCGGTTGTAAATTGCCTCATTGATCTGTTAGCAGGTTCAGGTCTTGGGAGAAGGCAAGCTCTGAATGGACAGTGGACAATGGACAATGATTTTTTTACGTCACAAACCTGTTTTTTTTTACGTGAAAAACACATTGCCTAACAAAAGCTGTCGGTAGCGTATTTGACAAGCAATCAAGGGTTGGAATTGGGGGGCTACATCACCAAATGATTCCCGAGCGCGGCTCCGCTGCTGCTCACCGCTCCCCCCAGGGGATGGGTCGAATGCGGAGAACAAATTTCACACATTCAGGTGTGTGACAATCAGTGGAACTTAGTCTTAGTCTTAATTGTGAAGCCGTTGACAATCCAAGATGCTGTGCATTTACCGGCGGGACGGAGGGAGTAAGGGAGGGATAAACGGACAAAGCCATTTCTAGAGGCGTGGCCAGCTCCTCCCAAAATGATGGTAAATGGACTGCACTATAGCGCTTTTCCACCTTAGCGGCACTCAAAGCGCTTTACAATGGCCTCTCATGCACCCATTCACACACACATTCACACACCAATGGCGGCAGCTGCCATGCAAGGTGCTAACCTGCTCATTGGGAGCAATTTGGGGTTAGGTGTCTTGCTCAAGGACACTTCAACATGTGGACAGTCGGAGCTGGGATTCCAACCACTGACCCTTCGATCAATGAACGACCCGCTCTACCAACTGAGCTACAGCCGCCCCACCACAAAATTATACATTTTTACAGACATATTATACATTTTAATTATTGTCGTATAATCTTTTTAATTGCTTCCCTTTTAGCCATTTTAAGACTACTCAATAGACCATTGATCTATGGCATTACTCACAATTAACAGGCATTCTCCAAAAGCCATCTGAACTTCTGAACTGATTATGCAATATCCTTTTCTTTATGCCTATACTGAAAATCAATGAGCCCACAATGATGAAAATAAAGGCCATGGATAACAAGGTAAACCTAAAATGATGGAGATAGAATACACTGCACCATGGCAGCAAGCAGAATTTGAATCAAATGTAACTGTAATGGGATCTGGAGCCTATAGTTTGCTACTTGTCAATGCCATGGCTGACTCCCTTCTGTAAGACATTTTAATCTTAACATGAGTTCAACAGCAATTTGATTAACAGACTTCTGTTATCAAGCTGAGAAAGCATTGTAAAAACTGACAATCTCTGGATTGGCAAATCTATATAGGCTATGCTTAATCTCAAATGACGATAGAGGAACTTCATGTTGGCCTACTAGGACTATATTTTTTGAGAAATCACCAAGTAGGCTAGGGACTCCTAATGTATTCTGAATAACAGTTGTACACTCGGGACAGTGCTTATATGAGCTCCAAGTGGAAGCTGTACTCTTTAGCACTCTTAAGTAAGTGTAGACAATATAGGTTTATTTTTATACATGTTACAGGTTTAATAAAGTGAAACCTGAGGCATTAAGCCCTCGTTGAGCCAACACACGATGATTTTGTCATGTCAGTGACTAAATTAATCTTTGTAAGGTGCAATATCTTATGATGTTCCTTGTAGCAACTTCAGAACGGTCAGTATCCAGGTCACATGTAATTTAGTAGAAATTACTGTGATTACAGCACATCACATTTCTGTGTGTGATAGATGTACAGCGTATACATACTACATGGGTTTGTTATAGTAATTATTCTCCTCACATCTGCGACCTTCTGATGCTTTTGTGCTTATGGCGTTCATTATATCTCCAGCCTACGGCCAATCTGACTGAGACATCACAGTCAGACTTCCTGTCTATGCATCTTTTGATTTAATTCGCATTTTAGAGCAGTTATAGATCTTTTAAAACAAAACTCACAATAGGCTACAGTACAATTATCTGGTGCCAGAATCAGCATCAACATAGTTTCAAGGACTGTGGCAGAAGTCAATACAATGGCGTCTGAAGGTACAGAAACATCTAATGAATCTGTCATGGTGAATTCCACTCATGGACACCCAGGACCTGACTGGTAGACCTGGTCCCTGACATCACAATAGGCCGCTAAATCAATGGTCATTCCCCTCAACAAAGACACTGGTTTAGTTTTGTTACACCCACATTTTTGGTGAAGGGAACTCAAGGTCAGTTTTTGTTAACAGAGCATGAATTAAATTACAAAGCTTGACAGAAAGAGTGAAAAAAATGAGTGATAGTGAACATCCATCCATCCATCCATCCATCCATCATCCGCTCATCCGAGGCTGGGTCACGGAAGCAGCAGTTCCAGATGGGGGCCCCAGACATCCCTAGCCCCCCTAGCAACATCAATCAGCTCTGCCTGGGGAATCTTTAGCTGCTCACAGGCCATGTAATCCTGCCACCTGGTCCTGGGTCTGCCCCGCGGCCTCCTCCCAGCTGGACATGCCTGGAACACCTCCCTAGGGAGGCGCCCAGGAGGCATCCTCACTACAGTAGATGCCCGAACCACCTCAGCTGGCTCCTTTCGACGCAAAGGAGCAGCAGCTCTACTCCGAGTCTCTCCCGGATCACTGAACTTCTCACCTGGTCTCTAAGGGAGACACCAGCCACCCTCCTGAGAAAACTAATCTCAGCCGCTTGTATTCTTGATCTCGTTCTTTCGGTCATGACCCATCCTTCATGGCCATAGGTGAGAGTAGGAACGAAGATAGACCGGTAGATCGAGAGCTTTGCCTTTTGGCTCAGCTCTCTTTTCGTCACCACAGTGCGGTAAAGCGATTGCAGAACCGCTCCTGCTGCTCAGATTCTCCGGCCAAACTCCTGCTCCATAGTCCCCTCACTCGTGAACAAGACCCCCAGATACTTGAACTCCTTCACTTAGGGTAAGGACTCATTCCCTACTCCGAGTGGACAATACAGGTGCTGATTGTCATCCCAGCTGCTTTGCACTCGGCTGCGAACCGATCCAGAGAGTGCTGGAGGTCACAGGCCGATGATGCCATTAGGACCATGCATCATCTGCAAAAAGCAGCGACGCGATCCCCAGCTCACCGAACTGCAAGCCCGCTCCTTCACGGCTACGCCTCGATTATCTTAGTGAACATTGGATGACAAATAATTTCTTGTTCCCCCTTGAATTGTGCAATGACCATAACATGTTTGCCAATTTAAAACATACATTTTATCATCTTTGTTGACTCGCAAGTTAATATTAGCTGAAATTACTTCAGCCCGATTTTGGGAAGATTTTTTGTCACCAACAAAGTTTCCTGCCTAGTCTGACATCTGCTGCGACCATGGCCTATGACCTTGACGTTGACCAATAGGATGACAGTGTTCTTTACATGTTAACATGTCCGTTACCTCAAGTTCTTCTTGAAGGATAGACAGCCTGTCCTGTTTACTGTCCTCTGAGCAACACAGCTTGTGCCGAATTCCGACTCCCTGGCAGAATCTCACTCTTTTAGTTCGATCTGCTCTTCCGAGAAAAAGTGTTTAGTTTCTGCCACTCGGTAAAGACAAGGACATCGCAAGACGAGCAACTTCACAAAACGTTATTTTAGTTACATAAAGAATAAGCTATCCTGGCAGTTTTATGTTTATTTGTGTGGTATTTAATGGGAATCTCACGATCATTAGCCTCGCTAGCTCAAGTTGGCTGGGTTGTGTAGCATCCTGGCTAGCTAGCTAGCTCGCAGCAGACATGGAAACATACATTATTTTGATAAACTGACCACATACCTCAAATCTGCTGGTTTACTCACATAAAACATATCAAAACTTAATAAAGTGACATACAGTAAGCTATTATCAGTCATGAGAACCAAATTGACAACAATGGCTTCCAACTCAAACCCAAACCGACTAATCTACAAACCAACTGGTTGTGTGTGCGTCACATCCCAGCAAACACGCAACGTCAGGGAGACGTTCAGATCACGTCTTAATAACGTCCGTTCAGATCACGTCTTAATATTCAAACGTCTGGCTTGGACCCCTCTAAGACCCCTCTAAGACGTCTCTGGACGTGCAAAACGGGTCCAATATCTGAACGTTAAAAAAAATCATTCATTCTGGCTCCTAATTGGATGTCTTTGGACGTCCGAAAAAGACGAAAAAGACATCTAAAAGACGTCTTTTAGACGTGTCTTTGCTCAGTGGGTTAGGACCGTACCTTGAGGGATGCACCAACCCCACTTTAGCCTACCTGTTGCAGACGACGCACAGCGTCACAGCTCATAGTTTCAGATCACTTCATTACCTCAGAAGTCCACTGGATAACGTGTCATCGCGAAGGCCGTTATTAACGGCTTCTTTTCTCTCTGTGTAGATGTTCCCGCCTTCTCTCTTCAGCAGCGCGAGGCTGTTGCGCGCGCACAGCACGTGTTAAATGCGATTTAATCCCAGACTGGCAGCAGACAGAGAGGAGTGGAGGGCAGCAGCAGATAAACACGTTCACTGACCACTGAAAAGGTAAGATTATAAAAGAAATATTCTAACACCTCAAACTTCTCAAGATGTTGTTTTATTTTGTCTAATCTCGAGGGTGTAGCCTATATAGCCCAGTGAAAAGTGATGTATGTATGTTTTTCACAGATTGAATAAATCAAGAGGCTATATTTGGATGCAAAGAACTCTATAACAGATAATAACAGATAGGCTAAAATAGAGTTTTAGACTGTGAAATTGCAAAACCTGATTTTAGTCAGGCTTGAATCAATCACATTACATGTACTGCCTCACAATTCCAGAGATGTTACTGTTGTCATGTTTTATATAGACAATTGTGTAATTAAAAAAGTAAGGTGACCACCACAGGCATTTGTTCCATCATGAAGGGCACCTACACTTATGTCCTTTAAATACACTCTCAGAGACATACAAAATAACTGTGACATACATCACCGAAGGTTAGAGGCATGTTCAGCGTGTCTGCATTTATGTTTTCTGTGTATTCAAAATGTTGCTATTCCATTTTAATGTTGTGTTAATGATATTGGTTAACTGTGGGATTTATCCAGCATTTTTCCTCCCACTGAGGGAGTTGTTTATGTGACCTTTATGGCATGTGACCTTTGGGGTGACTGATATGATGAAGATTCACACTCACAACTCTGGCTGTTCCGTGTGTGTGTTTTATAGTTACTGTACATACTGTGCACTGGAATCTGTCGTGTGTGTGTGTGTGTGTTTTATAGTTACATACTGTGCACTGGAGTCTGTCATGTGTGTGTGTGTGTGTGTGTGTGTGTGTGTGCGCGTGCGTGTGTGTGTGTGAGCGTGTGTGAGCGAGCGACAGAGAGAGGGAGGGATATTTCCCTGGCAAATACTATACTAGATAAGACAGCACCTCAGCATCCCCGCTCAAAATACCTTCCTGCGCCACGGTTTAGTCTCTAAACGCTTCGCTCATCTCTGATTGTCTGATTGTCCTCTACGATCGGCTTCCATCATATTCTAAGTCATCTTCTATATCCTCAAAATCTGATAAATATTCAGCCATATTGCACACAATATTCCAGGCACCAACAAGCCGATCGTAGTGAATGTGAGCCGCGAGTGTAGCCTACAGACGGAGAATAGCCAGGAGAATAGCCAGTCTGCGTGCTATGTGCATGCGTGCTGGAGCAAGTGGGGAAGCTTTATTTAGTCTCTAAAGACGTTTCTAAAGATCATATTACAGAGGCATGTGAAAACCACAACAAGCCCTCGCTCTATGGAAGCACAACTAGCGATTCCTAAAAATAGATTGATGAAAACAACCGTAAAACCGTAAAAAATAATTTTTTTAGAAGCTGCATTCTCGGTGCCCCGTCTGCCGCCATTACATGGATATACTTGGCTCGCACTGGATTTTAAATTTCTTCTACAGGCCTCCGAATTACACCAAAGTTATCTCGGTGAGTCAAACGTCTTATAATATGCCGTAAATAAGGTCCAGGTTGTCGAAAAAGTGCATTGTGTTGCCTCTGGGTATGAAATGCGCCATACAAATAAAGCTTTGATTGATTGATTGATTGAAAAAGAGCCTTCTCCTTTAAAGTCACACAGAAACGGAGGTTTGAGATCACCTAACTTCCGTAGTTTGGCGTATTTCCGGCGCAAACAAGCTATGAAATCTATGTAAATAATGGGATGGTTATAATATTATAATTTTTTTTAAACTCTTGTAACACTATTTTGAACAATAATTTTTAGCCTGATCCAAAGTAATGTAAGGTTAAGTACATGAATATTCCCATGCTACTCAAAGATTGATATCAGCACAGGTCAGCTTTTGGACAGTGGTGCATTATGTTATTTGAAGTATTTGTATGTCTACCCCCACCAGATAAGGAAACATGGGAGGTGAAATAAAATCTGTGTATTTCTGTAGGCATCGGTGTGACATTCCTGTCCTGCTGCTGTGATGGAGGACAGCGGTAACGGGTGGCCCGTGACCCAGGTCCCCTCGGGCGAGGGGGGCGTGGAGGGGAACAGCAGCGGAAGGGTCTTCGAGGTGGCCCTGCAGAACGGCTCGTCTAAGCGCAGCCCCCAGTTCGTGGGTCTGGAGCTCCTGCAGAGCTTCAAGCTCCTCATCATCCCCTGCTACGCCCTGGTGGTGCTGGTGGGCGTGTTCGGCAACTACCTGCTTCTCTACGTCATCTGCCGCACGCGCAAGATGCACAACGTCACCAACTTCTTCATCGGCAACCTGGCCTTCTCCGACATGCTGATGTGCGTCACCTGCGTCCCCTTCACGCTGGCGTACGCCTTCAACCCGCGCGGCTGGGCGTTCGGACGCTTCATGTGTTACCTGCTGTACCTGATCCAGCCGGTCACGGTCTACGTGTCCGTGTTCACGCTCACGGCCATAGGGGTGGACAGGTAAGCCACAGTCAGACGGCCGCAACCGCTGGGCCGAACTACTCGAAACGCCTCGCAACCCTGTTCTCGTTTCTAGAAAGAGCACCTTGGTGATGTCATATCATTTGCTCAGTTTTTCTTTCACACAGCCTGCATTTAGATGTCAAACGCATACCTCAAATAATGGAATGGCGGGTTAAGCTAAAGGAATCCAACCAGATGCTCTTTTCATCCATTCAGGCATGAATTAATTATACAGTTGGTCTGTACCAGACAAAATTCAACCATCTGCCACTAGTAAAGACGCCTGAAATGACGGATATAGGTATTTAAAAGTGAAAAATTATCACCAGCCTCTCAAACAAGCACTCTGAAAAAGAGTATGAAAGATATGGGAGCAGGGGCGGTTGTAGCTCAGTTGGTAGAGCGGGTCGTCCAGTGATCGTAGGGTCGGCGGTTCGAATCCCGGCTCCTCCTGTCCACATGTCCAAGTGTACTTGGGCAAGACACTGAACCCCAAATTGCTTCCAATGAGCAGGTTAGCACCTTGCATGGCAGCTGCCACCATTGGTGCGTGAATGTGTGTGTGAATGGGTGAATGAGAGGCCATTGTAAAGCACTTTGGATAAAAGCGCTATATAAGTGCAGATCATCCATGAACCATATTAATACCTGCTCAATGACAAGTACTACTACATCATACACTACAGTAATGTCATGTAATTGATACTCTGCAACTCCTCTTTACCTCAGATACTATGCGACGGTTCACCCCTTGAAGAAGCGCATCTCGGTGTTGGCGTGCGGCTACCTGCTGTCTGGGATGTGGCTGCTGTCCTGTGGCCTGGTGGCCCCGGCTGTGGCCCACACCTACCACATCGAGTTCAAAACGGAGGGCTTCACCATCTGCGAGGAGTTCTGGATGGGCCAGGAGAGAGACAGGCTGGCCTACGCCTACAGCACCCTCTTCATCACCTACGTGCTGCCCCTGTCCGCCCTCTGCATCTCCTACCTCTGCATCTCCGTCAAGCTGCGCAACTGCGTCGTGCCGGGCCACCGAACGCAGAGCCAGGCGGCCGCCCAGCGCACGCGCAAGCGCAAGACCTTCCGCCTGGTGACGCTGGTGGTGGCCGCCTTCGGCGTCTGCTGGATGCCCATCAGCGTGTTCAACGTGCTGCGCGACATCGACATCGACCTCATCGACAAGCGTTACTTCCAGCTGGTCCAGCTGCTGTGTCACCTGTGCGCTATGAGCTCGTCCTGCTGCAACCCCTTCCTCTACGCGTGGCTGCACGACCGTTTCCGCGGCGAGCTGCGCAAGATGTTCACCTGCCACCGGCGCATCGGGATCCCCGCCAATAACTGCGCCACCGCCAGTGTGGTGCTGTGAAGCCCCTGGTCACTTCCTCTAACCTGTCCTGCATTGTGTTAGACTTCTCTCTGTGTGTATAGTCACCGCGGTAACAACCGAACGCCAACAAGTTGGATCACTCTTATTCAATCTTGCCTGAACCCTTTCTCTGTTATACATCTACAGTTCTTATAGCTGATATTTATAAAAAGTAAGTTTAAGGTTTTATGTAGCTAAAGGGTATTATGGATTATAGTCATGAACTGCCCTCCCTCCTGCACTATGATAGTATTAATATTGTGTTGTTATCTGTGTGTGCTTCTCTATAAGCCTTCTGTGAAAACTTGGACCATCAGAACAAAAGATGATTGATTTAATTAAATGTCTACTTGCACAAAGGAAAATTTCAAAATATATGTTGTCATTTTGAGATAGGATGAAATATCATTAATGCACCAATTTAAACTAGTTTTCATATTACCGCAATACAGTCAGTGTTTATGTATCACAAATTATATTGTTCTATCAATTAATCATGCTTGCAAACCTTTTCAAAACTTTGCTGTAAGTGCGATTACTTATGTTGATGTTAAACAACATCTTAATAGACTAGAGAAAATAAATGTTTCATATACCAGGAGAGAATAATGTTTTGAATCAAATGAGTGTGACTGCAGGTCAGTGAAGCAGCATATGATGTGTTTTGATGTGTTCCTCTTTCACAGGGTATGGTGTTGAGACCACTGAGGTGGGATAAACATGTCACGACTCAATAATTAACATCGGATTTTAATCAATGCCAAGGGACATTTGTATAGGCTACTTAATAACATGAAAAAGGGAAGATGTATAAAAAGATGAACAGTTGCATCATATTTATTACTGCTTGCTTCACATCCCTCTGCCTCAGTTGTTCAGCAGTGCGTGTTCAGTAGTTACATTTCCAGTACATCAAAGAGCTGTTGTGAGTGAACCTTGGTAATGAGGTCTTTGTAGCCCAGCGAGTCTCAGTAAATAAGCCTGTGCAGCAGTGCACCCAAACCTCTTCACCTCACTGGCTAACAAGACAGATGTAAACAGTAAACAAGCCCCCTACCCACGATGCACGTTCTTTTGTGGCAACGAAGGAGAGGAAACGTGATGTTTGCTTAATGACTATGATAAATGTTTTAAGTGTTCATTCATTTTATGTCCATAGTATTGCATTCCCAGAGCTTTAAATAATGTGTGAAAAGCAGCACCCTGAGCATTCTCTTTCAATTATGGAAATCCAGAAAACCGCAAATGGTTCTCTTTAATTACCCATTACCCAATTATTTAAATATGCAAAGTACACCATTCTGTTTTTTTTTTTCACTTGCGTTGTGGCAACACGAAGCAGATGCAAGTTATGCCTTTCCTGTATTTGTGAAAAGTCTGACTGTGTCTGGAGATAAATCAAAGGATTCAGTGTCATAGATGCACATGTAGCTTCTGTCCATTGGGTTTCATTCATCGTTTCTCATTCTGAGAAAAGCTTGTCTCGACTAGAGTGCGTTCAGGTTCAAACTCAAAGCTCTTGCTTGGTTAACAAGCGTAGAATTTCAAAGCACTGCTGTCTGAGCTATTGAGAGGAGTTCATTACATCTCGAGTGCGGGCCTCAAAGCGTACCTGAAGTGCTACTGTATATGTCACGGATGTCGAGAGCTCAGCAGTCCAATTTACTATCAATCCCCACAGACCCCTGACCTGAGGGCATAATTTGACTCTATTGAACACAATATAGCCTATTAGATCTATCTAACATGATCAAACTACCACAAATATAATGACTATAAGAAATGATAATTATGCGCCAATGCACCTAACCTCGATGCACCTAACCTCGCATCTAACCTCGATATTTTATAATATCCTAACATTTAGAACAAGCACCAAAAGAGCAATTAACTTCAATGTTACATTACATTACAATCATTTAGCTGACACTTTTGTCCAAAGCAACTTACAATAATTACATTTAATGCAGAAAAGCCAATGGGGGGTCCACAAGGATCTATTCTAGGGCCCTTACTTTTCTGTCTGTATATGCTATCCCTACGCAACGCCGTTAGTAGGCACAAAATTAGCTACCATAGCTACGTGGATGACACCCAGCTCTATATTTCTGACACCCGATGACTACAGCTCAGTTGATCACTTGGTAGAATGCATTGCTGATATAAATGTATGGATGTCACAGAATTTCCTTCAGTGAAACCAGGACAAAACACATGTTGATCATTGGTGAAAATGTTAAAAAGGAGAGACTATCTGGGCACTTAAAACACTGATACTGAACACCAAATCCCAAGTCAGAAGCCTAGGTGTCATGATTCTGATCTTAATTTTGAGGCCCATATTAAGTATGTGACAAGGACATATTCTCATTACTTGAGAAACATTGCTAATGTGAAACCTTTTCTCTCCCACGCTGACACTGAAAGACTAATGCATGCTTTTATCAGTAGCAGGTTGGATTGAAACTACATTTGCCATCATTTTCTCAGCAGACACTGTGGGGGACAGACTTTCAAATCATATTTAAAAAAAAAATATATATATTAGTAACTTTAACTAATTACTCATTTCCCGTAACTTGCCACTGGTGTGAACAGACTCCTAAGACCTATACTGCACCCCAATTTGTAAATCAGGAGTTCCTGGAATGGGACTTATGGGTTTTCATAATAACCACTCATAAATGTACAATTTCATAGCACAAACGCCCACTTGCTTAGCTGTGGGGCTCAGTCAGTACCGTCATTATTATGTCAAAATGACACCAAAAATCATGAAACCACAGGCCAGCAAACCTGTAAATTTCCCCCATCTAAATCTCCTCACCAACTGTAGCCTCACATCCTCATCTCCACCTCTCTCCCCGATTCCAAGTTCTCCTCATCATTCCTCTTCTATTTCTAGCATCTTTTTCTTTTAATCATGCTGGCAATTGCTTTTTCTACCTGCTGTCGCCACCCTGTTCTGTGGAAATTAGTTTGGCCTGCTTCGGTGCGTAGGGTTCCAACTGGTTTGTCATTCGCCTGGTCTGATTAGAAGTCACTGTGAACCTGTTCCATTCTATGCACTCTTGAAACTCTTTAAAGCAACACTTAGCCTACCAGCACTGTGCATGTGAAAAATAAAATGAAACGAAATGTCAAATAGGAGTATATAAGTCAAATTAAATGTTAAATGAGAGCTATGAGTTTGTCAAAGGGTCCCTGAGGTCCTCTGGCACTGACTTTTAATAGTTCCTAGAGCCAGGACCAAGAGACGTGGGGAGGCAGCCTTCAGTTTTTACCCCCCCAGCCTCTGGAATACTCTGCCAGAAAACCTAAGCATAACTGAAACTGTGGGAACTTTTAAGCGAGATCTTAAGACATACCTTTTTAA
This sequence comes from Borostomias antarcticus, assembly GCF_949987555.1. Classification (NCBI taxonomy): domain Eukaryota; kingdom Metazoa; phylum Chordata; class Actinopteri; order Stomiiformes; family Stomiidae; genus Borostomias; species Borostomias antarcticus. Next base: position 2,380,158 of record NC_140256.1, read on the forward strand.
TCTTGCTTTTATCATGTAGCTTTACCCATGTTATAATTAAATCTAATTTTTTTTTACTGATTTATTTTTTACTGTTTATTTTAAATTTTCTTTTATCGTATATTATCTGTCCTGTTTGATTTTATTCTGTAAAGCACTGTGTGCTACATTTGCTTGTATGAACATGTGCTAAATAAATAAAATGTGACTGTGACTTTTACTCAAGTTCGGAACTCTGTGGATTTAGAAAATAGACTGGTCCCCTAGTAGAATAAACTACTTTTACTGAGACACCCGGCGTAGTTACGTAGTTGTGGTGGAGGGGTGTAGAATGGGCCAACCTAGAACCCATTCAATTTAGGAGCCGATCCGAATTACGGGGTGGGTCCACGCGCCGCCCAAACACAGCTGGCCATTCACCACCATTCATTTTTTAGACCAGGTTTATGCAAAAACTACCAGACTGATTTTCATGAAACTCGGTGGAGGGGTGTAGCATGGGTCAACTAACAACATTTTGGACTGGATCCGAATCACGGGGCGGGTCCACGAGCCGCCCAAATACGGCTGGGCCGGCCATTCACCGCCATTCACTTTTTGGACAAGGTTTATAAAAAAAAAACTACCAGAGTGCTTTTCATGAAATTTGGTTGAGGGGTGTAGATAGGCCAATTTAGAATCCATCCAATTTTGGCATGCACAAAGCCACAAAGTGCATTCAGGGGCGGAGGTCTGTGCTCTCCGAACACCATTTCTAGTTGTTTGAAAATGTTCAAAAAAGGAAGAAAAAAAAAAGGCGAGCGCCCCCAGGTGATGGGCTCTGGTACTGTATGTGTGATGGACTGGGCTCTGGTACTGTGTGTGTGATGGACTGGGCTCTGGTACTGTATGTGTGATGGACTGGGCTCTGGTACTGTATGTGTGATGGACGTGCACAAACTGGCTGGATGTGATGTGAAACAATGATCTGAAGAGAATAATGCTTCGGTCAAAGCACATAAAGGATTCTTGGATGACACCCCAAAAACCTAAAACACATTTACTTACTTTCAATATCCTCTAGAGGTCAAGCAAGACTCAAATTTGCTGCATGAAAACAGATTAAAAACCAATGCATCTAGTTTAATGCAGTGTCCATTGTGAAGTCCTTTCTCCTTCATTGCTGGCTGTAGGCTATGGGTGTAACTTTAGTATACACAAACAAATGCACTGTACTGTAGATGTCTTTTTATTTCAATTGAAAGGTTAATGTGTACATTTAAATCCCCTTAAGCCGTTCTTAAACAATTTCATGATTCGTATCAAATAGAAACATGACAAAAAAACATTCAGCACATAACTTATGCAACTGTAAAAATGTACAATTGTCAAGAAATCCAGATGAAAAACAATCACAAAATGTACTTTCTGAAATTAAAATGCGAAGGCACAATTCATAACATTCCAATGCGTCAAGGTTTTATTGCTATGATATTACACGAAGGCTAGTCACAACATCTATATATCACACTTTACTAAATTACATTCAAAGACTTTGTAAGGCTATTGCAAGTGTGAAAACCTACTATGTTATTAACAAGGCATTCATTCATATTATGGTTTGGTAAGGATATTCTTTTCAAATAGTATTGAACAACAATGCTCAAACTCATTTAGGAAGATCTTTAAATGATTTTCTAGGTTTTGCATTTCACCCTTATATTTGACATGGTGTGTACAGGGTTGCATAAATATTTTAGAAGAGAAAAGATTGTGCTCTGCACGGACCTCTACATCACAAGGAATTAAACAGCAGCTCATATATAATACATACATAAGAGAAAATAAATGATTCTATTTATTCTAACCTCAATGATAGCCTTTAGCAAGAAAAGAAACTGGTATAGAATAAGTAACTTTATGCTGAGGTAAAAAGCATAAGTCAGGAATGCTGTCCGATTAGCGTGTTCAGAAATATAGACATGAACAGGGTTCAATCATTTTTCCACAAACAAAAAAAAAGACTTATGTAGGCCTGACATATATTCTATTATTTAATTAACTCATGTTGACAAGAGGATAGTGGCAGTACCCAGACACATCTCGCAAATATAAAATTAATCAATCAATCGACAGCAGACATAACATTCAAACTGAGAAAGTACACAACTAATCACAATCACAGCTGCATTAAAGCTTTGGAATAAGTGTTGACAATGCATGACAAATTAAAACTCCTGAAACTGAAAATTGAATTGTAGGTTACTCAGAAATTACCCCTAGTTACCTATAAAACAGTTAACAGTAGGAAAGATAGTGTATTAACAGATAACAGCATTCCCCTGTAGTACTTCCAGCTTTAATCTGCAATCTAGGCTGTTGGAATAAAGTATAAATTAACAAGAAAGAAAAAAAAGTAGATTAACAGTGTAGTCTCATAGGTAATTCTAGTACCATAGTGTTTAATAAATAAAATTACCAACACTTACCCTATTGCTTTCTGGTGACATTCAGTTGTAGTGACATAGTTGCCATGAGTTCATTTATGACATTTAGAAACTATTCCAGCATTCTGACAAAAATCGAATTTAGGAGTCCCGGTTGGACACTACGTAGAAAAAGTGCATATAGAGAGATAAGACCTTCATACAGCCTAGTTTAATACACAGTGACAGCAAATAAAACAGCCTTATAGAGGTGCTTAAGTGGAGCCCTCTGTTTGTAACTCCTGCCTAAGATCCTAGAGGGCGCTCTTGGAAGCGCTGAGGCCTAGCAGGATGCTGGGTTTCTCTTCGATTACGCGAACCAGCAGGTTGTCTATGTACTCCTCCAGCTCCACGATCTTGGCGTCCTTCTTGGAGAGCTCGCCTTGCTGCTTCACCACCAGCGAGATCAGCTCCTCCTGGGTCAGTTGAGTGTAAGGCCCACTCTCCACTCTTCCCGTTACCTGATGGTGATAGGATAGTATCACGCATTGCAATCTACTGATAAAGTACTATACATTAAACACATTATGAGATCAAGATGAAGGTCTAATAGGATAGACAAAAGGCAAAAGAGCAGTGCGCACATTCAACCTTAGTAGACCAGGTGTTGGATCTTAGAGTACATACGTGTGGAGAGAGGAAAGATCTGCACACTGATATCTCCCGATTCACTTTATTGGAAAAAAGCAACGTTTCGACCTTTCAACTTCCCTGTTGCCTGATGAAGTCCAAAGGGTCGAAATGTTGCTTTTTCCAATAAAGTGAACCGGGAGATATCACTGTAAGGATCTTTCCTCTCTCCAAACTAACAGGATAGTAACACATCAACATGCAGTACCTTCATCTTCGCCGTACTGTCAAGGGCCTTAATCTCTCTTGCCACAGGTGTGCTGGTGGGGGGCTGGTTTTCTGTGGAGCTCAAGGGCTTCACTGGGTGAGGCCTGTGGAGATAAACATAACAGTAAGTATATTACGAATGCAAAAGTATAACAGCGGAGCTTAGAAGTTTGATGAGGCGGGTTAGCTGGAAGGAAGAGAAGAGAGACAAAAGAAAAGGTGTCCACCGAAAACTGTGCTTCCATAGCTAGCCGAAATCAACCACGGATCCCGAAGGGAAAGAGTTCACATAGAAACCAAGTTGAAAAAAAAACAAGTTGAACAGCCTATCGGAAACGATTAAATAAACAGCAAATCCCGGTTTCATCCCAACACCAAATGCGCAAACCTTCATCTTTCTCAAAGCCATCCAACTATTTTAAATATTCCCAGAGCATTTACTTACATGTATAAAGGGGCTATAATGCTTAGAACAAGGGACTTTCTGAATTTCAGCTACTGTATGCTTAAGGTTTTTTGCTCTGCAAAGGGTCTTTCAGAATACTCATAGAAAGTAATGGCAGGTTTCAAGTATCGGGCCTTTATCACTCAGATTTGATCACACAGATTTGATCGGTGGCAATGTCACAACTAATTACCTAGCCTTAAACAACTGATTGGCTTGGTTTAAAAAACGAGCTCAATTTCTGGGTTTAGGAGGGTTGTTTAAAGCAAGTGAACCTCAGTGGGGTTCAGTCTCACCTGCGTGGGGTTGAGGCAGGCCCACCTCCACTGTTACTCAGCTGTACCTCAGAGGGCGACACCCAGGCCTTTAGTAGGGTCTTACCCCCAGACAGGACACCATTCTGGGAGGTGGATTCTCCAACACCTGACTGGAGGGGTTCTGGTGTAGTAAGGACAAAGGGAACGGGGGAGGAGGAAGGAAGGGTGAAAGGGTCGGCTGACCACTGATCCTCCCTGGCTCGGGGTTCCACCTTTTCTCTACCATAGCTCTGCCTTGTTGAATCAGCTTGAGGCACTGGTCTGTCCAGTCTGAGAGACTCCGAGGTGGTCTTCATGGTTGTCTCAGTTCCTAGTGAGTCTAGTTTATCCTGTGCGCCACTTCTCATGGCCCCTTTGTCTGAGGTAGTGCGAGACTGAGATGACCGTTTCTTCCTTTGTGACAATCCTCTCTTAAAATAAGGACTTTGTTCATTTGAGGCCATGTCAGCTTTGCTCTGCTCTGGCTGCTCTTCGGAGAAATTGCTGTTAAAATTGGAAAAAGAATCTGTTGAGTTACCTGGTGCAAAAAGTTTATCCAGGTCATCTGGTGTCATTCCTTGATCTTCAAACTTGTGTTCCTTCTGTATTCCCCCTGTGAACAGGTCATCTCCTCTGTGACTCTGCTCTGACGGTGCCCATGGGTCTTTGGAGAGGACCTCAGAACTGGGGAAAGGGTTCGGTTCCACCAGCTTCTCTTTAGCATTCATGATTTTTTCCAGTACGTGCTTTTTGTCGGTATCATCAGTAGAGTCGGGTGAAGGTTTCTTCTTTCTGCTGACATTCACGCCAGTGTTCCTCATCGTCACTGGACTACCGCATCTCATGTCTGGGCTGTCTTGGTCCAGCTGTGGTCGGTTCTCCTGCTTTTCAACAGTAGATTGTAGTGATTGTTCCCTTGGTTCCACTTGTGTCACTGAATCTTTGGTACCAATCTTGTGTCTGGGTTTAACTGTGGGGATATTTGATGGGGTTCCATTCTGGTCATCTGCAGATGTTGTATCCAAAACTACCTGTGAGGCAGGTGTTGGTCTTTCTGCTAGAGACACTACACGTGAGACAGGTGTTGGTCTTTCTTCTGGAGATACTACCTGTGAGACAGGTGTTGGTCTTTCTGCTGGGTACTCTACCTGTGAGGCAGGTGTTGGTCTTTCTTCTGGAGACTCTACCCGTGAGGCAGGTGTTGGTCTTTCTGCTACAGAATCTACCCGTGAGACAGGTGTTGGTCTTTCTGCTAGAGACACTACACGTGAGACAAGTGTTGGTCTTTCTTCTGGAGACTCTACACGTGAGACAGGTGTTGGTCTTTCTTCTGGAGATACTACCTGTGAGGCAGGTGTTGGTCTTTCTGCTAGAGACACTACCTGTGAGACAGGTGTTGGTCTTTCTTCTGGAGATACTACACGTGAGACAGGTGTTGGTCTTTCTGCTGGAGACACTACCTGTGAGGCAGGTGTTGGTCTTTCTGCTGGAGACACTACCTGTGAGACAGGTGTTGGTCTTTCTTCTGGAGATACTACACGTGAGACAGGTGTTGGTCTTTCTTCTGGATACTCTACCCGTGAGGCAGGTGTTGGTCTTTCTGCTGGAGACACTACACGTGAGACAGGTGTTGGTCTTTCTGCTAGAGACACTACCTGTGAGACAGGTGTTGGTCTTTCTTCTGGATACTCTACCTGTGATGCAGGTGTTGGTCTTTCTGCTACAGACACTACACGTGAGACAGGTGTTGGTCTTTCTGTTACAGACTCTACCCGTGAGGGAGGTGTTGGTCTTTCTGCTACAGACTCTACCCGTGAGGGAGGTGTTGGTCTTTCTCCTACAGACTCTATCCGTGAGGGAGGTGTTGGTCTTTCTCCTACAGTCTCTATCCGTTTGGGAGGTGTTGGTCTTTCTCCTGGAGTCACAGACTTGGCGTCATTGACTATGGCTGAGGTGTTGTGCACCTTCCTCAGATCATGACGAGGTTTCACTGGGGTGACCTCTATGCTGGGAGTCACAGGCTTGGTGGGGCGCAAGGCCATGGAAGCAGATGCATTGGGTCTCTCTATAGATAGATTAGTCTGTGCAGCACGGTGGCCATGTTGTGTTGCGGTGTTAACATCTACCTCTAGTCTAGGTGGGGCTGCAGCTTTTGCTTTGGGAGGGGGAGGAGCCAACGCCTTTTTCTTAGAGGTAGACTGAACATCTTGAGGTTGTGTCTTCTGTTGGTTTGAGCGCATGGGAGCAGATCTATCACTGTGTGAATATTCCTCTGGACTATCCACACTCATCTCATCATCAGCTAGCTGAGGCATGTCTTCTCTCTGTTTCTGGTTCACTTCTGCGATGATATGGTCCCATCGAGTCTGTCCATGAACTCCATGCCTTTTCTGTAGGAACAGACTTTCATAGTCAGGAGGAGGTAGAGCTGGTCTTTTACCATGCTTGGCACCAGCTCCAGAGTTCTCGACTTCCCTTATAGGCACCAGGTAACTACTTGAAGCAGAAAGTTTCACAGGGGCAGTTCTAGAAGCTGTTTTGGGACCACCAGAGCCTTGTGGTTGCATCTGGGGCAATTTCTCCGGGCGGGTTCCATAGGCAGGTGGTAGAGGGGCTTGTCTCTTCTTCTCAGCCATGGTGGAGGAGGATCCAACGGTGGCTATGTTCTCAGGGCTATCGCCGGGGCACTCTGAGGAGCCCCTTCTAATATTTGGGGGAGCCAAGGAGGAGTGAAGGTTGGAGAATGTATCGGGGGATTCTGGGACGCTGGAGAACGAGGTCTGAGTGGAAGGTGAGGAGGGAGGAGATTGCGGTCCCTGTGTGTGCGAGTCAGGGGATTCAGGCGTCTGAGACTCAAGCAATCTGCCAAGAGTGAAAACAAAGGCCTCGGGTTCAGTGTCGGTCACATTATCCCCCAAAATTTGAGCCTGCCCATCACCTCTGAAATGATCAATACATTTCCCAATCCATACAATCAAAAGCTTTCTTCCAGGTATGATGATAAAGGAGAATGTCAGAGGATCAGGCCTACGTTTGTATTGTATGAAAGTGCCTTATGTTACTGTCCACTAAACAACATTGAGATGATTGACAGTCTTGTAAACAAAGGCCTTGAGCCTACGTCATCCCACCAGATTAAATCTTGATGGATGGATGATGAAATGGAAAGCTATTAAATTAAATGATTTGCTTCTTAATGAATCCTTAAGAAGCTAAACTATCACAAGCTCCCATTAGGCTAAGCCTAAACAAAATTAACCCACTAACAACAAATACCGTACCCAATATCAAAGTTCAAAGATTAAACTTGAAAGTCATCTCACTGAAGACCCTTGATTTAAAATGTCAATCAACCATGAAATCAATGAAAAACATGACTCACTCACCATTTAGATTCAATAAATAAAATGTATCCAACAACAAGCGCTAGGTTCAGAGAGGAAAAACAATCCTCACAAGCCCAAGGAGACCGTCACACTGCTGGTTAGTCTGCTTTTAGCTCACTTCATCACTCCACAACCTGTTCTCCACCATACCCCCCCTATCCCAACACAAACCACTGCCCAGTTTCTACACGGCAGACCAATCAGCACGGCCGTCAAACTGGCCCAGCAGGTCCATCTCGCGCCAGATGGAATGCCTCATTCTTTCATGATCATGTTCATGTTTGTCAACAGCCTTTTGCCATGCTCAAACTACAGGATATTTAAAATCCCAACTGATTTCGAAATGGGGTTTAATCAACGGACATACGGAGAATCTTAGCAGATATTCTGCTCGTGAATCTCAAACAAGCCCACACGACAAGATTTGAAAATAACAGCACATCACACACTACAGGATATTATCGTGCCCGAGACCATTGGTCTCGCTGTCTCATTTGTAAAGTAGTCATGTAATAATCTATATCAAATGTTTGATATTATCGGTGCAGCCTTGATGGATCTGCGAGCCGATCAGGATGTATAAAATTGGATCTGTAAACCCCTCACATTGATGTAATGTGAGTCACATTACAAGATAATCTGGGCTGAATATCAGTACCAGATTTCTCTGATTGTCATGAGGGGTGAATCGGGGATAAATCGGCCTAAAAATCCTGTAGTGCGAGTCTGGCATTAAGAGACTTAAGATGAACAGAAGAGGAAATAGTTGGCTACTACAGAGAGAGAGGACCTTGTAGACGGAATAGAATAGAATAGAATAGATGTTTATTTGCCATGTGTAGCAAGTATGGGTACAGTACATTGGAATTCTTGTAATCTCGTCCTTACAGTATGTCCTCAGTGCTAATCAGTTCCTTATTCCAGTCCTAGGTACTCATCTAGACATTTAAAGGTTCCTAAACTGACAATTTAGTATACTATCTGCCGTCTAGCAGTCTACTAGGAGCTTGCAATCGGTCCAGCCATCCACCAACCTGGCGACATCACAGATGAACTCATCCTAAAGGAAGATATTCTGTAGTTCCTTACTCCTGAACAACCGTGTAGACTAACTGCCAATGAAGAACCACTAAAACTTATGTCAAATAAGAAGTACCAATACCAGTGAAAAAACCTGCTCAACACCATGGCTTAACATCACTAGCAGAAGTGGTTTGGAAGTATGAGTATCCCAGGGCCACAAGCCATCAGACCACTAGGAGGTCCTCTTGGTCATGGGTGGACTGACACATAGGGCTTGGCAAGGACAGGACAGGGGCTGCGTTCCGAATCGCATACTTCTACTTCTTACTACCAGTACCTACTACAGCTGCCCTTAGAAAGTACGTACTTTGCAAGCAGTAGGCATTCAATTGGGACATACTACCTTGTCATAACATTGCGCCTTGAAATTTGCCCACATCCGTCACTGTCCATAACGCGACATTCGTCTACAGCTGTCACGACTCGCAGATGTGACGCACATTTCCGTTGCGCACAGGATTGTGGGTCAGAATAGCTAGAAAAGCCAGCTGGCTTGCATACTGCAAAATAGGAGGCATAGGACGCATGTGGCATACTATGTATTGGGACATACTACATCCTGTTTTGGCATACTATATAGTAGGGTAGTATGCGATTGGGAACGCAGCCTGGGTTTCCATGCCCGCTAGGTAGATTAACAGCGTATTATAAAGATGCGTGTTTGCGGAAGTGCGATCAGAGATAGTGGATGAGGAGAGGGACAGAAATAAAAGAGCAGTAGTAGCGACATTTTGACAAATGGGGAGCTAGATGGAAATAACAGTCTGGAGCTAACGCCAGAAAAAAATGATTAAAAATCAATGTGAATTATTTTTTTATCTCAAAGTAATTTGTTCCGTCTGTGAAAATTCAATAACAGGCCAACTTGATGCTACCATCTAGCACCCCAGGAAAAAAGGAATTGGTTTAGTGTGATCAAATCCACAGAGAATTGTGGACTCTCAAGCTGTCATATTTCTCTAAATCAGTGTGGGAGTTCATAGTGACGTACCTGGGCTTGACGGCAGACACCTTGGCCGTGCGGTTCAGGAAGACCATAGCTGAGGGGACTGGAGGGGTGCGCCGGGCCTTCTGTTGATCTCCTGGGCGCTCCTCACTCGGGGGGTCTGGACTTAGGGGGATCTCCTCAAATGGGTTGGAGTAGCGAGGGCCGGGGCCCTCCAAACCTCTGGACGAACCAGCGGGGCCCGGCTGGGGCGTGTCGTCTTTGCTGCTGCTACTCTGCTGCTGCGCCTCCTCCTTTTTCTCCTCCTTCTTCCTGATCATCCCGAACAGAGTAGACAGTCTGTCGGTCATGGACGCCTCCTCTTGGCGTTTCTGCTCCTCGGCTCTTTTGGCCTCCTGCTGTTTCTGCTCCTCCTCCAAACTCCGACACTCCTCCTCCGCCTGAAGCCGCCTCCTCTCTTCCTCTAACCTCCTCCTCTCTTCCTCTAATCTTTTCCTCTCTTCCTCCTCTTCCTTGAGCTTCTTCCTCCTCGCGTCGTCCTCCAGGAACCTCCTCCTCCTCTCCTGCTCCTCCTGTAGCTTGCGTTCCTCCTCCTCCTGCTGCTGCTGTCTCTTGGCCTCTGCCCTGCACTTCTCCTCAGCCTGTCTTCTCTCCTCCTCCTCCAGGTGGCGCCGTTGCTCCTGCAGAGCTCTGTCTCGGTCTGCTGGCTCAGGCCGGTAGGAGGGCACAGAGAGGCCCTTGAAGGAGTCTACGGAGACGTCAGAGTTGTGCCGCCGAACGTCCTCCGCCGAGCCCTGGCCCGAGCTGGCGAGGCTGGGGGTGGAGCCCGACTTTGGCTCCGCCTCCTCTGCATACACGTGGCTGCCGTTGATGCACAGGCTGTTGGGGTCGTTGGCGCTCTGCTTGGAGCGGCCCAGTAAGGAGAAGGGACCCTGGGACGCCTTGCTGTCATTGCTGCCTGTGCGCTTGTGACCCAGGAACTTGAACTTCTTTTTGACTGTGGAGAGAGAGGGAGAGAGCGGAGGGGACGGTTATTATGTGACAAATGTAACGTACAATAAATCAACACATTATATCCCGTTGCAATAGCCGTCGTTACTCAAAATGAGTTTAACCCTAATGCCGGGCTCAGACTACAGGATTTTTGGGTCGATTTATCCCCCGATTCACCGCTCCCGACAATCGGAGGAGAAATCTGGTCTGGAACGTTGGTCGGGATTGGAACCGATGATCGGACCAGATTATCTTGTAATGTGAGGGGTTTACAGATCCAATCTTATACCTCCCGATCGGCTCGCAGACCCATCAGGGCGGCCCCGATAATATCAAACATGTTTGATATTTAAGATTATTACATCCCGACTTTACAAGTGAGACGGCGAGACCAGTGGTTCGTTGCTCCCTCGGGCACGATAAGATCCTGTAGTGTGTGCTGAGCCGTTATTTTCAAATCTTGCAGTGTGTGCTTGTTTGAGATGCGCAAGAAGAATATCTGTTAAGATTCTCCTTATGTGCGTGATGTAACCCGATTGGTTAGGATTTTAAATATCCTGTAGTGTTATGTTATGTCATTTTTATTTATAATGCGCCCCCCAACCAACTGTTACATCAGCCCGGGGCGCAGCCCGGGTTCAAAGAGAGACAAACAAAAACAAAGGACTGCAGAGACACAAAATAATCAAGAAACTACATTTAAGACATGACATTTAGTGTGAGCCCGGCATAACCTACAGCATTTAGACTTGAGAGGCTTACCGTCAGGAGAGTCCGAATTGAGCCCAGAGGAACGACTTCCACTGAGAGACGAGCCCTTCTCCGGCAGAGTGCCCAGCGTCGACATCGACTGGGAGACGTTGCGCTGCAAGTTGGACTTGGGGGCGAAGAGGGATTTCAGCTTGGACTTCTTCTTGGTCCCCGGGGAGTCAAAGTGGGCGTCGCCCTCTCCCTCGCTGTCCGTCAGGACCTGGCTGGAGGGCACGACGGCGGAGGCGGAGTCGGAGAAGCCCTCCTTCTTCTTGCCGCGGACTTTGTCCTTCAGCTTGGAGATGCGCGAGCGCGGCTTGTCTTGCATGGAGAGGTCGAACATGCTGGCGGACATGTTGTTCCTCATGAACTGGATGTCCAACAGCACCTCTCCACGCGCCTTGTCCTCTTTCCCCGTCTTATCCACCAGCTTGTACCAACTTCAGAGAGAGAGAGAGAGAGAGAGAGAGAGAGAGAGAGAGGGAGGGATAATGAAAAGGCAGAGAAAAGGAAACAACTGGTTTAAAAGTGGTTAATCATCTAACTATAAGTAACTATTTACCTAATGACTAAACCAATGTAGCCTACTATTGGGTCACATTGGTGCTCACTATGGGGCTGTCCTCACTATGGGGCTGTCCTCACTATGGGGCTGTCCTCACTATGGGGCTGTCCTCACTATGGGGCAGTCCTTAAGGGCAGGTGAAGACATTTAGGCTAGGTTTTCAAACAACAACATGAATTGCCGAAGGAGAAATGAAACGAGGTCAAACATAAGTTGAAAAAAGAACATGAACACGAGCGTTCCCCCTCGAGAGTCACGTTGTAGAGGCGACAAAAAATGTATTTTTGTCCCTTCAGGCCTACTGTATGGCTGAGAGATTACATTCACTGTACAGTTTGTTCCCGTACCCACTGGGAGCGTCAGAGCAACCGTAGATAAAGCGAAAGCAGATGATTACGGCTTTGTTCTGGCTCTGCCCCCCCCCCCCCCCCCCCCATCTGCTCCCTGTTCTAAACTGCACAAAAGACAGGTAAGAATGTTCCGGCAAACTCTGTCCACGAGCAATTATACTGCAACACTGAGGTTCTCCATGATTGCACACATTGAATTTGACAGAGGAAAACAATAAGCCCTCTCACATTTGTTAGTCAATTACCAGGCAGGTTGATCAGGTTATTTTAGGTGTAGTCTAACAAACTACCACCCTTGTCAAACCTTTCACAGCTAACTCAGACTTTCCACTATAGACAGTTGGCAGTAAGTAACTAAGTACAATTGTATTTATATAGCACCCTTCATAGCACGAGTGCACAGAGTGCTTTACAGTAGAAACATTAAAAACACCAGAGTCCAATCAGTTACATACATGTGTAACTGAATACATGAAAGAAAAAAACACATAAACACAGTTGTATAAAAGAGGTCAGCGCCAGGGGAAAACAGGCAAGCTAAAGGAAAGAGTGCGGCAGATAGAGACGGCCCAGAACTCGAAGGCTTGCTGCTGGCAGCTACAGTCCTGTTAACAAACGGGAATGTCATTTCTCCACGGACACAACCCTGAAAAGATTCACAATCTACCCGTCATGTAGATGTACCGTTAGTGAGGGGTAAAGATCAAAGCCTTACTCATCATCGAGCTGCAGGTTAAAGGTTAGATGAGAAACCTCAGAAATGCGTTAACCTAGACTGGAGGGTGAGACATTCTTCTCTGATGACCTCACGACCACGCCAGAAACTAGAGCAGGGAGAAAGTCCCAGCGCGATCCAGATAGCGGCTACATGGAGCGCTGAGGTAGTTCCACCCTGCCTGACCGTCGGTCTACCAGACATCGCTTGGTTCACGTAGAGGTAGAGCAACATTACCGGAATGAAACAGTCAAAAACACAGACGGGATCTGCTGGGAAAATAGTCGGAAACATGCATGGGAGGAAACCCACATTCCGATAAGCCTCAGGCTTAGGGAGGATATGTACTCGAGGACTAATGAAAGTTGTGCAACGCTACAAGCATCACTTATCTCCCTCCCAGAACAGGCCGTGCCAAGTCAGAGAGCGACCGGGCCCAGTGCTAGCACAACAAAGAACAATGGGACACATGAAACGACCTTGAAGAACCGAACTGTTACACTAGTTTGAACAGTTACACTGAGAACACGTGGTGTTTACAGAGAATACAACACCTCGCCCCCAATTCTGCCCCTGGCGGGTCCTGTTTGACCAGTTCTCTCCCTCTCTCTCGCTCTCTCACTGAGAAAGTTTCACTTCCCTGTTTAGCATAATGATTAACATGGGAAGCTACATTCCACTAATGCTGTGATAAGTGACCAGCAGATTCAGACCACGCCTTAGGCGATAGACTAGGACAATTTGATGACCTTTATTGATACCTGATTTGAAATCTAGATCAGACTAAAATAGCAGGCCCACATCAACAAACATTGCTTTGATCAAACCAAATACATACTGTATTACTGTAGGCATAAGACAGTCCCAGTTCCAGTATAGAATGCTTGCATAACTAGCGAGTAAGGTTTTTAGACACCGGACTACCAGCATGAAATGCGGGACAAATAGGCCATTGACACCATGTCATTTTCCCATGGCTGAGACCCAGGAGGGGGGGGGGGCTGGGACCCGAGGGGGGGGGCTGGGACCCGAGGGGGGGGGGGGGGGGGGGCTGGGACCCGAGGGGGAGGGGGGGGGACCCGAGGGGGGGGGGGGGGCTGGGACCCGAGGGAGGGGGACTGGGACCCGAGGGAGGGGGACTGGGACCCGAGGGGGGGGGGGGGGGGGCTGGGACCCGAGGGGGGGGGGGGGGGCTGGGACCCGAGGGAGGGGGGCTGGGACCCGAGGGGGGGGGGGGGGGGGGGGGACCAGAGAGCCGCTCAAACACGGCCGGCCATTCACCTCCAGTCATTTTTGGGACTTTGGGCTCCGGACCGCTTATTCCTCCAGGGTAAAAATAAGCATGGGAACTCCACTGACTTGGGCTCAGCACAAAAAACAACAACCATTCATTGTCAATGGGGGGGAGGGAGGGGACGGCTATATCTTGACGTGAGAAGGTCACAGAGACACAGGGTTTGGACTTGAATAAAGCTCTTGACCAACAATACCAAATATGTCCTGCTCTAAAGCATGTGCGCACGCACAGAGCCACAAAATGCATTCATGAGCGGAGGTCTGTGCTCTCCAAGCGACATTTCAAGCCATTACCGTTATGCTGGAGCTGTACATAATGAGCTCATGTTCATGCTTCTCAGAAGCTAGTAGTAAGTAAGCCTTTTGAGAACCAATGTTTCTCTGGCCTAGAGGCCCATAGGGCAGGTTTGTCTCCCGTTTCTGTAGCGTGAGACAGCTTGATGTACAAGTACACCCCCTGGACATGACGCTAGTAGCCTATTTGATATTGATATTGTTTAGGTTTTCAGACACCACCTCCTAGAGCAGAGGTTCTCAACTGGTCTGGCGACGGGCTCGCATTCTCCCATGGTCATTAAGTCACAACTCGCTTTTATAGAATTCAAACCAAGCAAATGTATTTCTCAACTACAAAGGGTGCTCAGAGAGCACAGGCCTCCGTCTCTGATGTAACCGAATTGAAATGGATAAACTCTCCTCAAATAAATATCGCCCACTTGCACCATCAAAAAGTGAGCTTTTCAGTGGCGTAACTGGTGGTGGTGTTTATGACAAGTGGTCATGTGTTTAAACGCAAATCAGAGGACCTGGGTGAGATGCCAGTGTGGGTAATCTGCAGGAGGCGATACTGATGACTGACACCTGACCTGTTAGATCAGCATGTGCAGTTGTTGAATGTGTACGTGGAGAAAATAATCAGACAGTGATTGATAGACCGAAGACCTCCAACCGAATTTCATGAACATCGGTCTGGTAGTTTTTACGTAATCCTGTTAAATAACGAGCGAGTAGAGCGGTGTAATTTGAACGTGGACTGAATGTCGAGTGTAGCCTTTCAACATGGTAATGTAGCGGGTGTTAGTGGGGTTTTGACCACTCTAAAAGGGGGTTTCGGAGGGCTTTTCAATGTACTATGTACTTGACCCTCATGATGGTGAAGGCTCGTGACCCCAGTCCATGACGAAATAATGAGAATGGTGCGCCATATTCATTACATGTCTGTCTTGCCCTGACAATAGGCCAGCCCCTGCGTCACTGTGAAAGAAGACAATGTTCTCCCATGCAAGTGAACCTAGTGCCTTACATCAATGACAGACCTCACACTGACCTATCAGCATAAGTAGGGCAGTAATCTAACCCCAATGCATCGCAGTGGGTAAAACAGTGACATCCAATACCCTTTCTATGTGTGGCAGGACAGGGAAACGTGGAGTGTTAGGGATGATATGGACCGGAGTGGGAACCGCAATGTGCCCTTGCCATAAACAGCTGAGGCTGTACAAACGGTATGAGTAAACAGTAGATAAGATTACACCGTTACGAGAACAGTAAACGCATGAATGAGGTAATTTCAGCAGTCTGTGTTTGCCCTTGGACCCGCAATAAGAAGAAAGTGTCACAGAGAGTAAACTCAGGGAGACTTGGGCTTTGGGTTGAGTGAAGTATGAATCATATGCGAGTGGGGCATGCTGTTATGTTTCCTTCAGGGTAAAGAGCATTTAAGACACTACAGTAAATATGCGGGTGTGTGTACTTGTGTGTTTTGCTTGAAATAACTTTGCTGCACCCATAATTGAAGCGAATACCATTCTGTGTCCCAGCCCACCACGTCATTGAGAATGCAGTGTTACTGAGTTGGGCGGGGGTGATTTAAAGAAAAAAAAAAGTCTGGGCCTGGAAGAACTAGGAATGCTAGGAATGTGGTCAATATTGCTCCCTAATGAAATAAAGCCTAACGTTAAAGTCCATCATTAACATGACCTGATCCCGCTGGGAATGAATGAATGCCACATGGACTTCACACTAATGACGTGAAATTCCACATTTATTGCCCTTCTGTTTGGTAGGACACAAAACTGCAACTTGGGGGGAATGAGAGGCAGACTGACAAGTATTCACAGCCTAAAGCTACAGTTCGACAAAGAGGAAGCCTGACAAACCAAATGATGTTTTAAATATCTCCCACATACCCAGGCACTGACTGATAACTGCTGGGCTAATTGGCTGTGACTACTGCATGGAAGAATGTGTTGGAGAGAGGATCAGACGCTCAAAGACACAAGAAAGGGCTACAGGCCTATTTTCAATAGGCTACTGACATATTGGCTATATCTGTAAACTGAAATGTCAAAGACAAGATAATTTGAAGGAGACTCAACTTTTTGAAAGAGTCAAAAACATAACTTACATTCGTTATTCACAAACAGGGATCAGACGCTCAAAGACACAAGAAAGGGCTACAGGCCTATTTTCAATAGACTATGACATATGTTGGCTAATGTAAACTGAAAAGTAAAAGACAAGATAATTTGAAGGAGACTCAACTTTTGAAAGAGTCAAAAACACAACTTTCATTATTCACAAACAGGGTAAAGTAGGGCCCACTTACTCGGTCTTCTTACGCTCTTTGTCGTCGTGTAGATCTATCAGGTTGACCACAGCTTGTCCCAGGTGTTTATCCAGCCCTACCTGTGCTCTGTGCATCACTATAATATAAAGAGTACATCGTTCATGGTTTCCCTGATGGAAGAGAGGCAGATCAAACGAGGCTTCCTCCTTCCACACGGGAGAGATGCACTTCTCGGCCACAGAGGTGGAGAACTTGTCCTTGGACACCTGCATGATCGCATAGGCATCATTGGTGCCATTTTTGCCCTTGAAACGCAGATTCCTCGCCTGGTGAACCGTTACCTGAATACTAGTGGGATACCACTGCTGGCTCTGATCAGATAGAGACATCTTCTTAGCGAACTACGTCGCCTGAAGCGAATAACCGGATAATCGAATAACCGGATAATCCCAGCCAGGATAGTCTAGCAACCGGATAATCCCACTGTTTTCAATCTTCAAGCGGACGATAACTAACAAACAGCCGACCCGAGCTAACGTTACCTGCCGTGGGTGACTCAGGGAGGGTGGCTAGGCAGCTATAGCACCAAGGTTATCATCGTCACGTAGTAACACGACACTCCCCCCACTAATAATGTCCTTAAGTTTATTCCTTGACGTTAAGGCGACGTTAGCGCTACGTTCTTATTGAGTTTACCGAGCAGCCGACCATACGTCATTACGCAGCTGAGTAGTATTACTTGAAATACGTTGCTGTTATACTAATTTATCGAAGCAATAAGAAGTATAATCGCGTATGCTAGGCTGACATGGATTTTCCTCAGAGTAACGTTACTTCCCAGTTCTTCCTGGCGAATGACGGGCTTCTTTTGTTGAAAAGTCAACTTCCTCATTAAGGATGGTTCCCGCCCATCTTGTAAATACTCGTATTTGATTGGTGGATACCTGCGTCAGTCACTTCAGAGCGTTCCATGGTTGGGTAGTGGAGCTGTTACCGTAGTTGCTGTATGTCCTCTATGGGACGCCGTCGCTCAAGAATTCTCTCAGGCAAATAACTTGAATGCCTAAATACTGCTCCAAGTAGAACATTAATTAAGTAGAAATATAAATAGTCAGAGAAATGCTCCAAGCATGTAGGCCACACTAGGCTGACTGTCTCAAACCCTGCCTATAGCTAAGGGGACAGATAGAAGTATGATGCTAAAACAGAGTGCCTGTTAGGAATAAACTCTTATACCCTGAAAACTGTCCAAATGATAGAGTTAACAGTTTTATCTCAATGATATTTCTAGTAGAGGGGAGGACAACTCCGTATACAATATGGAACACTGTCCATTTACTGTAGATCATAGACAAGACAACTGAGTCACATTTGTTTGTTTTTCTCATTTATTTTGCATCTGAATTTCTTGTAAG
The DNA here is from genome assembly GCF_949987555.1 of Borostomias antarcticus. Lineage (NCBI taxonomy): Eukaryota > Metazoa > Chordata > Actinopteri > Stomiiformes > Stomiidae > Borostomias > Borostomias antarcticus. The sequence continues at coordinate 2,398,248 of NC_140256.1, forward strand.
GCACAGTCTGGATTTCTTGAACAATATATATTACTGAATTAAAACAGTCTGTCACACACATTTCATGGAGCCATTGTGACAAATGAAAATATAAATATACACACAATTTTGAAATCTCCCTTTTTCATACAGAGATGAGAGCTGACATACAATTCTTCATTAAAGGATCAATAGGGGGATAGGGATGAGTCAAACTGACTAAAACGATATCGAAATCATCACGAAAACATATTCTACCATTTTGTCCTGTTCCAATTTGGATTCTGTTTTGCAACATTATTTTTTTAAGATATCATAGATTCATTCAACAGGTCTGAGATCAGTTTGAAAGGTGTTAGCTATAACATTCCCAGGTAAGGTTCAGATGTTATCACTCTTAAGAACTGAGTGAGGTTAAAGGCTGACAGTTTCCCCGGAACCAAAGCATTTACATACCTGAAGACCTAATAAGGGTGTGTCATCATGATGTGGCCAGCGACTATCACACTATGCATCAAGTTATGCACATTTTTTAGGCAATAAATGCATGTTTTTTCCCCAAAACTTTTTTACATTGCAAATACTTGACCAAAATTCTTAAATCTGTGAGTGTTCCTAATGTTTTAACGGACTGTAAAAGGGATCTCAGGTGATGATACATATACTAAGCACATTCCATTCCCTTTGCTAAACACTGAAGCTAAAGATGACCATCGTATCCAACACAATTCTTTGGAACAATAATTTCCCTGAACACATGATCAACTAGCAAACCAAAATCTTGCATTCAAATAGGTATATACCATATGAATATGGTTGAGGATCCAAATTGCAAAATTACAAGATTATAATGGATGACAAAGCTTGTGAAACAGCCCTAAGGAAATAATGATCTATAATTCCGTCATAACTTGTTGAGTCAAAAAACCCAAACCCATCACTCTCCACTTTGCATATAAATATTAAACACTTTTTGGAAACAGATAAGCTTTTGATCTATTTATTGCTTATGAAGTGAATGTGGGGAATTAATAGTTAGCACAAACTGGATAGAAGAGATAGAAGATAGAGGTATTATAGGGTTGGGGGAATCAACACCGTTTCCTTCCTCCCTTTACAGATGGCAAACTCCTACTGTATTTCTAATAATTTCTTAAAAAACATTTGATGGGGTCTCTATGTTATCAGTGCATGAGCAGTGTTGTGTGAAATCCAGGAGGGGGTAGTCTCCATCCCTTCAAAAAAGCATGGATGAGAATTCAGAGCAAACAAGGACAAAGGCTTTGGTGGACATTCATATGAAAAACTCTACAACCAGATCATGAGAGGAAAGGGGTTTGACGAGCAGACAGGTGGGCGTGGCCTGGGACTGTTCACAGTGAAAACTATAGCGGAAGAAAAGTGACTTTTATTCCGTTTGTCCAGGTTGTTGATGTTTACTGTCCAGGTTGTTGATGTTTACTGCTGTTTGTGAGTTGATCAGGCATGAGGTGGAGCTCAGACTCAGTGCTGATGCATATGTCTCAATACATGGAAGTAAAAACAAAAGTTACGTAATATAAATGCATATTCTCTCTCTAGCTTTTTGGACACATGCGCGCACACACACACAAGTGCATAGACACACACACACACACACACACACGCATCCATACACAAGTGCATAAACACACACTCACTCATGTACGCATGCACACTCACACACACACACACGCATCCATACACAAGTGCATAAACACACACAGTCACTCACTCACTCTCACACACACGCACACACACACTCTCTCTCTCTCACACACACACACACACACACACACACACACACACACACACACACACACACACACACACACACACAAGTGCATACAAAAGTACATGCCAACAAACAAAGTAAAAGAATCATAAGAGCAAAAAAAATTCTCCACAGTGGAAATGAATATACCTGTACTGAGGAGAGAGTATCTTGGTTTCCATTTTGTGCTATAACGTTAGCCGATATGCATAGAATAAGAAATCAATGAAACAATAAAGCTTTCTGTAAGGTATATATAAAATAAACAAAATCAACATCTTATGTTAATTTTAGAATTAGCTTGTACAAATTCCTGTGAAATATAGTAGAGTGAAGGACTTTTAGTTTTTAGTTTTGAAAAAAAAGCCAAATAAAAGGCCTTTCACAAACCTTGTTTTTGCATTTCACAGCAAACCTAAAGATTAGGCCAGAGTACCAGTTTAAGGTCCTGGCTGCCTTTATGACCTTCACCAGCTTCATTTGAGCTGATCAGGCGGAACGGACCATAAAACTACACAACTCAATCCTATCCAACGTCTTTCAGGATCCACTGTCTACAGTTGCTGTGTGGGATTCTAGATCACACCGTGGTCTCGCTCTTCCACAAGCCACTCTTCATGCCCACGGAGCCGTGTGATTGGTCCGTGCCGCTCGTGTCCTGCTCCAGCTCTAGCACGGAGCACTTGAGGGTGCCGTTGGGCGCGGCCCCTGGCATGGCGGCGGCGGCGACGACGACGCTGTTGAGAGGGTAGGAGCTGCGCTTGGCGTCCCGCTCGACGGCGGCCGCCAGCTTCAGATTGTCCCGGCTAGCGCTGCGCCTCTGGGCGCCTTGCATCGCCGCCCTGCTGGCCGCGGACGGCAGCAAAGGGAACGGCTTCCGGCTGCCGCTGCTGCCTCCGTCGCTTCCCTCTGACGGGCTGGTGGCCAGCGCCTCGCCCGCTCGCCTCCCATTGGTCAGCGGGCTGGCCTGGCTCTCTGATAGGCTGTGGTGGACACTGCCGTTCTCACTAGTGGCCTGCTTGTGAGCCGGATGGACGGAGTTGTGCTGCTCTACCCCCGTGGGGCCCAGGGCCCCCATGCTGCCCCCTCCCCCAGCGGCCCTCAGAGCCTTGAGACGGTAGTGACCTCTGCCCTCCCCCCGGTGGTGGGACTGACCACTCCCTTGTTTAGTTCTACCACTGACTTTCCTCCTCTGGGGCTGCGCTGGGGCCGCTGAGCTTATGGCGGGCAGGAGGTTGTTGGCCGGCTTGGTGTTGTTGTCCGTACTGGTGCTGGTGTTGGTGCCGGCGGGCGCCCGCGGGGCGTGGTTGGTGTTGTCCTGCGCCACCTGCAGGAGGTTGGTGAGCTTGCAGGGCCCCGGGCCCACGCTGCTGATCCCGCTAGGGGTGGACGACGACCTGGCGGACGACGAGTTGTGAGGGTCGCCCGGCGCGTGGCAGCCGATGAAAAGTTGCGACTCCTGCTCGGAGGTCTGGACCCCGCCCCCCGCGGTGCAGGCGTAGGGCGTCATGGGGGCGTGGGGGCGGCGGGGGCCGGGGCAGCAGGCCAGCCAGGAGGCCTGGACATCCAGACGCCGGAAGCAGTGGTGCACCACCAGGAAGACGCCCAGAACCGTGGCCGCCACGCCGTACAGGAAGCTGAACAGCAGGCTGTGGTGTCCGGTCAGCCACACGTCCATGGCCCCGCAACCCCAGAGGACCAGGAACAGGAAGTGGGTGGTCACCAGCACCAGGAACTGCACCTTCAGGGAGTACTGGTCCTCCGGAGCCACGGCGGTCACGGCGCCCACCACGGAGTCGGTGGACAGGAGGCTGGTGCTGCCGCCCAGGGCGGGCTGGCTCTCGGGCACGGGGGAGGGGAGGGCGGACCCCGGGCACTCTTTGGCCACGCGGTGCCTCAGGCGGAACACGGTGCACAGGAAATAGATCCAGGTCACCAGAACCGCCAAGCCTGCAGGGACGAAGAACGCCCCTAAACTGGGCCTCCACACCAGCCAGCAGCTGGGGACGACAAGACAGAGGTCAGGAGGGTGAAAGCAAAAACAAGGACACCTCTAATATCTGGTTCAGCGTTGGATGCATGGGGTGAGTGTGAAGGGTCGAGGGTCAATGTGCCAGAGGGTGGAATGAGAGCCACTCACTAAGGGCTGTTGTCACCGTAGTTGTTGACGTTGACAGCTGCTGTGATCCCACAAATGATGAGAGGAACGCCACCGGCGATCAGATAAAACCTGGAAGGTCAAAGAAAAATACAGGGGTCAAAGGCAATTAGACCAAAAGAAGGTGGGAACTTTTGAACTATATGACGAATAACGACAGTTGGAAATCTATTTCTCTTTTTTTCTCGTGTATGAGGCAAAAGGAAGCCCTCTCTGTAATTTTGAAAGTGTTCATTTCACAACTGTTGCTGATTCCAAAACCCGTTTGCAGTGTGATGTGAACAGGACTGTCGGAAGGCAGCTCTATGTTTTCGAAAGTGTTCATTTCACAACACAACTGCTGTTGATTCCAAAACCGCTTTTCTGTGTGACGTGGACAGTCGGCTGGGGCTCCTTCTCTGAGATGATACAGTGTAACAAAGTCCAATAGGCTACAGGAGGCTATGACTTATCCAGCACCATTGGAGGGTAAACCCCATGTGACCTAGTGGGCGACAGGGGATGGGGGGGTGGCTGAGAAAGATAGAGGTCAGAGGTTAAGCTGGGAACAGGCACTGTACTGCCGCTGACCTCTGACCTCTATCTTTCCCAGCCCTCCCCCCCCCCGTCGCCCACAGAGGAAGAGGAGGCTTGTGGGAGAGGGAAAGAAAGGGCGAGGGGGGGGGGGGGGGGTGTAATGGATGACAGCGCCCCCCCCCTGCATCACCCTACCCAGATTTACGACCGCCTCCTCAACCTCCCTTATCCCCTGCTCACACATTCCTCCCCCTCCTCCCCCGCGCTGAGCGCTGTGTGCGACTGTCTTCTCTGAGCTGTAGCACTATTCTACTGTCCTGTCAGCTGCCTCCAAGGTTCTCTCAAAACAGAGGGGCTTTGGTTGCTGGACACAATGGCGGCCTTTGATATGATACAGTTTGGGTGGCCGCTGACATGAATCCAGTCATTTACAGACCCCCCCCCCCCCCTCCACCCCCCCCCACACTCATCTACACCACAGACCTGATTGATAACAGAGAGTCTGGGGCAGCTGTGTAGCTCAGGAGGTAGAGCGGGTCGTCTAATGATCGTAGGGTCGGCGGTTCAAATCCTGGCTTGACTGACTACCTGACTACCCGTAGAAGTGTCCTTGGGCAGGACACTGAACCCCGAATTGCTCCCAATGAGCAGGCTAGCACCTTGCATGGCAGCTGCCACCATCGGTGTGTGAATGAGTGTGTGAGTGGGTGAACGAGAGGCCTTCATTGTAAAGCACTTTGGATAAAGGCGCTATATAAGTGCAGTCCATTTAGCTCTGTCTCGCCCTTATGACATCACTGACCTGAGCATCGGCCGCTGAGTGGGCGGGACTGGGGACTCTCCCTCCGGTTGCCGTGGCATTCTCCAGACCGCCTCCTTGTAGAGGACCCTGGCGCTGACCCCGATCCACAGCAGGGTGGACAAGGAGGAGTAGTGCAACGCGATGCCCACCTGACACACACCACGCCAGGTCAGACACAGAGCGCACACACACACACACACACACACCATAACATAACTTAAATTAAATCCTTAGCTCTCATGTGTATTTATTTCCTTGATTTGTATTTCTTTATAACTGTGTTTTTCATATGCTCTGTATGATGCTGTGTTATTGTTTACTTTTATCTTGTGTAATTTTAGGATGTCTATTTACAACATCTTGGCCAGGGACCATAGATGAAAATCATCCTCCTGGCTAAATCTGGTGTATTTACATTTGTAGTTGATTGATATGCATCGTCCCTTCTCAAATAAACTGAAATGAAATGCGCACGCACGCACGCACGCACGCACGCACGCACACACACACACACACACACACACACACACACACACACACACACACACGCAGAATGACGGAGGAGGGGCTTACCGCCTGGCACACCACAGGGTAGCTGGTAAGGGTGATGCCCCCTGCGTAGACTGCTGTTGTCATAGCGATGTGGAAGCAGGTATTGAGCAACGTGTGCCAGCTCTTCCTGGATATATGGACGGAGCTACGGGAGAGGAAAAGTGGATTAAAACAGTGTGACACACACACACACACACACACACACACACTCACACACACTCACACACTCACACACACACACACACACACAGACACGCACACACATACACACACACACACACACACACACACACACACACACACACACACACACACACACACACACACACACTGTACCTGTGGTGTAGTATGTGTGTGATGATGATGGTGAAGAGGCAGAGAAGCAGGACTGCAGTACAGGTGTAGACCACTGGGTGGAGCACCGCCACTGACATGGCTGGCGAGTTGGGGAAGTCGGGCACCTCCTACAACAACGGCAGCGGCAATTCACCAATCACTGTCTCTGCAGCTCAGATCAAGTGCTTTACGAGGCCTTCCACAGTTCAACAACACTGATCCTGTGTGATAATAGGCTCTTTGCACAAGCTCCGCTACTTCCTGAAACTCTACAGGCATATTTATTTCCTGTCCTATACCATTGGATGGAAGTGATTAATCAGGTGTGATCAGGTGTGCCGCACACCTGATTAATCACTTCCATCCAATAGTATAGGACAGGAAATAAGGATGCCTGTAGAATTTCAGGAAGTAGTGGAGCTTGTGTAAAGAGCCTCGCTGCGTTCCGAATCGCATACTACCCTACTATATAGTATGCCAAAACAGGATGTAGTATGTCTCAATACATAGTATGTCACATGCAGTATGACAAAAAATACCAGGATTTCCTACTACATCCGGTCGTATTTTGCAGTATTCAAGCCAGCTGGCTTTTCTGGCTATTCTGACCCACAATCCTGTGTGCAGCGGAAATGTGCGTCACATGTGCGAGTTGTGACAGCTGTAGACGAATGTCGCGTTATGGACAGCGACGGATGTGGGCAAATTTCAAGGCGCAATGTTATGACAAGGTAGTATGTCCCAATTGGATGCCTACTGCTTGCAAAGTACGTACTTTCTCAGGGCAGCTGTAGTAGGTACTGGTAGTAAGAAGTAGAAGTATGCGATTCGGAACGCAGCCCCTATTTCCAGTCAGAGACGGTGGGCGGAGTTTCGTACCTGCAGCACGGCGTAGTTGCTGAGCAGAGAGCAGCGTAGCGTGGACGTGGTGCCGTCGCTGCTCGCCAGCTGACAGCCCTCCTGGCTCCACCCCCCCGGCTGACCGAGGCCTCGCAGGCTCCAGTGGGCCGCCACGGGGTCACTGCCCGGGGACGAGTGACGCAGGGACACCACCACGGGATCCGAGTGGTTCCACATGCTACAACCGTCTGCCCAGAGAAGGAGAGTTCGTTTATTTAATTGTCGGGTAATTTATTAAACTCTTTCCCACTACACACTGTGTAAAAATCTGTTGTTAAGTCGTTAGGGTCACATGTTGGGGTGGACATTCAGTTCAGACTGTGCTCCGCCGGTCCCAGGGTCAGGGTCAGGGTTAGGGTCAGGGTCAGGGTCAGGGTCAGGGTCAGGGTTAGGGGTAGGGGTAGGGGTAGGGGTAGGAGTAGGGTCAGGGTTAGGGTTAGGGTTAGGGTCAGGGTCAGGGTCAGGGTCAGGGTCAGGGTCAGGGTCAGGGTCAGGGTTAGGGTCAGGGTCAGGGTCAGGGTCAGGGTCAGGGTTAGGGTCAGGGTCAGGGTCAGGGTTAGGGTCAGCTTACCCAGGCCCACATAGATGACGGGGGTGTTGACGCTGCGTCGGCGGGCGTGTTCTCCGGGGCCGCTGGCGTTCCCAGAGAAGGGGAAGAACCGACCCGTCCGGAAGGCAACGAACTGGAGCTTACAGTCCGGCGGGGCGTCCGGAGGGAACAGGGAGGCGGGGAGGGCCACCGAGGCCAGGGCCACCGCACTCTGGACAGAGGGACGGACGGACGGGAGAGAGTCACCAGGCCGGTTAGATTACAGTCTCAGGGGAGAGACGCCTCTCATTTCCTTTCATTTCAAACCTTTATTTATACTCCTGAAGCACTGAGGTTTCCCTCGTTTACAGTACAGTGATGACATGTTTACACAGAGACGCAATCAACAAAACAAATGCAATGTATAATAATAAGAATAAGAATAATAATAAGAATAAGAATAGTAATA
>NC_140256.1:2411280-2413780 GCF_949987555.1 Borostomias antarcticus
TACTCTCTAATTACCCGACCTCAGCTAATTGTAGGAATATTGGATGCAGACAGCAGCAATTCATGAAACCACAGAGGACATGTCAACACGGGGAAGCAGAGCGAGATCAGCGTCTCTTGGAGCTTGGACTGAGACGTGGGGGAGGAGGAGATGGAGGACTTGCAGAAATGTTTTTCTAGGTTTTTTTCCGTAACCCAGATTTGGGATTTCAAAAGATAATCGTCACAATGACGATTGTAGCGAGCGTGTCTGTGCATGCGTGTGGCGGATTGTGTGAGGATCGACCGCCTGCCCGACCGCCTCGTATCCCGAATCAAACGCCCCCCTGATGTTCAGTCATCCGGTCGGTTGGACGCTAGACTCACCGCAGCTCAGCTGGCTCTCTCTCAGCCCGCGGAGGGGCTTCCCCTGAAGGCTTCTGGGATAGGCGCAGAGCGTCTCGTCCCCCAGCCGGGCCGAGCTGGTCCGGAAGAACCCCGGAACCCAATGCAGGCCGCAGTCACATGACAGGAAGTCCGAGTTAAAGTTCCTGAGGGGAGAGGCGAGCGCGTTTTATAATATCATTCATCATGGGAGATAAGACTGTGGAGGAGGGGTGCACTTTCACCCTAATGGCTCATGTTGCCCACCGGCACTGATATAGTATATTCTCCTTTTGTCCATTATAGGATTAACATGTCCGCTGGGACAAAGAGAGCTTCATAAATGGAACCGTTCTCTTCTAGTCCGGGTCCTTGCTCATAATAATACGGCGTTCACACCAGCTTCTGCGCATGCATGTATAGAATCGATTTTAAAATAGAATAGATGCTGATGATGACCAGTACTCACACTTGCTTGAGAGAGGGGAGCTCCTGGAAGACTCCTGCGTCCAACGTAGATATAATGTTTCCAGAGAGGTTCCTAACAGAAAGACAGGCAAGACGTCAACAAACTCTCTAGGTCCGATATATCTATTCAACAGCATCAATATTGTGATATGTCTTTGGTGTGACTGTACGTCTTCTTACAGCCTGGTGAGGTTGGCGAGACCCAGGAACATGTCTGAAGTCAGGCAGCCGATGCGGTTGTTGGACAGGTCCCTAGCAGAGACAGAGAACGGGGGACATTACATTTACATTACAGTCATTTAGCAGACGCTTTTATCCAAAGCGACTAACAATAATTGCATTTAACGTAGGAAGAGCCAATGTACTACTTCTTGCCAGAACTCACAAGTGCATCTTCTTTCTAAAACAAGTGACAGAGAGCATAATCTAGTGCTGAAGGCAAAGTGCAAGAATCTCAATCTAAAGTACAGTGCAATATAATATAATACAATATGAATGAAATGAATGAATATGCTGACGCTCAAGATGCATGTTACTTTAAGGATTTCACTATAAGATCTCCCAGCACCCATTTAGCTTAAAGGACCTGTTCCTGAGATCCGTTTATTTGTCCGAAGGGTCGAGCCGGAATTCTTCACAATCCCCACGCTTGACTAAAGGTCGAGTGAGTAAAAACCCGGCAGAGCTTTTTTCAGCCCACTGGTCACTTTTGAATGCCTTATCAGTGGCCCTGGGACCTCCTCTGGAGGCTTATCGGAGGAGTGAGAACCCCGACCCCAGAGCTCTGCTCTGGACAGGCTGGACGCCCAGCGCTCCGCTGCCCAGCAAACACACAACGTCAGGGAGACGTCCAGAACCCCGTTTGTACGTCTGCTGGACCCCTCAATATTCTAACGTCTGGCTTGGACCCCTCTAAGACGTCTGTGGACGTGCAAAATGGGTTCAATATCTGAACATTCTGGCTCGTAATTGGATGTCTTTGGACGTCCGAAAAAGACAAAAAAGACGTCTGAGTTATGTCTTTTAGACGTGTCTTTGCTCAGTGGGTGCCCCTCTGACACAATCCAGCGGAGCGCCGTCCGGAGCGCTGTGTGTTTACCTCCGTCTGTTTGTTTTGAGAAGCCCCAGACGTCGCAGGGAGAACGCGAGCAGGCCGAGGAACAGAAAGCCCCGCGGAGCCGACCGCGACGTGACCAGACCTCTCGGGGTCCAAAAACGCTAACTGCTGCCCTGTCACATCCAATGATGCGTGAGGGGGGCCTTGGCATGGGACTGAGGTTTCCATGGGCAGCAGGCATGTCATCCCGAGCCTCCCCCACAGAGAGGAGCCCGGGGGGGGCAGCCGCGCTCTGCTGAGACACGCGGCCACGCTGGTGACGTTGATGAAAAAGAGCTGGAGAAAATAACTTGACCCCGCGGTCATGAACTGACACAACCAAACGCTGCTGTGACATTTTCATTTCATTTTTGTCCGTTTGTTTGAGAAGGAACAATGCATATCAATCAACAACAAACGTAGGCTACACCAGATTTAGCCAGGAGGCTGATTTTCATCTGACATTCCCGACCGTGAGGAAACGGTGGCATCATAAACGGTCGCTTCTTAAAACGCCCCGTTTTAAGATACAGTACAGATTGTTCCAGAAATGAGTTCAGACTGTTGTGAGTGT
>NC_140256.1:2418780-2431280 GCF_949987555.1 Borostomias antarcticus
CCAGGCCGTGACCTCCTGCTGCCCACAGTGGCAGCTGATCACACTGATGATAGCAGCTGTCGCCAAGGAGGAGGATAATACAATAACGAAGAACCAGTGTACTACAGAGAGTCACGCAGTATTGGGTTATACTGTGACAGAATAATGATTTAATTTTAACTTACATTACAGTCCGGAAAGTTCATTCATACTGTATCCCTTCACTTTTTCCACATTTTGTTATGTTACAGCCTTTTAAAAAAAAAAAAAAAGATTCTCAAATTTCTACACACAATTTTTTACAAATGTTCTAAAAAATAAAATAAAATATCACATACATAAGTATTCACTCCCATTGCTATGACACTCAAAGTTGAGTGCGTTCTGTCTGAGTGACATCATCCTTGAGATGCTTCTTCAACTTGATTGGAGTCCATCTGTGGTAAATTCAATTGACTGGACATGATTTTGAAAGGCAAAGTAGACAGTGCATGTCAGAGCACAAACCAAGCCATGAAGTCTGAGGAACTGTCTGTAGACCTCTGATACAGGATGGTATTGAGGCACAGATCTGGGGAAGGGTACAAAACATTTCTGCAGCCTTGAAGGTCCCAACGAGCACAGTGGTCTCCATCATTTGTAAATGGAAGAAGTTTGGAACCACCAGGACTCTTCCTGGAGCTGCTGCCCGGCCAAACTGAGTAATCGGGGGAGAAGGGCCTTGGTCAGGGAGGTGACCAAGAACCCGAGGGTCACTCTGACAGAGCTCCAGCGTTCCTCTGTGGAGATGGGAGAACCTTCCAGAAGGACAACCATCTCTGCAGCGCTCCACCAACCAGGCCTTCATGGTAGAGTGGCCAGACGGAAGCCACACCTCAGTAAAAGGCACATGACAGCCTGCTTGGACTTTGGACCAAAGGCACCTAAAGGACTCTCAGACCATGAGAAACAAAATTCTCTGGTCTGATGAAACCAAGATTGACTTTGTCCTGAATGCCAAGCGTCACGTCTTGAGGAAACCAGGCCTGGCCAATACCATCCCTACGGTGAAGCATGGTGGTGGCAGCATCATGCTGTGAGGATGTCTTTCAGCGGCAGGAACTGGGAGACTAGTCAGGATCGAGGGACAGATGAACACAGCTAAGTACAGAGAGATCCTTGATGAAAACCTGTTCCAGAACATTCTGGACCTCAGACTGAGGTGAAGGTTCACCTTCCAACAGGACAACGACCCTACGCACACAGCCAAGAAAACAAAGACATGCCTTTCGGCACAAGTCTGTGAATGTCCCTGTGTGGCCCAGCCAAAACCCAGACTTGAACCCGATCGAACATCTCTGGAGAGATCTGAAAATGGCCGTGCACCGACGCTCCCCATCCAACCCGATGGAGCTTGAGAGGATCTGCAAAGAAGAATGAGAGAAACTGCCCCAAAAATAGGTGTGCCAAGCTTCTAGCTTCCTACTCAGGTAGACTTGAGGTTGTAATTGCTGCCAAAGGTGCTTCAACAAAGTCTTGATTACAGGGTGTGAATACTGTACGTGATATTTCAGAGTTTTATTTTTAATACATTTGCACAAAAAAAAAGTAAAAAAATTATTAAAAAAACTTTTCCACTTTGTCATTATGGGATATTGTGTGTAGAATTTATTAAGAATTTTTTTTATAATTCAGAATTTAATCCTTTTTTTTTTCTCTCTCAGTGACAGTCAGTTTCTGAGCTGGACGCGAACCCCAGGATCTTCACAGTCCAACTTTCCCCCCGTCACCCCATGTGGTCCATGTGATTGGGCCCAGACAGGCCCGTCGTGCTTAGCTGGGCCCTAACACCGGGGGCTGCCATTTAAGCCCCCCGCCCCCTCCCGCCCCACCCCCAACCCCCCCCTCCAAGTCTCCTCCCGATAAATGGACCTGGTCCTCGCCTGTTCTGAAGAGTCATTTTTGTCTGGGACGGCCACAAGCACCTGGGTCCCCACCGGGAGAGGAGGGAGAGGAGGGTGGGGAGGGAGAGGAGGGAGGGGAGGGAGGGGGGAGGAGGGGAGGGAGGGGGGAGGAGGGGAGGGAGGGAGAGGAGGGAGAGGAGGGAGGGGAGGGAGAGGAGGGAGAGGAGGGAGAGGAGGGAGAGGAGGGAGGGGAGGGAGAGGAGGGAGAGGAGGGAGAGGAGGGAGGGGAGGGAGAGGAGGGAGAGGAGGGAGGGAGGGAGGGGAGGGAGAGGGGGGAGAGGAGGGAGGGAGGGGAGAGAGAGGAGGGAGAGAGGAGGGAGGGGAGGGAGGGGAGGGAGAGGAGGGAGGGAGAGGAGAGAGGAGGAGGGAGGGGAGGGAGAGGAGGTAGAGGAGGGAGAGGAGGGAGAGGAGGGAGAGGAGGGAGGGGAGGGAGAGGAGGAAGGGGAAGGAGAGGAGGGAGGGGAGAGAGGGGAGGGAGAGGAGGGAGAGGAGGGAGAGGAGGAAGGGGAAGGAGAGGAGGGAGGGGAGAGAGGGGAGGGAGGTGCTGGCGGGAGCAGCCAGAGGGTCATCATTAAGACGGCGGTCTCTAAAGCGCTCCAGACGTGGAGTGGCCCATTATCAGCAGCACAGTGGCAGTGGGCTGGAGTGCTCCGGTGACATTGTTCAGACCGTGGCCCTGGGGAGCGCTGGGAGAAAGAAGCCAGGGAGCAGCTTCTCATTATCGCCAGACTGGAATCAAGAATTTCCTGTTTCACTCCATTAGGGAAAGGGGTTGGGTTTTCGTTTTTTTTTTGGAGTGGAAATAAACAGCATTCCATTACTCGTTTTCGATACTTTACTTTATTCATCTCCAGATATAGTTTGACGTGAGAATCTCCCCTCGGCGTGGAACCCGTGTGTATTTGGGTGTTTGTGCGCGGGGGGGAGAGAGGATGCAGAGAGAATGAGCGGGGCGTTGAGCAGTTAACTGGCACCTCGGTCCCGACAGAGGTCAGTGGAGACCATTTTTGTGCCGCGTGTCATTTCCTGTCTTGTTGGCGTCTCTCGCACCGAGGCCCTTGCTCGTTTATTTTTACAGTTTCCTTTTTCTCTTATTTTTTTTTTTTAACTAGCTGCTTTTTCCCTGTCGGGAGGGGAAGGTAGAGTTGGGGGGGGGGGGGGGGGGTCAGCGTTGAGCAGAATTGGCCCTGTGTAATGGCCCCCTAGACCCCCACCTCTCCACTCCTCAACACACTTGCTCACAATAGGGGCTCTGTAATGCAGGCCTCAACCCTTCTCCTGCCTTCCCCCCAAAACAGGAAACCAGGATATGCCGAGCTCTTGTTTTTCTACTAATTTCCTGCTTTCCTGCCCCTTTCCACAGATTATTTTCTTTATTTTCGCTTTCTGGTTCCCCTTCAGATTGGTTCTCTAATCTACATTACTCGTATGCATCTGGAACCCAGTTGCCTTGGCGAGGTTGGTTCTCCAAAGCTGCGCTGATCTACTGAAGACCTCTTCTTGCCAGATATCTAATATTTGATCAATTAAACCAACGCGCCCTCTAGGAAATGAGGCCACTGTCTGGCACACGCCCCCTGAGGATGTCGAAGAGATTCCCCAGAATGCAGCTGATGTTGATTTTATCTTGACCGCTTTTTAAAGAAAGTCCATCCACGCACCACCGACTGGCATTACAGATGCATGGTGATCTGTCTTGAATGAATCGGTCCAGCTCTGGTCGTGACTGGCAGGCGCTTCAACTGTGGTACCGACTGCTCGCTCGTTGGCAGAGGGATGTACAGAAATAGGCATGAACTTGTATTTGAAATGTAACATTTCCTAGGTTGATTATATGTCTCTGTAGTCTGCTGCAAGGGGCACTGCAGATTATTCTGCCAAGGAAAACTCTGGAACCCATGGACTATTATTCACTCAGGCTCTTGCCTTTACTCAAACTCTTGTGCACCGTATATTACAGTAAATACAGTAATGGAGCGAGGAAAGGAACAATGGCCCCTTTGGCTGTTCTTTAGATTGGACAAAGTATTCATTATATTCTCACACCCTTCTCCCTTTGACCTACGCCCTCACCACAGACGGTCAGCAAGCAGACTAGCCTGTATCCGACTCAGCAGCATTACTGTACAACTGTGTGACGCTAATTTAGTCATCATTCCTACAGTGGGGCGACAGTACGTTTCTCTCAATGAGCTGCTTAAATGACGATCTGGATCAAATAAAAAAAGCTCAAGTCAGAAACAGGGATCCCATCTGGCAAACGATGCCCTTCAAAATATCAATGAAAAGGAACATAATTACTGGCAATACTGTGAATATTCGCCCAGCGTGTGAACAGTATAGATGAGTAGCGAGAGAAAGGGGGAGTGTAGGGTCTGGGAGGGAGGGAGGGAGGGAGGGAGGGAGGGAGGCAGACGCAGGGAGGAAAGCAGAGCGGGAGAGAGGAAGAGGGGGTAGGAAGCCTGTAGAAGCTCAGCCTCGTAGGAAAAACGCCATTGAAATCATATCGGGTTTTGCTGAATGTGTGCGCGATCGAAGCATTCTGCTCGGTAATGAGCTTATGAGAAGACTCGCTCGCCATTTCAATAAACCCCCAGAGCCACGATTGAGCTAAGCTTGCAGTACAAACACTCTCCGTTCCTCCAGTTTATCTCAGAGACACATCTGGAGTCCATCAACCCCCCCCCCCCCCTCCCCGCCCCCCCCCCCCTCTTCTGTTTCCCCTCTCCAGCACGCTTAACCCCTTCCTCACTCCACCCTCCTGTCACGCACACTCATTAAGTGACCGTAGCCAAACAGGGGCCATTCGACGGCCTGTGTTGGAATAGGAAGAACACAAGCGCTCATTTGTTTGGCGGGTGAGGAACGACCCCCCCCCCAGACAGAGGTCCAGGTGGGTTGAGGGGGCGGTGGTATGGTCCCTGCTAACCGGGCCATGGACAGAACCACCAACACTGACACGTCTGGACTGCATGGGTTCTAGTCAGGTCCTCCGCAAGCACATTCCCATTCCGATTCCGATTTAAATTCCAATTCCGATCCTAATTCCAATTCCGATTCCGATTCCGATTCCGATTCCGATTCCGATTCTAATTCCGATTCCGATTCCGATTCTGATTCCTTCCTATTGTTACTTCCTTTGTACAGGGAAGTAAAATTATCCTCAAGTGCTCCTCAAACTCGTAACACAATAACTACACAAAATAACGACAGTAAAGACAGTAGTAATAAAAACAATAGCTACAATAGTATAACAACGGTGCAATACGACTTAACAGAAGACAGTATAGTGTGTGTAAAGTGTGTAGCGCACGAATGTGCATGTACGTTGCGTGTGGGTGTGTGTTTGTTTGTGTACAGTCTGAGTCTGAGGGAGCCTGTGTGTGAGTGACACATGCAGACAGGCAGCAGGCTGTTAGCCTCCATTGTTCAAGAGTCTGGTCGGCCGATGGGACCGCTGGGTTCCCATGAAAAGCAACGCCCCCATCTGCAATACTCCCACTCATCACGGTCATTTGCTCAGCCTCTGTGGAAATAATGTCAATCTGCTAGTAAAGCAAACAAGCCCGGCCTTATATAAGGCAAAGTGCCGGGTTCCGCTCTCTACAAGAAGCAGCCATCATACCATCTTTAGCCATCTCGGCTCCAGTTCCCCTGTGTCAGATGGTAAAGTTGTTTAAGTTGGCCTGGTTCCTAACCCCGGCCGCGCAGCACGGCGAGGGCGATTTCAAGGTCTGTTTCAGCACGGCTCATGCAAAGCTGAGGCTCCCTTTCCTTTATATAACCGATGTTATCGAAGCGCATATGAATGAATAGTGCGCTCGTACACACAGTGAACTGGACGGTGTCTGTTTTTCATTTTGTTTTCTGTTGAGCTGGCTTCCTCGCTCCTCCTCCTCCTCCTCCTCCCCGGCCGCTCGCTCTCATGCCCTCGATGGAACGGTCGAAAGTTTCAACGCAAACATCTTCTGAATCCGACCGTTCTGTAAATCACAAACGAGCACATTTTCTCGCTCTTCACTGAAGTGGCATCAAATGTACAAACAAAATTAAAAAAGGTGTTTGATATAACACTCGCAAACGTCTCTCGTAGCAACGTACGTGTCGTGTTTGAAACACTGACGAGGTACAGGGTGATGTCGGACGGACGCATATGATTGGCCGACACGGTCTCCAGCAATCCTGGCTCCTCCCCTACGCTCTGACCGTCCACTACAACAGTCCTGCTGCTCTCTCTCGTCCGTCACGTCTCTCTCCCTCTCCCCCTGCCCCCCCCCCCCCCCCCCCGCCTCCCTCCCACACCCCCTTCTCTCTCCCCGTAGGGCGAGCCAACCTGGTAATGAGGGCCCTCTTGTGCCCTGCTTGTCCCGTGTCCCATGGTGCAGTGGGGCCTAGTTGGACGGGAGCCAGGCCCACTCTCTGCTCATTATTCTCATTACCTCGCCTCAAATCAGCGCGGGACAGGACGCTGGGCTCTGTCCGCAACTCGTTAAGGTCCCTGCTCGTTAGTGGGCCGGGCTCGTTAGGGCCCGCCTGCGTCAGCTCCCATCAGAGAGGGTGTGTGAGGAGGTGGAGGTACCCCAAATAGGTGTGCGTGCGTGCATGCGTGCCAGCGTGTGTGTGTGTGTGTGTGTGTGTGTGTACATGAATGTTTCATTAGGGAGGCCTCAGACTTCAGACCTCAGGCTGGCCAAGGAGAGAGGGGAACATAACAGATACTGTACAGCAGTAAAACCCCTGGAATATTATATATATTAACTCTCTACCGTTGTCTTTCAATACACCCAGAAGGTGAAGGCGAGTAGCGATATCAGTAGGAAGCCGGGTTTTTTTTTTTAAAGAGCCATGAAACACAGTGGTCCTCACAAGAGGGCAAAGCAAACAAGGTTAAATTACTCCTCTGCACTTGGGTGGTTTGGCAGTTTATGAAGGCAGCTATGGCTTTGAGGAGGTTTGTCCCAATGAAAGGGTGAGCTGTGTGGAGCACTACTGTCTGGTTCTGCCGGAGGAGGAGGTGGGGGGGGGGGGGGGGGCTGCCGGGCCGGGCCTGTAGCAGCGCTCTCATACTCCGGACTTCACAGTAGGACTCTGGTTATGTTCAGCCCGGCCCGGCTCGGCTCTGGACACCAGCCGGGGGGGGGCGGGGGGGGCTGAGAGGGATCGCAGGCCTGTTTGGAGTGTCTACAGCGGACACGACCCAGGGAAGAACTAGGATGCCCATAATAGGACACACAACACACACACACACACTGATTTAGAGGGCTGGAGATGAGTTTGAGATGGACTGTGAGACGGTCTCTCTGGGGCTGGGGGGGGGGGGGTAGCTGTCTCTCTGGTGCTGGGGTGGGGGGGGGCAAGCTGTCTCTCTGGTGCTGGGGGGGGGGGGGTAGCTGTCTCTCTGGTGCTGGGGGGGGTCCTAGCTGTTTCTCTGGGGCCTGGGGGGTGGGGCCGGGGGGGCTAGCTGTCTCTCTGGGGCTGGGGGGGGGCTAGCTGTCTCTCTGGGGCTGGGGGGGGGGCTAGCTGTCTCTCTGGGGCTGAGGGGGGGGGGCTAGCTGTCTCTCTGGGGCTGGGGGGGGGCTAGCTGTCTCTCTGGGGCCTGAGGGGGGGGGGCTAGCTGTCTCTCTGGGGCTGGGGGGGGGGCTAGCTGTCTCTCTGGGGCTGAGGGGGGGGGGCTAGCTGTCTCTCTGGGGCTGGGGGGGGGCTAGCTGTCTCTCTGGGGCCTGAGGGGGGGGGGCTAGCTGTCTCTCTGGGGCTGAGGGGGGGTAGCTGTCTCTCTAGTGCTGGGGGGGTTCCTAGCTGTCTCTCTGGGGCCTGTGGGGGGGTCCGGGGGGTCCGGGGGGGGGGGGTCCTAGCTGTTGCAGGGCTGCCCGGCGTGTGTTTACCCAGGCCTTAGTGGGCTGGCCTCTGATTACAGCACCGACCACATATATGAGTAAGTGCTCGCCACTGCGCCAAATGACAAGCACATGTAGACAACAGACTGGAAACAATGAGCAGACCTGCTGAACGGCGGCCATGCTGCAGAGAGCACAACAACAGGGCTCGGCCAGAGCGAGGCCGAGGTGAACTAGCGAAAACACCAACATGGCATCCACCGCACTCTCACAACGTTGTGGTGCTGGGAGGAAATCCCCTTTAGAAGTTTCTAATGAAGAACGACACACTCCCCGCACACACTTTTCCCTCTGTTTTTAATCTGACAGCGTTCGGGTTAGACCTTCATCGGGACAGCTTTTTGGCCGCGCTATCCGTCTCCGTTCCCCGTGAATTCGGACGGCTGTATTTCAAGGTGGCGCGAGCGATTCGCCAGTGAGTTCATTTTTAATTAGGGCTTGAAAAACACTTGATTGCAGAGAACGGCGCCCGATGGTGGGTGAGGGAGGGACCCCCGTGGGTCAGCAGCAGGCCGGGGGGGGTCTGGGTGAGGGAGGGACCCCCGTGGGTCACCAGCAGGGAGGGGGTCTGGGTGAGGGAGGGACCCCCGT
The DNA here is from genome assembly GCF_949987555.1 of Borostomias antarcticus. Classification (NCBI taxonomy): domain Eukaryota; kingdom Metazoa; phylum Chordata; class Actinopteri; order Stomiiformes; family Stomiidae; genus Borostomias; species Borostomias antarcticus. The sequence goes on from NC_140256.1 coordinate 2,427,188, forward strand.
GGGTCAGCAGCAGGGAGGGGGGGGTCAGGGTGAGGGAGGGAGGGACCCCCGTGGGTCAGCAGGGCGGGGGGGGTCTGGGTGAGGGAGGGACCCCCGTGGGTCAGTAGCAGGGAGGGGGGGGTCTGGGTGAGGGAGGGACCCCCGTGGGTCTGGGTGAGGGAGGGACCCCCGTGGGTCAGCAGCAGGGGGGGGGTCTGGGTGAGGGAGGTAGGGACCCCCGTGGGTCACCAGCAGGCCGGGGGGGGTCTGGGTGAGCCGGCGAGTGAAACGAGTTCTGTGTGATTTACAACCTGACCTCTGTCACACCAGACGCCCACGGCTCCTGCTGAGTGTGAGTGTGTGTGTGTGTGTGTGTGTGTGTGTGTGTGTGTGTGTGTGTGTGTGTGTGTGTGTGTGTGCGTGCGTGCGTGTGGGCGTGCGCGTCTGTATCCCTGCACATGTGTGTGTGTGTGTGGCTGATATGAGGGTGAAGGTTCTGGTCTGTGTCAGTCTCACAGCTCTTGGTCCAGGCCCGCCCCCCCCCCCCCCCCGACCCCCTGCTGGGTTTACCACTGTCCCAGGTACAGGGTCTGTTGGTGGGCAGGATCAGATTACCCGACCCACTAACCTCAGGGCACACGGGGGGGGCCTTGTCTGCACTTGCAAAAACAAGCAATATCAGCTCGTTTTACATCAAACAAACACTTTTCCTCTAGCCTCTGGTAACTAGTTTAACATTAGCTAGCCAGTATCCGACCGTAACGATGAATGGATGAATGAATGAATCAGAGTCCAAATAAGTTGGAATTCATGAGGTTCTAGCTAAGAATGTCTCCATTTCACCAGCTCCAAGGTCTTCATGTACCCGCTAGTACATGACCATGAGAATATTCTAGTCTGATGCTGTTGGCAGACATGAAAAGCGAGGGAAACGCTAATTCAGCCTTTTTTCCTACGCTGGTATGTCTGGGTTGAGCTCCCATAATGTAGGTGGGTACTAACAAGCTAACGACTGCAGCAAATTACAATATTTTTTTTCCAACATTTTTTGAAAAGCTTGTTAACTTCATGTGTGGTAGCTGCTGGGAGTGGCATGTGGAACTAATATCCCCTCAGCGCAGCCCGAGCCGACGCCCTCGTCAGACACGACTGCTCACCAGACAGTAGGGTTAACGGCCCCGCGTTGCAATGTGCTCCCTACAACACATGGACTGCACCCTATCCCGTTCTGTTGACGTCGCGTAAAAACATAACACCCTCAATCAGTGTCAGCCTGCCCTTAGGTTTGTGCGTGTGTGTGTGTGTGTGTGTGTGTGTGTGTGTGTGTGTGTGTGTGTGCGTGTGTGTGTGTGTGTGTATGCGTGTGTGCGTGTGTGTGTTCTTCTCTTGACCATAACAAGGATATTTAGTGCACTGATGAAAACCAATCCTCTGTGATCATCTAAACTATATGAATCCAGGATCAACAGTACGGTTCTGAACAGGTCCTCTACCAGCTGGGCTAGGTGGCCATGCGCGCTGCCTGTCTGGACCAGCTGGGCTAGGTGGCCATGCGCGCTGCCTGTCTGGGCTAGGTGGCCATGCGCGCTGCCTGTCTGGACCAGCTGGGCTAGGTGGCCATGCGCGCTGCCTGTCTGGACCAGCTAGGCTAGGTGGCCATGCGCGCTGCCTGTCTGGTTCAGCTGGGCTAGGTGGCCATGCGCGCTGCCTGTCTGGACCAGCTGGGCTAGGTGGCCATGCGCGCTGCCTGTCTGGCCCAGCTGGGCTAGGTGGCCATGCGCGCTGCCTGTCTGGACCAGCTGGGCTAGGTGGCCATGCGCGCTGCCTGTCTGGCCCAGCTGGGCTAGGTGGCCATGCGCGCTGCCTGTCTGGACCAGCTGGGCTAGGTGGCCATGCGCGCTGCCTGTCTGGGCTAGGTGGCCATGCGCGCTGCCTGTCTGGACCAGCTAGGCTAGGTGGCCGTGCGCGCTGCCTGGGAGGGCTGCCTGTCTGGGCCACACGCCTCCTCCCAGGGATCCCCTTATCTTGTCCTGTAGAGCCGGGCTTCCCTGATCATGACTGATGGTGCAGTAATTATGCGATCTTTTCCACATAACTCTGTGATACTGTAGTCACTCCAAGTGTTTCATCCTCCCTGCTGGAAGACAGCCCACTGGGGGAGAAGAACAGAGTAGAACAGAGAACAGGAGAGGAGAGGAGAGGAGAGGAGAGGAGAGGAGAGGAGAGGAGAGGAGAGGAGAGGAGAGAAGAGAAGAGAAGAGGAGAGGAGAGGAGAGGAGAGGAGAGGAGAGAAGAGAAGAGAAGAGGAGAGAAGAGAAGAGGAGAGGAGAGGAGAGGAGAGGAGAGGAGAGGAGAGGAGAGGAGAGGAGAGGAGAGAAGAGAAGAGAAGAGAAGAGAAGAGAAGAGGAGAGAAGAGGAGAGGAGAGGAGAGGAGAGGAGAGGAGAGGAGAGGAGAGGAGAGGAGAGGAGAGGAGGAGAGAAGAGAAGAGAAGAGATGAGAAGAGGAGAGGAGAGGAGAGAAGGGAAGAGGAGAGGAGAGGAGAGGAGAGGAGAGGAGAGGAGAGGAGAGGAGAGGAGAGGAGAGGAGAGGAGAGGAGAGGAGAGGAGAGGAGAGAGGAGAAGAGGAGAGAAGAGAAGAGAAGAGAAGAGAAGAGAAGAGAAGAGAAGAGAAGAGGAGAGGAGAGGAGAGAAGAGAAGAGAAGAGAGCAGGAGAGGAGAGGAGAGGAGAGGAGAGGAGAGGAGAGGAGAGGAGAGGAGAGGAGAGGAGAGGAGAGGAGAGGAGAGGAGAAGAGGAGAGAAGAAGAGAAGAGAAGAGAAGAGAAGAGAAGAGAAGAGAAGAGAAGAGAAGAGAAGAGAAGAGAAGAGAAGAGGAGAGGAGAGGAGAGGAGAGGAGAGGAGAGGAGAGGAGAGCAGAGTAGTAGAGTAGAGTAGAGTAGAGTAGAGCAGAGTAGAGTAGAGTAGAGCAGACCAAAGCAGACCAAAGCAGAGCAGCAGCGAGACGAGCAGATCTCCTCCTGACCCCTGTCCGTCTCCTCCGGGACACACGCCAGTCCAGCCAGTACCACCCCCCCACCCCCCCCACCCCACCCCCCCGCTGAGGCGCCCATGAATGAGACGACATGCTGAACATGTACTTACAGTTTCTCCAGAGCATAGAGTCCAATAAACGAGCCATTTCGCAGAACTCTGATTCGATTGTTGCTTAGAATCCTGTGAGGGAAAAAATAAAAAAGACAAACCCGGTTAGTAGTGTCATCAGGTTTGAGCTGATATACAGTAGAGTACAGTAGAATGCATCATAAACGCAGGCAGCTGAACTCGTCCCAGATAACCAACAACAGAAATCAGCAAGAGAGGTCGATCTACACCGACACAACACTGAGATGTGACTCCGTTAAAACCAATCAGCACCAGGGTCGAGATGACCATGAGAGGATAGTGGCCAACTGCACGTTCACTTGGAGCAGTCACACACATGATTGGCCGGGATAAGGACATCGTTTAAAGCTGTTTCCAATTAATCCTGAAGATCAAATAGGAGATATTGAGATTAGAGAGAGGGGGGGGGGGGGGGGTTCGGAAGTCATAATCACGATAATCAGTCAGGATCCATTTTTACATCAAAAGGAAACCGTGTGACATCAAACTAATGTCTGCCCTCATCATGCTAATTACCCCTCTCCCTATTGGAAGATAATTAGCCTTACAGGGCTCTTATCAGGCAAGATTGGGGCAGCTGTGACTCGGTGGGTCGTCCAATGATCGTAGGGTCGGCGGTTCAGATCCCGCCCCCTCCCGTCCACATGTCGAAGTGTCCTCGGGCAAGACGCTGAATCCCAAATGAGCATGGCAGCTGCCGTGAGACCAAGAGGGCCAGCGACTCTGAGGGTTAGCATGCACCAATCAGGGGCTGAGATCAGCTCAGTCTCAGAGGGCATCGTGGGAAATTGTGTTTTTCTGCCTAAAGGGACCGGCTGCTGTCGGAGTCAGTTCAGAGGCCAGAGAGGTTATCTGTACATCTCACATCAAGTCAGACCCCTTCTCTCCCTAACACACACACACACACACGCACACACACACACACACACACACACACACACACACACACACGCAC
>NC_140256.1:2433780-2447075 GCF_949987555.1 Borostomias antarcticus
GAAAAGGACGCTAACTCAATCATGGCCGTCTAACCTCTGAGCTGCAGCGTCCTCATTCACTTAGGCCTCTCAGACCAGAGGTCTCTCACAGATGAGGATACCTAATTGAATCCATTTAATCCCAGTCTAAGACCAGCGCTCGAGGTCGGTCCCCAGGACAACAGACATTTTGCGTAATGACTAATAAGCGTCCGAGATCAAACGCCAGCATGCGGGATGATAAGAGCCAGGTCACCCAGGGCACAGCTGTCTGTGTGTGTGTGTGTGTGTGTGTGTGTGTGTGTGTGTGTGTGTGTGTGTGTGTGTGTGTGAGGTGGCTGAGGGGTGTGGGTTAGGATGAGTCATGCCCAGTTCTCCTGAGCATCCTGCGAAAGGTGTAAATAAAGCTTATGTTGTTGTGTTGTGTTAACTTGTGTCGATTGTTGAGCCAGTCTAAGACGATTTTCTGTCGCGACAGACAATAAAGTTTTCCTGAATGTGAATTAAATAAGGCGGGAAGCTTCAGTTCTATTTCGTGGAGCTCCGCCCCACAGGGCTAGCTCCTATTGGCTAGCGAAACCCAGCTAGCTACATTGACTGAAGAAAAAAACATACACGCACCTGTGTCCAACCAGGTCCGGTGCACCACTGTATAAGCGGGCTACGCCCGCACATCTGCTCCTTCGAAATTTTCAGCTCGCATTGCTACTGGAGAAGATCAGAAGATGTCTACTCAGCGGACCCAAGCGGACCTGGCGGCGTCCCTAGATGACCCCCTGCCGGTGCCGATGGATCCGCCGGATCGTTTCTGTGTCTGCGGCTCCCGCTACAGCGACGTGGGACACCACCTCTGCTTCCGCTGTCTGGGGCCGCAGCACGCCAGAGCGGGTCTGGCTCCGTCCCCCGCCTGCGAGATCTGCGCCCTCCTGGACCCCATGGAGAGGATGCTCCGGGCGCATTTCTTCGCTCCGCCGCCGCTGGAGACTGAAGGTCTGGTCCAGCTGGTCGGCGAGGACATCGGCGCGCCCCCGCAACAACCGGCGGCCCCGATTACCTCCCTCGCGCCTACGGATGATGAGGATGAGCTCTCCGGGGAAGACGAGGTTCTCTCTGCGTCGGAAGCCACTACGGCTAGTGGCGCCTCCTTCCCGGGGCGGGGTTCCTTCGATCGCGACCTGCCCCGGCTGCTGGAGAGAGCCGCGCATCACCTCGGTATCTCCGTCCCGGAGGTTGCTGCGACTACGGGGCTCCCACTGTGGAGCTCCGTCTGCTACGGGCGTCCCTCTCAGCCTGCTCCTCGTCTCCTGCCGGCTATGCCTGACCTGGAGGCGTTCGTCGAGGCTGAATGGGAGCGGCCGTTGGCCATCAGAGGTCCGCTTCGCCAGTTCAGCAGAGCTACGAGGGTAACCGGCTGGACTGACGTAGCAGCTATCGGCTCTCCTCCTCTGGAACCCGACATTGCAGCGGTCCTGGTGCCTGGTTCCTCCGCCTGGGGCTCGGCCAGGAAGCCTCTCATGCCGGACGTCAAAGACAAGACAACCCTGTCCTTGGCCGACAAAGGTTTTTCTCTGGCCGCGCAGGCCGTGGCTGCCTCCTCCTCCATTGCTATGCTGGCCATTTACATCGGCCAGCTAGCTACGGAGCAAACCCCCCCCTCTATGGATGAAGACAGGAGAGCGGAGATGGCCGAAGCCGCCGGAGCCGTGGCTCAGCTTGTGAGAATCTCCGCCTCCTGTCTGGGTGGAGTGATGGCCACGTCGGTGGTGCAGCAGCGCCACCTATGGCTCTCCCTGACTCGTCTGCGCGAGGAAAGCAAGAGTGTCCTCCTCAACTCACCGGTCAGTAGGGAGGGGTTGTTTGGGGCAGCTGTGTCTAAAATCCTGGAGCAGTGTCGCAGCCAGGAGCAGGACCGGCTCCTCCTCGCTCGCCACCTCGCGGCTCCGGGGGAGCGCAGTGTGCCGGCACGTCCGCGTGCTCCGGCTGATGCTGCCGCGACTGGGAGCAAGCGCCGGCGGACACACAAGACTAAACAACCTGCCACGGGGTCCCGCCCCGCTACGGCCCATGGACCGGCTCGCCCGGGCTCCTGGACTGCGCACGCGGCTCCTCCCCCGCGACCTCCCCCTGCCTACCCCGCCCAGGGTGCCGGGACCGGTCCGGCGTCTTCAAGCGCGCCCACCGCTCCGCCTCCGGCTTGGGGTAGGAAGAGGCGCACCTATTGACGGTGCGTGAAGATGCGTGACTGTGTTTTGCCCACACCACGCTCTGTTAAGAGCGGCGGTGAGCAAGTTTCCCTGTTCAATAAAACAAACACGATGCAACGTTATCAAGCTGGTTGTAATGTGCAGTCCGCATCTCCTCCCTTTTCAACTACTGTAATGTTCTCGGCTAGAGCCGCTGGGTCTTCTGTGAAAGAGTCAGAATTGACCACGGCAGGTCTCGCCGCAGCTGGGAGACCGGCTCGAGCCGCGGAGTCTTTTCCTGCTAAAGCAGACGTGACTCACGCGGGGCTCGCCGGCTCAGCTGATGTGATGTATTCGGCTAGAGCCACCGGGTCTTCCGTGAAAAAGTCGGAATTGACCATGGCAGGTCTCGCCGCAGCTGAAAAACCGACTCGAGCCGCGGAGTTTTTTCCTGCAAAGAGAGCAGACGTGACGCGCGCAGCTCTCGCCGGTTCAGCGAATGTAATATATTCGGCTAGAGCCGCCGGGTCCTCTGTGAGAAAGTCAGATTTGACCACGGCAGGTCTCGCCGCCCCTGTTCTAAACAGACCGGTTGGGTTTTTAACAGAGGGGATGTGTGCGCCCAGGCCAAGTGCTATGGCTGTACTGCCCTGTTCGGAGTTTTCTCGGGACCGACCGCTGGCGGGGTTTAGCGGCGAAAAAGATGCGCTAGACCCCCAGACGGCGTTCGTTCATTCGGGCCGAGCGTTCGAGCCTCTCCCTGTGTGTTCGACAGGTAGAGAGTTTTCACGCTCACCGGTCAGTGAGAATACTTCCGTGTTTACTGCCTCGGCTGGCTATTTAACACTGCCCGCCTCTCATGTCCCGTCTAGTCGGTCTGCGAAAGACGGCACCTTGCCAGATCATGCAAATGAGAAGGCGGGGCTTCCCGCATTGCAACACTCCGCCGTTTTCTCTCAATGGGATGAGCGACGGCGGCTTGTTAGCAATGCGGACGGTGTCGGCTCACTTCCTCTTTTTGTGAATGAAGTGCTTCTTGACAGGAATGCCATTCATTCTCGCGCTGTTCAGGGACATGGAACTCCCAATGGGGATTTTTCATCTCCCTTTCGAGGGTGGCCCGCCTTGGGCCAGGACAGCAGAGTTTCTCAGCTGTCCGGTGGCGGTCAGGGCCAAATTGAACTATGGCAGGTTCCTCGATCTGTTCCCGCGATCTCCGGCACAACCTCTTTCCAACCGCTTCACAGTCTGGCAGGAGAGATGTCTCCTGGACAGCTGGTTGCAGCGTGTTCTACGGGAAGGGTATCTCATTCAGTTTTGTTGCCCCCCACCGCCCTTCATGGGCGTAGTGGAGACAGTGATACCGCGTCCCGCTCAGGCTGCCGCTCTGTCAGCAGAGATTGCAGAACTGATGGCGAAGGGAGCGGTAACTGTGGTCCCGTCAGGCCAGAGGGACGAGGGATTTTATTCCCGCTACTTCCTCGTGCCAAAGAAGACGGGGGGCGTGAGGCCAATTTTGGACCTCCGCCTTTTCGACAAAACGGTGGCGAATCTGAAGTTCCATATGCTTACGGTGCGACAAATGCTGGAGGCATTCCTTCCCGGCGATTTTTGCACCAGCATAGACCTCAAGGACGCTTACTTCCACATACCGATAGCTCATCGGCATCGGAAGTTTTTGCGTTTCGCCTACCTGGGTGTGGCGTACGAATATACCAGACTCCCGTTTGGATATGCGCTCGCCCCCAGAACCTTCTCCAATTGTGTGGAGGCGGCGTTGAGGCCACTGCGCCGGCAGGGCATCAGGATCCTGGCGTACCTGGACGACCTGCTGGTACTGGCTCCGTCGCCTTTGTTGGCTCTGATGCATACCGCCACGGTGGTGCGGCATCTCACCGACCTGGGGTTTGCAATCAACTGGGAGAAGAGTGCTCTGTGGCCGGCCCGTCAGATTGTTTACCTAGGTATCAATCTGGACACGAGCGCCATGAGAGCACGGCTATCCGATTCAAGGAGGGAAACACTGGAGAAGAGTCTCAGTGTTTGCCGTCCTTCTCGAAAGATCGCGGTTCTGTCGATCATGCGCCTTCTGGGTCTCATGGCAGCCGCCCATGTGGTAGTGTCACTGGGCCTTCTTCACATGAGGTGCGTGCAGAGATGGTTCGCGCGGCTTCGTCTGGACCCTGTGAGGCACAGACGGCGCCTTGTGCGGATGCCGGGGTCGTTGTCAGCAGACCTCGACTATTGGAGGGACCGGCGCGTAATAGCGCACGGTGTTCCAATAGGCAGGGTGTCGGCTCACGTCGCTGTCTTCACAGACGCGTCTCTAAGCGGCTGGGGTGGTACATGTCTGTCCCAGGCCGTAGGTGGTTTGTGGGCCGTCGGAGAACGGCGCCACATCAACCTCCTGGAGTTGGAGACGGTGCTACTGACATTGCGCCACTTTGTACACCTGGTACAGGGGCGCGATGTGCTGGTGCGGTCAGACAACCAGACCACAGTAGCTTACATCAACCGACAAGGGGGAGTCCGCTCGCCAGCGCTTCACCGTCTGGCGGTAACGCTGTGGCGATGGGCTCATGTCAATCTCCGGTCACTGACAGCGCGGCACATTGCCGGCCGTCTGAACGTCGGGGCGGACCTGATGTCTCGGGGCGGGCCTCACCCGGACGAGTGGAGCCTACATCCTCAGGTAGTGGCTCAGCTCTGGACCCGGTTCGGCAGAGCAGGGGTGGATCTCTTTGCTTCGAGAGTGAACGCGAAGTGTCCCCTCTGGTTCTCTCTGAGACAGCAGGACCAGCCTCCGCTGGGCGTGGATGCGTTCGCGCATGCCCCCTGGCCGGGGGCGCTGCTGTATGCTTTCCCGCCGATGGGGCTGATTTTACCATTGTTGGCCAGGGTGCGGTCAGAGGGTGCATCAGTGATACTGATAGCGCCGGACCGCCACTGGGCGAGATGGTATGCAGAAGTGATGGCCATGACTACTGTAGAACCGTGGCACATCCCTCATTGGCCGAACGCTCTGTCCCAGGCGGAGGGCTCAATTTGCGCACCTCCAGTCTTGGGACGGCCGCTGGTGGCCTGGCTCTTGAACGGCGGAGATTGTCTGATAGGGGACTCTCTCCGGCCGTGATCTGTACAATTCAGAGCGCGCGCGCGGCTTCCACTGCCTTGGTTTACTCTGGCAAATGGGCTGCTTTTGCGCGTTGGTGTGAGGAAAGGGACTTCGCTCCCGAGTCATGCTCGGTCGAGGCGATTTTGGAATTCCTTCAGCACCTGATGGGTCATGGTGGCGGTTTGGCAGCATCCACTATCAAGGTGTATGCGTGTGCTATTTCCGCATGCCATGAGGGGTTCGCCAAAACTACGGTTTTCGGGCATCCCCTGGTTAAACGCTTCCTGGCCGGCACGCGCCGTCTTCGCCCTGTGCGTAAGGCTGCGGCGCCGCCTTGGGATTTGCTCTTGGTTCTGGATGCGCTATGTAAAGCGCCGTTCGAACCAATGGAGCGGATATCTCTCAAGTGGCTGTCGATTAAGACCGCGCTGCTCCTTGCTCTGACGTCGGGCAAGCGGGTCAGTGATCTGAGGGCGTTGACAGTTTTTCTCATCACGGGTGATGGGAGCAAAGCTGTGTTGCGCACGGATCCATTTTTCGTTCCGAAGGTGGTCCGGGGCGCCTATAGGGCACGGGATTTGGAGCTGGGAGCCTTCTATCCTCCACCTCATGCGAGCGAGGAAGAGGCCCGCCTGCATTTGTTGTGTCCTGTGCGTGCGTTGATGTGTTACGTCCAGCGCACGGCTGCGGTCCGCACCACCCCCCAGTTGTTGGTTTGCCACGGCCCAGGGAAGGTGGGTTCTCCGTTGTCGAAACAGCGTCTCTCCCATTGGATCTGTGAGGGCATCGCCCAGTCTTACGTGACTGCGGGTCGTCCTCTGCCTGGTGCTGTTCGGGCACACTCCACAAGGGGTGTGGCCACGTCAGTTGCCCTGTTCAATGGTGTGTCAGTGGAGGACATCTGTGCGGCGGCGACTTGGTCGTCCCCGTCTCCTTTTGTCCGTTATTACCTTTTATCCATGTCCTCTGTCTCTGTGGCGTCATCTGTGCTAAACACAGCCGCCGGTGCGAGCCAGCGTTAGACAGGATTTTTCATGTAGGTGTTCGGCTCGAGTCGCCGGGTCTTCTGTGAAAGAGTCAGAATTGACCATGGCAGGTCTCGCCGCTACTGGAGAACCGGTTTGAGCCGCGGGGTCTTTTCCTGCTAGGAAAGCAGACGTGACTCACTCAGGTCTCACCGGTTCAGCTAAGGTAGGAGCGGGCCCGTCTAGTGACGTTCCGTTCCTGTTTATGTGTGAGGCTGGGACGGGCTTGTTACGGAGTAACCGCTTTGGTCCAGCTCTCGCCCCACGTACCTCTCCTTGCCCTCGGCTGTGATAGACTGAGTGTGGCGGGGTGGGGCCAGTGCTTGGGTCGGATCAACTGTTAGTATGGTCTCGCCTTGGAGCCCTGGCTTGTGTCCTGACTGGTTCCCTTACTGGGGCCAGCAAGAGTGTATGGTGCGGTCGTGTAGCTCCGCTTATGCCAATAGGAGCTAGCCCTGTGGGGCGGAGCTCCACGAAATAGAACGATGGTTACGTATTGTAACCCTAGTTCTATGAGTGGAGCGGAGCCCCACAGGGAACAGACTTGCTGCCCCGCAGTCTGCTCGCTGAAAATTTCGGTTAGGAGCAGATGTGCGGGCGTAGCCCGCTTATACAGTGGTGCACCGGACCTGGTTGGACACAGGTGCGTGTATGTTTTTTTCTTCAGTCAATGTAGCTAGCTGGGTTTCGCTAGCCAATAGGAGCTAGCCCTGTGGGGCTCCGCTCCACTCATAGAACTAGGGTTACAATACGTAATCATCGTTCACACACCAGTCTCATCTCATCTCCGCCGGTCTAACAAGGAGCCGGTGTCACGGGTCAAATCTCCTCCGAGGACAGACGAGCTTAACAGAACAGGAAGTCTCCACACTTCCACCCCCCACCGGGTTGGACAGCAGCAGCCCGTTAGCGGTAGAGACCGTCGGCTGAGAGAGACGTGGTGTGTGATGCGACAGCAGCAGCCCGTTAGCCGACCGTCGGCTGAGAGAGAGACCGTCGGCTGAGAGAGACGTGGTGTGTGATACGACAGCAGCAGCCCGTTAGCCGACCGTCGGCTGAGAGAGAGACCGTCGGCTGAGAGAGACGTGGTGTGTGATGTGACAGCAGCAGCCCGTTAGCCGACCGCCGGCTGAGAGAGACCGTCAGCTGAAAGAGACGTGGTGTGTATAACGACAGCAGCAGCCCGTTAGCCGACCGTTGGCTGAGAGAGAGACCGTCGGCTGAGAGAGACGTGGTGTGTGATGCGCAGGACCAGACAAAAGGGGCCCTGACACTCGCTGAGTCTGGCGACGGCAGCGAAACCGCAGGCATCCCTCCCTGTGCCATGCCACTCAGGCTGCTGGTTTGCTCAATTTGCTTCCACAACCCACAAGCCTTTGAGGGAGGCGGGAGGGCATGACAGCATGTCCCCAACTTCTTTCATTGGCTGATTTATTTACTCTCCCTCCACGCCGGGTAGAACAACGATGGTGACTTCAGGCTGACGTCCCCAGAGCGTGGATCGCTGTCACAGGATTTGGAGTGGACAGGCGGTGTGTGTGTGGGGGTGTGTTGGTGTGCGTGTGTTGGTGTGTGTGTGTTGGTGTGTGTGTGTTGGCGTGTGTATGTGTGTGTGTGTGTGTGTGTGTGTGTGCGTGTGTTGGTGTGTGTGTGTGTGTTGGTGTGAGTGTGTGTGTGTTGGTGTGTGTTGGTGTGTGTGTGTGTTGGTGTGTGTGTGTGTGTGTGTTGGTGTGTGTGTGTTGGTGTGAGTGTGTGTTGGTGTGAGTGTGTGTGTGTTGGTGTGTGTTGGTGTGTGTGTGTGTTGGTGTGTGTGTGTGTGTGTTGGTGTGTGTGTGTGTGTGTGTTGGTGTGTGTGTGCGAGTCCACATACGTGTGTGTATGGCATCTGTGCATGCTTGGCTGCAGCTGCACAAGGTTTCAAGTCCTCGTCTGCTAGTAATCTTTTTAGATGAACAATTATAGCTATGGTGGCAACGGGGAGGCGGGGCCACAACGAGGGGGCGGGGCCACAGCTCTGACGGGGAGGCGGGGCCACAGCGCTGACGGGGAGGCGGGGCCACAACGTGGAGGCGGGGCCACAGCGCTGACGGGGAGGCGGGGCCACAGCTCTTACACAGCTGAACACAAGGCTTTCAGATATTCAGAGGACAGCTGTCGAGTGCGTAGGAACAGGGTCGACCACGACCGAAACACATGAGAAATATATACAATATACACCCCAAAACTTTTTGGAGGTGCAGACTGAAGGAACTGGAACTGAAAACAAAAAAGAAAGTTGCACACTCATTAGTCTCCTCTCTGCTTTTTTATTGTCACCAACGTTTCGCCGTTTGCCTTAAGAAGACAAATGAGTGTGCAACTTTCTTTTTTGTTTTCAGTGAGAAACACATGAGAGACAAAGAGAGACAAAACAACCTGAGGACATGTGGGTACTGTACACGTCTCCATGGTTATACAGTGGGTACTACACATGTAATACAGGGGTAATACACTTCTACATGGTCATCCTGGGGCGGCTGTAGCTCAGTTGGTAGAGCGGGTCGTTCAGTGATCGAAGGGTCAGTGGTTCGAATCCCAGCTCCGACTGTCCACATGTCGAAGTGTCCTTGAGCAAGACACCTAACCCCAAATTGCTCCCAATGAGCAGGTTAGCACCTTGCATGGCAGCTACCGCGTGTGTGTGAATGTGTGTGTGAATGAGAGGCCATTGTAAAACGCTTTGAGTGCCGCTAAGGTGGAAAAGCGCTATATAAGTGCAGTCCATTTACCATTTACTGTAAGTACTGTAGTCCAGTCTCTCTCACTACCAGTTGTAGAACTCTGGGATGTCCAGTGCTGTTCTGGACTGAGGCAGGTACCGTGTGAACGAGCAAGGCCTCTTCCCACTGCCTCTCTCCCCTGTCTCCCATCCAGAGGGCAGGTTGGACTTTAGCTACAGGCTCCTAGCTGACCACAAGTAGGACAACGATCTTACAGAGGGATTCATGTTTAATAAGAACCCATCTGTGAGCTAAGCTGTCTGTTTTCATTGTCTGTCTCAACTTCTTTTAAACTCGCAACTGGCAACTGGCAATCACAAAAACAGGTAAAGTGGATTTGAGAGTAGTAATGGTCACCTGGTGCAAGAGATAGTTGAAGAGAGCCGGAACTTACAGAATAAATAGTAGTCTTTATATATATTGGGCAAATGGAAGCGTTTGGGCCTTACAGTAAGCCATCAACATTCCATAATGATGATTATGTTTTATTTATATATTGATTATTACCTCCACCCCAGCGACAGCGCAGGGCGAGAGGTAATGTTTTCGGTGGGGTGCGTGCGTGCGTTTGTTTGTGCGTGCGAGCAGGATTACGCAAAAACGTCACAAAACTCTGTGGAAGGGGGTAGCACGGTTCCACTTAGAACCCCTTAAATGTTGGAGCGGATCCGAGTCACGGGTCGGGAACACGGGTCGCACAAACACAGACTGGACTGGCCATTCACCTCCGTTCATTTTTGGACTATGATTACGTAAAAACTACTGAAACGATTTGTATGAACCTCCTGGGCCTCCGTAGAGGCCATTACATTTTGGAGCAGATCCGAATCTCGGGCCGGATCCATGAAAGAAAACAAAACTTAGAAGGAAGCCAGCAGACAGACAGACAGACAGACAGACAGACAGCTCCCTGGGTGGGGGTTCTAGAGACACAGGGTTTGGACTGGGGTGCGCGGGGGGAGAGCTTGGTAGGCGCCACACTGCCCCCCGCCAGCTGTGACCTGAGGGGGGCGCCACAGAGCCGGTCAAATACAGCCACCCATTCACCTCCAGTCATTTTTACCTCCGCCCCAGCGAATCACAGGGCGGGTCCACGAACCACCCAAACTACATTCATTTTTTGGACTAGGATTATGCAAAATCTACCAGACTGCTTTTCATGAAACTCATGGAGGGGTGTAGCGTGGGCCAATTTAGAACCCATTCAATTTTGGCACAGAGCCACGAAATGCATTTATTTATTTGCCTTCTCTGTCAGGCTACACCAAGCGTCCTATACACAGATGGATGCTAATGTTACTAGCGATTTTGTGTGATTGGCTGATGTCTCCTACCCTTACCTAACTTGGATAGGGTAACTTGTACATAACTATACAAATTAAGTTTGATTTGAACTGTCAGTCATTATTGTGTATCATTTGCTGATGATGTCTTGAGGCCGAAACGTGTCTGTTTGCCCAATAAATATAAAGACTATACTATTAATTCCATGAGTGGCGGTTCTCTGCTTCTTCAATCACTAAAACAACACCGAGGATAAGATAAGATGAGCTCTAATAATCCCCAGAGGAAGGGGGGGGGGGGGGGGGGGGGGTTAGGCCTGGGGAGGGGAACTCCATCACAATCAAACAACATGCGCATATGAGGAAGGATTAGACACCGTGCCGCCTGTCCCCCCCCCCCCCCCCCCCCCGGACCCCCCCGACCCATGGCTCGGCCCCCAGGGCCAATGGAGAGGCGCACGCTCAACGTAATAAAGACAGTCAAAACAACCAAACGCGCCACTGTGTAAACATCATTTAACTTTGGATGGACCTCTTTGTGCGAGGACCGCACGCGAGGCGAAAGACAAGAACCCTTGAAAGACTTTGGTAACGTGCCCACAAATCCGCTCACGAGGCCTTAACTCCCCGTCCAATAGAAGCCAGATAATGAGGACGTTGCTCAATGAGAGCCTCACATCTCAAACCCACTTTAATCAGCATGGAGACTTTCTAAAGAACGCAACGCTATTTCACACACCACAAACAAACAGGCCGCAAACACACACACAGACCACAAAAACCACAAACACAGACAATTTAGACTTTGACTGAGATTGAATGAAGCAATAAACAGTGAATCAGTCCAGGGCGTGTTCCAAACCCAACACCTCTGTGTACATTGCTGTCTGGTTACCTTAGCCGTGTGCAGCGGACGAGTTCCTCATCTGATCTCTAAGCGTGAGTAATCGAACGCAGACTTCACAACTGGATTCTCAGTGTTTTGGCAGTTGAAACTGTAGGTGAGATCTAAGTAGACATGGCAACTTAGGCCTAAATAAAGACGTCACAAGGATGGAACGAGGACAAGACAGGTTTAACAAAAAAAAGCTCCGTTGCTTAACTTGGCTGTTAACAGGCTCTCCGAGGTAGACGGGCCTCAGCCAGAACAGATCGTGACGTTTCGTAGCTCCTCGCTCATGCGCCTCGTAATGGACTTGGACTGGCTGACCAGAGCTGGTCTCCAGCAGAGCGGCCCCTGCCAGAATGAGTTCCCAGCAGAGGGGCCCCTGCCAGAGCTAGACTCCAGCAGAGCGGCCCCTGCCAGAATGAGTTCCCAGCAGAGACGCCCCTCCCAGAGCTGGTCGGCGAGCTGAGGGCTACCCCACAGGGAGAAAGACAAACAACAAATGCATCCTCGGATGCCTGAGCTAAAATACCGTCTTTGGGCGGGGAGGTGACCGTTGTTGATGAGGAGATAAGAGAGGAGGAGCGAAGGAGGAAATGATGAGGAGAGAAGAGAGGAGGAGCGAAGGAGGAAATGATGAGGAGAGAAGGATGTTGGTCAACTTTGTTTGACCCGAAATCAGGTCAGCCTCGGGGACACATGGAGGGAGTTAGAAGGTAAAGGACTGTGTTCGCTTGTTAGCGGGCTACTGAGGCAGGTCAGTTGCACACACACACACACACTCGCACACACACTCACACACACTCACACACACTCGCACACAAACACACACTCACACACATTCACTCACACTCACACACACACACACACACACACACTCACACACACTCACACACTCGCACACACGCGCGCGCGCGCACATACACACACGCATACACTCACACGCTCACACACACTCACGCACACTTTCTTTGTGACATGTCACAGCCCTCGGTTCTGCCACTAATGAAGGCCAGTGCCAATTACTGCCAAGAGGAGCCCCGTCTCAGCAGGAGCACAATGTGTGTGTGTGTGTGTGTGTGTGTGTGTGCGTGTGTGTGTGTGTGTGTGTGTGTGTGTGTGTGTGTGCGTGCGTGTCAGAAAGAGAAGAGAATGAGATACTGATTGAGAGACTAAGCATGAGTCCGAGTGAGAGAGAGAGAGAGAGAGAGAGGGGGGTGCAAAAGTGTGTGTGTGCGTGTGTGTGTGTGTGTGCGTGCGTGCGTGTGCGTGTGTGTGCGCATGTGTGTGTGTGTGTGTGTGCGCATGTGTGTGTGTGTGTGTGTAAGACACATCCCTCCCCTCTACGGGCCTCTTTTCTGTGGGAAGTCTAGGAGTGTGTAGCCGCTGTACTGTACTGTACTGTACTAAGCTGGCTGGGGTCTCTCTCCTGGGGTCTCTCTCCCGGGGTCTCTCTCCCGATCCCCCCAGTCTGCGGGGGTCCGGGACCGGCCCTTCTGGGCCTGCGTGGGCCCCTGTCCTCGGGGCCAGGCCTGGGGGGGGACAAGGTGGGCCGGGGGAGGGAAGACTAGCCTCCTCCTCCACCCAGTGAGTCTCCTCCATCTTCTGACCGTGTGTCTGTGCAACCGTATATCACCACTCTTCCTTCCAGTAAAAACTACATGTATTTAGTCTATTGGATCGCTCTACACAGAGGGAATTTCATAAGAATTTTGATCTGGACTGGACGAAACTAATTTCTCTCTGGACTGGACGAAACTTGGAACGCCGACTGCCCCACCGGGGAACCGCCTGGGGAAACGACTGCCTCCCGAAAAACGACTGCCCTGCCAGGCCTGGTCCCCGGACGGGTTAGGGGTTAGGGGTTAGGGTCAGGGTCAGGGTCGGGGTTATGGTTAGGGTTATGTGAAAACTATAATAAAATCGTCCGGTGGAGAGCGATTCAATAGAGTAATATTGGTATCCTCTCCCTGGTGTGTGTGTGAGCAGCCGGTCCCCTGGGCCCCCGGCCCCTGGGGGCTCCTCTCTGAACACAGCAGACCACTAAAGGCCCTCGAGCACAACA
>NC_140256.1:2447275-2469775 GCF_949987555.1 Borostomias antarcticus
GTGTGTGTGTGTGTGTGTGTGTGTGTGTGTGTGTGCATGTGTGTGCATGTGTGTGCGTGTGTGTGCATAAAATGGCAAGCCGTCCTTAAACTGCTCTTCAGTCTAAAATTAAAATCTGGTTTTTATAAACAGTCTCTAATTAGAGAGGGGAGGACAGAATTTTATTTTAGGAGCTGTGGGCATGCACGCCCTTCCCACATGCGTGCACATGAACGCACACACACACACACACACACCTACACACACACACACACAAACACACACAAACACACGCACCTACACACACACACACATACACAAACACACACACACAAACACACGCACACAAATACACACAAACACACACACACACGCACACACACACACACACACACCTACACACACACAAACACATGCACACAAACACACACAAACACAAACAAACACACACATAAACACAGTCTCCTAAACCTGACAACCAATGGTTGTGTAAAAGATAACAAAAGGCCCAAGCCCTGATTTCCAAAGACAACCCTGCCTCTTGGTTTGAAGAGAAGGGAGGGGGTTTAGAGAACGCTACACTCGAACCGGGAGGCTATGGAGGTCGAGCGTGGCAGTCCACAACGGATGTCAACTTAAAGATTGTTTGTTTATGAAAGGCAGGCTACTGTAAGTCCTGGTCATGGAATGTTCATTATCAACCTCAACAGCCTCCAATAGGAGACGTCCATCAGTAGAGTGTGGAACTTAATCACTGTCTAAATTGTGTTCTCTTTAACGAGGCAATTAAGTGATTCTATGCTTCGTAGGCAAGTGGAATGTGGTCTACGGCTGAAACATTGTCTCATTGTTCATCCTCATAACCGGCTTCTGTGTTCGGCTCCGAGGCAAAGCCTGCTGGGAAATGTGTTTGCTTTTACTAAATAAATAGGTCAGAATCATTCTGCCCCAAATAGCTGAAGTGTTGATGAGTTTGTTGGTTTCATTCAATAAAGTTTTTAGGATGGGCAAATGTTTGTGTCAAGCGATGCTGAATAGAATCAAAAGTGGCAATTAGTGGCTAACCAGCGACTGCAAGTGCTCAAAATTAAGTTTCTCAATTGAATCAATCTTGAACCATAAAAAGTATTTTAACTGGGGATAAAGTGTCAAAATGACATTGTATTTAGTGTGACCACAAACTTTCAGATGTAATACTATAGATCTCACTTGTGTAGTTATACACAAATAATATTTTCTGACATATTCATCTCATGAGGATAATACAAACAAGTTTTCATTGAATCATTTTTTTACTAGTTGTTCCATAGATCATTTCAGTTTGTCCACAGTAAAATAGCTTCAGTAAGACAACAGCAATACAGGTAGTAGGCTAGATGTACAAAGTTTACTTCACTCACACACACACTCACAGACACACACACACACTATCTCTCTCTCTCTCTCTCACACACACACACACACACACACACACACACACACACACACACACACACACTCTCACTCTCTCTCTCTCTCTCTAACTCTCTCTCTCTCTCTCTCTCTCTCTCTCTCACACACACACACACACACACACACTCTCACTCTCTCTCTCTCTCTCACTCTCTCTCTCTCTCTCTCTCTCTCTCTCTCACACACACACACACACACACACAATCTCTCTCTCTCTCTCTCTCTCTCTCTCACACACACACACACACACACACACACACACACACACACACACACACACACACACACACACATCTCTGGCCACAAGCAGATCACCAGACACCCGTTGCCTGCATCTGTAAGTGACAATAGAAATACTGTGGAAGCCTTTAATGTGATGAGTCATCGAGAAGCTTCGAGACACACAGCGAGAGAGGAACAAGTGTCATGCATTTCTGGAGGACGATAAGACGATCTGTATGAAAGGGAACTCTATAAAGTCACTAAACGATAGGCCTACATAATCTTCCGAAGGCCACAAGTCTTTTTGCTTTTGCCAAGTGTAGAAGTCATCGTCTTTTGATCAACTAACACTTGGAGGTGATAAATGAAATGATTTATCTGCACTTTTCGAATTAAACAAACATATCGTTTGATACTTGTTGTCTATTGTTTGTTATTTGTGGTCTATTGTTTGTTACTTTTATTGTGTGTACTGTCCTGTTTGTTAGCACGCAGGTTTGAAATAAAGTATGATTGATTGATTGATTTTTTCACACACTGGGGAATTCCTATTGCATATTCTTCAGTGTGGAAAAAAGTGCAAATACATCAGATAATTAACAAAAATAAAATAAAAAAAGCATTTTGGAGCCTTGACTTTTACCTTGACCTGTCCAGCCTGGAGGTCAGTGGTTTGTGTGGCATGGGCAGGTGCTGTAGCCGGGCACGGAGCCCTTCAGTATCCAGTGTCAGCCCTTTGTTTGTTTCTTTGATTTATTGCTGACCAGTGCCCCGCCTAACATGTGCAGGGGAGCGCCGGCTCCCCCTCCTATCAACACCTTTCCCCACATAAATAAACTCTCTGCGTCAGGAATGCCGGGGACCCCCGCGCCCCCTCTCACTGCTGGAGGAATCCTCCCTGCTGATAAGACGACCGTGGGGTCGTTTCTTCCGCGTACTCCTGTCTCAACACATACCGCCTCGCCGAGCCAACACTAACCACCGCCACATCTGCCCCCGCGAGCGCGCCGGCCCCGCCCACTCCCAGCATCCCAACGTGAACCGATGGGGGGACCGCGGGACAAACATGGCGGCTACGTCGTGATATACGGCCGTCGGAACCATCGAGATCAGATCTCTGCCCAGTAGACCAAGAGAAATTTACTGCGAAGATCATTTGTGGATATATTAAAATGATTTACTGCCACATGCTGTATCATCAAAATATCTTCCCCAATCTTAGATCTAAGTGAGGATTTCCACAGCTTTTATCTGAGAGACCTTGTCTGTCCACGTCTCTAACCGCCGGCGCTGTGCGCTGCTAAGGTCAGGGCGTGTCTCTCTGCTGGGAGACACGCCCACTGCCAGAGACAGTATTGCATCCCAGATAGCAAGCGGATCTGGGCCATATATGGGCCGGAACTAAGCCACAAGGGCCAGATCTGGCGTGTATATGGCCCTGATATGCTTGCTATCTGGGATGGAGCTGTTGGATTGTAGCCCCCTGAACAGGGCTCAGCCCCACCCCTGCAGCTGTCTGTTCTTATCTGAGGGGTCCTTATCCGGCTCCACATTCCACCCAGCGTCTGCTGACGGCAAAAGAGCGGCACCGCGAGCCCCTCCCCGAGCATTTGTGCCCACTCCTTTCGGGTTGGCATTCGCTGCGCCAAGGTCATCTCTCCTCGACTATAATAGGGAGCGACGGTGAAAGCCAACCGCGAAGGCGGGGTGAGGTTTGGACTTTTTACGAAGGCGCTGGTCGCACGCTCCCAGACGACGCGTTTCCTCCGCCTGCCATGATCTCATGATTATTTTATTTGACTTTTACTTCCCGATGCTCCGGAGTAGTTGAGTGTTAGGGAAAGAGGCTCGCCATGGCCGTCCAAACCCAGAAAACTCTAACTGTCACACCGAGCTAAAGGAGAACAGTATGATTAATGCATGGTTCTGCCACTAAATACAATAATTGGACAGTGATTCATGTGGAGGTAGATGGGGGGGGTTTTGAGCCCCGACGCTACGGAGCTGAGTGAAACTCTAGGTACATTTTCTTCTCCCTCTTCCCCCAGAGTCTGAGGTCTGTTGGTCTGGGGCCGGGGAGCGCCGAGTCTCCTGGGGAACATCCCTCTGAACAGCCTGCCAAGCCTGCAGACTCTCCTCTCTCCTCTCCTGCTCCCTCTCCCTCCTCCTCCCGCTCCTCCACTCTCCTCTCCTCCCCCCGCGTCTGCTGCTGCGCTCTCCCTCTCTCCCTCCTCTTCTCCTCCTCGCCTCCTGCCTCTCCCCGTTTCTCCTCCTCTCGTATCCATCCCTCTCTCTCCTCCTCTCCTCTCCTCTCCTCTCTCCTCCTCTCTCCTCCTCTCCTCTCCTCCTCGTCTCCCCGTGATCCCGTGCCTTCACAGCCGTGGGTAATTAGTCCTAAACACAGGCCTGCACAAGCCCACATCTGGAAGGAGTTTAGACATGGCAGTTTCCTACCAAGACGGCTAAATATTTAGGTTGAGAGTTACTGCGTGTGGATGAACTCATGATAGAGGGGAGGGGAGGGAGGGAGAGAGGGAGGGAGAGATAGAGGACGAGGGAGAAAGGAGGGAAAGATGACTAACTGATGGCGAACGGCTGAGAATAGAACAGCGGAACATTGAACCACTGATAAGTCTCACGTTTGCAGGGAAGTGCAGCAGCAGTTTAGGATCTTTTTAAAGCGACGGAGGATCCAATTACTTCAACGCGACGCAACTGCGACTCAGCTATATCGTTCGTGCGCTGTGCTAGACTTCTCAACCCCGAGGTGCGCTGAGTCGTGAGATAAGGTGACGATGACAGGCTCACAGTTTGTTCCTTCATGGTCCACAAGAACAACAAACAGCCAACTAATAGTTTTAATAAACAAACCCCCGTTGGGATTTCCCATGAGGCTGAGGGGCCTCAGCTGGAATGTTCATGGAGGCCAGCTGTTGTGCATTACATGTAGCAGTCGGCCCCGGAAACCCTAGGCCTGGGGTCCCCCCCCGCCCCCCCCAGCCCCGTCCGGCCCCAACCACCTCCACCGCCGGCCTGCGTTGGGGAGGATATTCCTCCAAACCCAACCCCGTGCGAGAGAGAGGGCAGCGGGGGCCGAGCGGCGGTGCCTCAGGCCTGGGGAGGGCCGAGCGGCCGAGCCCCCCTACCGCACCTGGGTTACAGTTTCAGAGTCTCAGACTGAGGAATGTGCAGAATAACAGGAATAACAACAAAACTCCTCACATTCCACATCTGGAGCTAATGTCATGAGCGCGGACGAGAGCATGGCCGCTGGGAGAAATTCATTGAAAGTCCTAGTAAATTACCTTACCAGTCACGCGCTACGCCAGTACTGCGCAGGGGGGGATAAAGATGGCGGCTTTTCACAGGGGTACAGTATGGGATGAGAGTCGCTTGCTGCTAGTACACACTTGTAAACGCATCGCAGTGCACTAAACATGTGTAGGAAAACAAATAAAGCCAAATTAGTAGGTGCAGTGTTGCAAGATTATCTTCAATCCCCTCTACCGCTGCGGCACGGGTGATTTTTTATTCTTCTCTCTGGTTCACAGCAATGTGCTCTCCAGATGTTTATGCTGCCTTTATTAAGAAAGCGCCCTATAAATGGGCCCCGAGCCACATCAGGCTCCCAAGAGGCATAAATCCTCTGGCTATGCCTCTTCTCCCTGCTCATATGGGCCAGACTGGACTTGGCCTGTGGCCGTGTCCAGCTAGCGCGGGTCCCTCTGGGTCAGAGACGCAGGGCGGGGTGGGCGTATGGAGGAAGGAGGTTGTAGCGAAGGCTCGGGTGTTAGTTAGCGACCGTCGTTGAGCGCTAGCTCGTTTCTGTCTGACATTACGATGCAATATACGACGGATCTCCGGTTGTTACGGCTACGCTAGTCGTCGTAGGTATGAATCCTAACCGTTTTCACGCTCCCGCCTTACAACTGACAATCGATCGGGCTACAAACGTCCCCGGGACGATTGAAGAGGCGGACGGAGCGCTAGCTCTCTCTCCGCGGGCCGGGGGGACGCTCACCCTTCCTTCCTGAACAGAAGGCGATTGTGAGGCGGCTGCCTGAGATTGTTGGGATGTTATGGTATTAGAGGAAGGAGCCAAGCCGCCATTAAAGCAAAGAACAGGGAGGATAAAACGAGGCGAAATGTGTTACTGTTTATCCTTGAGCAAGGCCAAGTCAGCTGGGCTGTGAGTGTGGAGGGGGAGGTGTGGGGGGGGGGCGGGGCGCGGCGGGGCGGGGGGGGGGGGGGCAGTGAACCCCAGTGCATTTCCTTGGGTCAGAGGCAGATTTAAAGTGACAGAGCTGTGACAAAAAGGCAGGGCCAGATGACAGCTTTCCGTTCCAGACTCTGCTGTAGACTCACACCAGTGTGAACTGTGTTCCATGGCTGTCAGACCGAGACACCACGCTGATGAAGGAGGTGTTCTGCTGTCCGAACCAGGCCAGGGATGATGGTTTATAGGCCAAATATCATGGTCATTACCTCAGTCAGCCTAAATCATCACATACCATAACAATTGAGGCTAAAAGGTCAAGGTTGGAGGGTGTGTGGGGTGGTGGCGGTCAATGCTCCAGCATTTAATGGCTTTATGTCCATTGGTAGGCTATTGTGTGTCTTTTCTGTAAATTCAGTAGTAATATACTTTTCACCCACACATGATGGACAATGGATGATGATTTGATTTGACGGTTGGTTATGATTTAAGCACTTATGTCTAGGCTACTAACATACAGTACAATACGCACATATTTCCCCAAGGGCATATTACCATGGGACAAGTTATATTTGGCCATCTAGACAATATAACAAAACAGTTTTAGGCAATATGAATAATATCACTCACAAAGTAACGGTCCGGTTTGGGAGCAAAGTGACGTCTGGAGTTTCAGAAAGTTCCTCGTTACTGCAACTGACTCTTCTCCGGACGGCCGGAGTGGTGTGGGCTTTGGACCGCTCGTCTGAGCAGCTGCAGCCGCTGGTGATGAACCCAGGGCAGGATCGGGTCAGCCTGGACTCCGACAGCAGGACCAGCATCAGCAGCAGACGCCCCGGGAGCGGAATGCCAACGCTGGGCAACATGGTCCTTATCAGTCTCACCTCAGCTGCCCTCCGTCATCCCATCTCTCTACTGGGAACACTCCGAGGACACGAGGTTCAAATGATTCTCAATCTCAAAATAAAACTTCAATTCGAACTCCAACTATGAACCAACACGTTTGACACGCATGTTGTAGAGTCCCGTTATGGCATGGCAAGTTGCGCGCAAAGCTCTGCTACAGATGTTCCCTTTTTCCTCGGATAAATCCTAGTAGATCGCAGCCCGCTCCGCTCAACAAGATGTTAGTTTGAAATTAACTTTCTTGCTTTCAGGTTTTGGTTGTAGTTGAAGATGAGATTGGTCCGTTAGTTTCAAATGTCACCCAAGGAATAATGTGATTCCGTTATCTACCCAAAAACAATGGCTTGATGTTGTTAATCCAGTGGTTTTGATCAAATCCCAAACCCAACAGTCACATCTAATATCTTAACGTTACACAATAAATTTGATTCATAAACTTGGAAAATGGTTTGTTTCGATCTTCCCATGGCATTCAACAAGTTTATCGTTCCGGAACGCGGGATTCTTCTCAGTTGCCTATCAATTTGAATAAAATCTATCCAAAAGTGAATACATTCATTCAGCCAAGGATATAGCGGGTCTTGGTCGGCACCTCTGTTATTCCCAGAATCTAGCGGTTTTGCCTGCTTGCGACTCTGTCACACTCAAATTCACTTACTACCCCAAGTGCGCGCATTCCGTCGCCGTATGCGCGCTAAATCCGCAGGGTCCTAGCGCAGACCTACTCTAATTAACTGTACTTTACGCGGTAGCACCCCAATTGCAGTAGCACAATTAGATCGTTATGAAGAAGACTCGTCCACTTCTTGGAAGATCTGCCGTTTAAGAAAATGAATATTAGCATAAGTTGTCATTTGAATATTTAGGCCAAATATTATAAAGGGACATAATGGATGGGAGTAGGTCTATAATTTGTTGTGGCCCCATACGCAATTAGGTCTTTGATTATTAATAACGTATCACTAAAAAGAAACTAACTAACATGTACTAGTTCCTCATGTTATTCAATTTAAGTTGTGGTCATCAATCCTAATCTCTTGTGGTTGTTTGCTTTGAATTAATTTCCTCCAACTGACTTAACTCACATTAACACCAACATGGTCCTGATCAGTCTTACCTCCGCTGTTTTTTGACCATCTTGGTTATGGGGAAACATTTGATGAATACAGTAGCTGCTTCTAACATATGCAGTACAGTGGAGTATGGATATCATTTCATATGGCCAGGATGACCACACTTTGGGCACTAGGACCCGTTTGCAGTTTTCCACAGCCTTCAGTACAGGATCTTGCGTGCAACCAGGTTATAGAAGACTGGGAAAGGTTCTTGGCTGGAGTTTGGAGAGCACAGAGAAACTGTGAGGCCCGCTCTGATGTGCACATATCACTTCATTTGACGTTCTGCAGAAATCTTAGCCTCTTCAGCGACTAGAGCTGCATCTTGGGAGGGCTGAGTTTTACATGCAACACATCAGCCTAAGAAAATGTTCTATAAAGCTTCGTGTGTGGGTCAGCCTTGAGGAAACTCCACACTATTGCACCAGTGGATGGTGTCCATTTAAACATGATTTGAAGAATTACAAACAAACCATTCAATCAACCAATCAAAGCTTTATTTGTATAGCGCATTTCATACCCAGAGGCAACACAATGCGCTTACGCATGAATGCCATGGGAAGATCGAAACAGACCATTTTCCAAGTTTATGAATCAAACTTATTGTGTAACAAACGTAGGTTTTACATACAGTAGTAGCCTAGCCTACTGTCTGTGAGGTCACTGAAATAGATGGACCCGTTTAGCTGTGGTTTTAATTAATGTTCATAACTTGGTGACCTCAGTAATACTGGTGTTTTATTAACTGAAGGCGGAACTCCACCGGTATTACATCATTGTCTGAATTAGCATTAGCTAATGGTCCAGAGAAACATGGACAAAGACTGTTAGAGTCCCACAAATAAAGACATATTCCTAGGTACTGTAGCCTTGGACTCTTCTTGCGTAACAAATGATTTAGATGGAAATCTTCTCTGCAGTGATGCTGACTGGTCTGAAGCAACACCAGGCAGTGAGATAATATGCTGACTA
This sequence comes from Borostomias antarcticus, assembly GCF_949987555.1. Classification (NCBI taxonomy): domain Eukaryota; kingdom Metazoa; phylum Chordata; class Actinopteri; order Stomiiformes; family Stomiidae; genus Borostomias; species Borostomias antarcticus. Next base: position 2,456,138 of record NC_140256.1, read on the forward strand.
GAAGAGCAAATAACTCTTCTTCAAACTCTAAGTCTTATTTGTTCTTTGGGGGAAGGACTGAAATTAAATATAGCCCAGTGCGAAGTTTTTTGTATCCTAAAACAATTTTGAACAGTCCAAAAACTACAGAGAACACTGTAAACTTCCTGAAGGCCTCGTTTCAACAAGTCGGCCTTTGTCTGCATCTCCCCACAGTGCTGCTCCGCGGACCTCTCTTCAAAATACTGTTTTTGATATATGAGAGGCAAGGGAGGAATGAAACGTCTCAAATCTGGAGTGCATTTTGAAATATGAAAAGGTGAACCGGGAGAATATTTGAAAGGGGACTTGCGAGCAATTGGGGGTGACATGTATTCACTGACATGTACAAGAGTCAGGCACCTCAAGCCATGCCAGTATGCCCGCTCTCACAATGGCGCAGTGTGTTAGAATCATGCACCGAATCGCTGGTTTGTTATTCCTGTACATGATACTGTACACTGGAGCGGCCTCACAGAGCCAGGATGATTACCTAGAGAAACCAGAACGAGGGGCCCGGCGCCCGTTCAGCGACGAAACAGAGGACTGTTTATCCAAGCAGTTAAATAAGGCTTCAACTACAACACCCCCCTCCGACTCCCCCAGACCCCAAATCTCTCTCATCTGGAGAGCACAGTTTCCATTTTAAATGTCACGTCCCAAACTGCACATTACATCAAATTGTACTTAATGGCATCCAGACAAACCTTTATGTCGTTCCAACATTCTCTCTGTAACCCCCCCCCTCCCGCTCCATATAGCCAGCCCAATCTCCCCGTTCCACATCTGGACTCCATTCCAGGTGGAGGATGGGGGGAAAGGGAATGGCAGAGGGGGGAAAGGTGGAGAGGATGGAGAGATGGGAAGATGAGAAGAGTACAACATGAGATAATGTCTTGGAGGAGGGAAGTGACGCAATATTCGCAGGCATGTGATTATCCCTCTTGAGTATTTCCACTTAAGTCTTCCCCACCCCGGGCGAGACACTGGCCACAGACGCACCGATACGTGCATGCCCCTAATAAATGAATGTGGTGAATCTATTGTAGGACTGTGTACTTTCATATCAGTCACACTTTTGTATTTTAGATTGCTATTCTAGCACTTTGCCTTCAGCACTAGATTATGCTCTTAGTCACTTGTTTTAGAAAGGAGATGCACTTGTGAGTTCTGGTGAGTAGTAGTACATTGACTTTTCCTACGTGAAATGCAATTATTGTTGGTCGCTTTGGATAAAAGCGTCTGCTAAATGACGAATGAAATGAAACACTAGTGTGAATAGACAAAAGTAAATTCCCACTGTAAGGATCTCATCTAAAGGACATCTTTCCTAAGGAGACAGCGACATCTAGTGGTGATTCTGATATCATGGCCTAACATCCATGCCAAAACCACACCCATCCAACACTCTCAACCAAGAAACCCCAATCTTTGGATTCCCCGATACTTTAGAAACTGCATGAGGTAAGGTCTCTCTCTCTAACGCAAAACTCTTTAAAACCAACATTGACCGTGCTCAATATTGTAGTCAACACACTAACACTAACAAAGACATAGCCTGTATGAGTTGTAGGTATACCAATAAACAACTAGCCTACTACTACTACTAGGCCTACTACTATTACTACTACTAATAATAAATAATAATATTAAATAATAATAATCATATAATAGTTACTAATATTGGGTTATAAATAATGTCACCCCTCAAGGGAGTGCACTTGCAATGTTTCCCACATGAGTAAAACAAATTGTTGTACAACACATTTCCATGTGACACATTGTGACACAGAAAATGTCACAATGTTGCCCCCTACTGGACAAAAGGTAAAACAGCGAAACGTGGAAACCACACCCCCTTCCACAGAAACCACAACCCATTCCAGATTCTCAGTAGATCCTAAAATTACTTTTTCCGAAATAAAATGGTTTTTCAAGAGCATCAAAGATGCAATTTATTCTTACAAAGCATCATGCAAACATCTCAGCTCACAACCGAGTCGGTGAGAGCGGAGGCCCGTCGGTGGAGACTCGGTACCGGAGGTCTACCGGGCAGAGACACACGTGTCCAAGTGGCGCCAACTTTACGCGCTGTTCACCGCGGAGGCAGTAAGCCGAGTCGTTCTGTATATCATACTGTATATCACATAGATGTATAGGCTATAGATAGGCCTATACAATCAGCAAATTACCAACATGTGTAAAACATATATCTAAATATCCTGTGCAACAAAGCAGAGCTGTACACAACGTTTCCTACCCACCACTATCAATAACACATTTTTGCTTTTCATAAAATGAGCAATCTTCATTTTGCGTGATTTTATTAAGTGTAACATCAGAAGAACGTTCTAGTGTTTTGCTCTGGGCAGTGTAAAGGAATGGTGTCCCGTCAGTAATCCCTTTCTCACTATAAGTCATGCAACCCTGTGCATACGTACATAAAGCAAGTAGACATTATATAACATGTTATATAGTTCTATCAAAGAAACATATTCACAAACAGTTGATCATTTGTATATTGCATGTATATTCCCTTATCAACCAAAAGCAAAAGGTAATTAAGTATAGGCAAATTATAAACGGATAATTATATTTCATTATTTAAGCTAAACGGATGCGTTTCCGGAAGAGAAACCTCTGGCCTGACACAGCAAAATTCACCATCTCTGTGGAGCAGGGGAACAAAACATAAACCAGGCACTTCAAAGGGATTATTTGAACTCAAAATCACACCCACTGACACACACAAAGACCCTCCCCCCGCCCCGCACACACACACACACACACACACACCATTTGTATCGCTATCATTGTCAACCTCGGGTCCCTTTTTCTCCCACAGAAGCAGAAGGTTCATCAGAAGGTCATCAGAGGTCACGGGGTCGTAAGCGTTTAATCATCGTTGCTCTGATCCTCGCCGCGGCAGGAAGCCAGTCCTGCCGGCCAGCTGGTGTTTAATATGCGAGATGAATGGTATTAAGCAGTTTGAATCAGACACAGCTGTACAGTAGAGCGAGCTAACTAAGGACCCAGGCGGGCTATGGGAGCCGGGCACTGAACTACACGTCCAAACCTCGGTAGAATGACCGGTCGGGTGAGTTAAACTGTGTGATAGAACTGCAAATGGTTACTGTAAATGCTACAGAAACGCCACGACTTCCACAGCCCCCCCCCGCCCACCCCACGCCCTGGTCCGTGGGCCCCAGCCGGGGGTCAGGGGTCAAGGGGTGTCCGGGGGTCCAGGGCGGGGTAGGCGGGCAGCAGGCCGGGCAGCCTCAGTGGCGGGGGGAGACGGCGGCGTGGGGGGCGGGGCTGCCGTGGTAGCGCTCGCGGGCGTGCTTCTCGCAGAACATCTGGTCGCCCGCCCAGAAGTGGCCGCGCATCTTCAGGTTGAGGCCGCAGTCCGTGCACGTGTAGCACTCCGGGTGGCGGAAGCGCTCGTCACCGATGCGCACGGCCTGGGTGCTGCGGAGATGAAAATACCACAACAATCAAAATGGCGGCGCTTCGTCCGCGTCGCAAACGTGACATGCGTTCACCTGCAACTGTGTCACATTTCAATTATTTATTGGATTTTCAATAAAAGATACAAATCAATATCAAAATCCAACAGTAGCAAGAGTCACACAACGCAGTGCAAGATCACATTCACATAATTTCGTCCCAGCAGGGAGATCAAACCTATTTATGGATGACTGCCAATGATGGCAGACACGGAACAGTACTTAACTAAGTGTTTTGCTGATTTTTTTGGCCAGTCAGCAAGTTGGAGTCGTCACACACACATTTTGTGTACGTGCCCTAAGCTGCCAAATATCAAAACTATAATTTAGCAATTACACCCACATGCAGAGATGGCATGAGCAAGTGGTTGATATTTTGATAATTTATAGCACATATAGCTATATACACACACACTCACACTCACACATTAGAAGGCCACTGCAATTAAGCTCGTTCCCGTATGAAGAACAAAACATGCCTTCGGCGAAAGGTTTAACTGCCAGCGCTCGTATGTGTCAGATGCGTATTAACCCGTTACGCGGCGGGACAACCTATGGCGGCCGGCCGGACTCTTACACGATGTTGGTGGCGCACTTCTCACAGACGTGGTACTTGCTGACGCCTCCGGCGGCCGGGCTGGGCTTGGGGGGGCTGGGGGAGAGGTTCCCGGGGAAACGCAGGGCCGCCTCTGGGGGAAGGGGGGAGAGGGGGGGGGGACAGACAGACAGAACACAGAACACAGGGTCAGAGCCAGCGGCTACAGTAACAGCGGCCTCATTAACTAGTGCCCGCCGGGGGGTCGTGACGGGGTCGTGGTTCCCTTCGACCGCCCGCTTCCCCACATCATCACTCTCGCCATTTCCTTCCCCTCTTCCACTCTGGGTCTCTCCTTCCCCTCTCCCTCTCTGGGTCTCTCCTCCCCCTCTTCCTCTCTGGGTCTCTCCTTCCCCTCGTCCACTCTGGGTCTCTCCTTCCCCTCTTCCTCTCTGGGTCTCTCCTTCCCGCCAGGGCGTTCCTTCACCTTCGCCCCGCTCTCCTTCATCATCACCCCGGGGACGGCGATGGCGACGCGGGTCTCCGCCCTGCGCGCTACCGTCGTTGTTCTCGCGCCGTAAAAACGTTTGTCGTCGGTTAGGGTTTATTTTCCCTGCCCGGTCCGCAAAGAGACGCCCCGCGCGGTTCCTCTCCTCTCTCTCTGGAGCTGCGTCTGGAGAGACCGTCTGGAGAGACCACCAGAACAGGAGGTTCTCTCCTCAACAGAACGGCGCTCTGGCCCAGATGATGCCCAGATGAGAGTCTGGTCACCATCGAACGAGCGCCTCAGCTCTGCTCTGCGCTGTGGGGCCTGGTGAGGTCATCTCTAGACGCTCTGCGCTGTGGGGCCTGGTGAGGTCATCTCTGCTCTGCTCTACGCTGTGGGGCCTGGTGAGGTCACCTCTAGACGCTCTGTGAGAAATAATTGTGTGAACTGTGGTAAAAGACGGGGAATTTAACATCCGTCGTCTACGGATTCATCTTCCGCTGGTGGCGGACAGAAAGTTGGATCGTGGCCTCGGTTTCACACATGGAAGAGATGAAAGCAAACGCCAGGCCCAGCTGTCTGAGGCCTGAGTGTGGTGTGTGTGTGGTGTGTGTGTGTGTGTGTGTGTGTGCGAGGCGCTCCCCTCACCCTTCTCGTCGGCCTCCAGGACTTCCTGTAGCATGCGGAAGGTGTTGGACTGTCTGGGCGCCGTGCGAGACTCCTTGTTCTCCTGGATCATCTTGTAGACCTCGGAGTCCCTGTCGAACCTCTGCATGGCCAAGTCAGAGCTGGAGCTGCTGGGATGGGAAGGACACAGAGACAGAAGCCATGTTTCCATCCACCTGTCAATCGAATTATGTGAAGATCGCTAAAAATATGAATGCGAATAAAGCCGGTGAACGTGCGTTTCCATCTAAGAGCTTTAAATCGGATAAAAAAATGTATCACAAAAGTTTTATCGAACGAGAGAAAATCCGACGAGATCGACAGTACAAACTTTTTGTCGATTTTCATGACTTTTAATCGAATTTTACTGTTTCCATAAGGCATTTTTAATTCGATATAACCCTATTCGCATAAAACGTGGATGGAAACGTGGCTTGAGACAGAGACAGAGGTGAAGCTGAGCAGAACGATACCCGTATAGAACAGCCCATGGCCCTAAAGTCCATCTGTGTTCAAGGCGGCGTGTACATCGCGCCGTCGGTATGACAGAATCCAGGGGAAATGAAGAACGGGGGCAACAGTGGTTCTGTGACCCTCCGGCCCCAAAAGTCTACCCCGCATACCGGAGGCAAGCTGCCAAAGCCGGCCTCCAATCTCCGCGCATACGGCGAGAGGATCACTTCCCTATCCTAGAACAATATGAACAGCAGCTCCTACCCTACGCTGAGAACAGCCTACAGGCACAGATAAAGAAGATATAATGAAAGTATTTGTGTAGGGGATAACCAACCAAAGAGCTTATTGATGTAGGGAGTGGGTATTGAGGTGAATATGCTGCATGAGTACCTTTACGATGTTTTTTGCTCCTACTAGCAGCAGGCAGTGTCTAAATCTTTCCAGGCCGACTCGCCCGCCAGGGCTGCGCCCATGAAGAGTCGAAACCCGCTGTTTGACTCCAGGCACACTCCTGAATGGAAAATTACAACGAGGTGTGATATTTCTAACGCATCCTACAGTACTACCCCGCCTTGAGGTACGGTGTGCCGTGCTGGCTAATTAGCCGATTAGCGAACGGTAGCGTGCTGGATCAGCAGTTTTACAGGCGCATTCTGACCCACTGGGGAGGTGGAAATGTGGTTAGATTTACAGCATGTTCATTCCATAGCTGCGAGCGGTTGCTAGCTGTGCTAACCCCCTCCTCGCTACCACCAGCTCTGCTAGAGAAGCGCCCTGATGAGGCTGCGCTAACCCCCTCCTCGCTACCACCAGCTCTGCCAGAGTAGCGCACTGATGAGGCTGACGGGGGCAGGTAGACGGTCACATTCACAGAGCCGTGGAGAACGGCGTGCTAGTCGAGTATCGGTTTGCCTGGAGGCGCGGGCGGGGCGGGGTGGGGTGGTGGGGGGGGCGGGGTGGGGTGAGAGAACTGGTTGGTCCGGTGCAGAAATGCAGCCTCCCTCGCAGGTGTGGTCTGTTGTCGTTCACCTGCGGCTGATTGAGCTGAACATCCAGGCTCAGTTGCCAGCGTTGATCAGCCAACGCTCTCCTTCTGGATTCAAGATTCAACTTCTCTTTATTGCCATGTATGTGGTTCACATACTAGGAACTTGTCTAGGGTAATGACATACGCTGTTGCAGACGACATAGGACAGGGTGCAGGACAGGACAGGACAGGACAGGACAGGACAGGGCAGGACAGGACAGGACAGGGTGCAGGACAGGACAGGACAGGACAGGACAGGACAGGACAGGGCAGGACAGGACAGGACAGGACAGGACAGGACAGGACAGGACAGGACAGGACAGGACAGGGTGCAGGACAGGACAGGACAGGACAGGACAGGACAGGACAGGACAGGACAGGGCAGGACAGGACAGGACAGGGTGCAGGACAGGACAGGGTGCAGGACAGGACAGGACAGGACAGGACAGGACAGGGCAGGGCAGGGCAGGGCAGGGCAGGACAGGACAGGACAGGGTGCAGGACAGGACAGGGTGCAGGACAGGACAGGACAGGACAGGACAGGGTGCAGGACAGGACAGGGTGCAGGACAGGACAGGACAGGACAGGACAGGACAGGACAGGACAGGACAGGGCAGGACAGGACAGGACAGGGTGCAGGACAGGACAGGACAGGACAGGACAGGACAGGACAGGGTGCAGGACAGGACAGGGTGCAGGACAGGACAGGACAGGGCAGGGCAGGGCAGGGCAGGGCAGGGCAGGACAGGACAGGACAGGACAGGGTGCAGGACAGGACAGTGCAAAACACGTGACAGTCTTCCAGTGCAAATACAAAATACAAAAAAATGCAGTGCAGTGTACAAATTATGATATACTGAAAAAGTAAAGGCGATACTACTGTATAAACAGAATGGGGTGTGGCGAGTATGTTGAGTGTGTGTGTGTGTGTGTGTGTGTACAGTGTGTGTGTGGTGGGTGAGCGGTGTTAAGAACAGTGAGTTCAGTCTCTGTTATCAGACGTCAGTTTACACAACACCTGCCCAAATACTGACTCACCTGCTTTCACCTGGGTTTGTGTAAATCTAATAAAAATATATATATAAAAAATATACGAAGGTAAAAACCATGATAAGACGAACAAATGTGTACTGAGACATACTGAGCTGTACAGTGTGTGTTTTCATTTCAAGTTAAGAAACATGGCAAAACTGTACGGTTCACGCCACATACTGTACTACCTCAGGTGTTTGCATAAGGATTATATACTGTGTGTTTGTGTGTCTGTGTGTGTGTATGTGTGTGTTTGTGTGTGTGTGTGTGTGTGTGTGTAAGCGAGTTCACTTTCTGCCTGCCTTTCATCAGCAGTAGTGACCTTGGTTGTGGTGATGTAACGCGTCTGAAACAGGAGATGGCAAAGACAGCCGACAGTAAATCTCCGGGCGAAGCCAACGCCAGTCCTTCCTCTGCATCACAGGAACATGGTCCAAATTGAAAACAGACCCCCGAAACACACCCTCCAAGTTCGGCTCACGCTCCCCTCCACCCCTCCATGTCCATTTCCCCTTTCCCTCGCTCACCATCTCTGTGGAGATTAAAGTTCACAAACACTGGAAAATCGGCCTCGAATGTACTACGGCCGCAAACGCAGGAGCGCGACGCAAACGCCAGCGTGTCTGTGAGTGAGTGACCGACCGGGCCAGAGCAGCTAACTTCACAACGCACACAACCAGGATCATAAAAAAATACTAGAAAAACAAACTAACCCCCAAAAAACACGTGTGGTGACGCACAGTCTCGTGTCACGATTCTACAACCCTTATGTTTTTTGGGGGGTTTCAAAACACGTCAGAATTATGTCTACAGGGTAACGCAACCCTGTCCGTGTCATTCCACAGAAACACTTGGCAGAGAGAGACCCGTGATTACAATCTGGAGAAAATACTGGTCTGTAAACAAGCCCCGAAAATGTGTGCAGTGAAAACATTGATGCTATCGCTGCTCTGAAGCCGACGTGTGAGGACAAAAAAGCTGTCTTGTTAGCGTTGCTTGCCACCGGTCCACACAAACACATATCAAAGACCCTTGAACTCGCAACCAAGTCAAATAAAACAAAAGTCCCGACTCACCTCAGCCAGAGGGAACAAAGAGAGGAGAATTCTTTACCGACTAGCTAAGCTTTGCTTTCCCATATGAGTTTCTGCACGTCAATCCACTGCTGTTGCAACTCAGTCAGCAGCACACACACGCACACACACACACAAACAAAGCACACACACAGCCAGCTGCAGACTGTGTGTAAGCACACACACACACACACACAGACACACACACACACCTCTACTGTACCTAGAGCAGAAGAACACGTCTCTGACTGAAAGGTGTGTCCTTTTGCTGCCACTCATTGGCCAGGAGAGAGAAAGGGGGCGGGTCAGGGGGTGTTGCTAAGCCTGTGATAGGTCGGTTGGGAGGTGGTGGGGGGGGGGTGGGTGGGGGAGCCCAGGCTGGGGTCTACAGACCAGGGGGGCCAATTAGGGGAAAACGCAAAGTAAGACGTTTTGAGGAGGGATGAGAGGCAGCTGGGTTGGGAGTCTGAAACGTCACCGTGCTCGCCGCGAGCCTCGAGTAGCTAGAGGGGCGCCGTCGCCAAAATAAACCCCGCGTAAAGATCCCTACAGCCCCACACACATGTTCAGGGGTCCCGCCCCTCCGGGAGGGTGGATGGTTTCAACAGACCAACTGACGAATTACCTACGTTCTCCTCCAGTTAAGTGTTGCAGAATGTGTTCTAGAGACGCTCATAACCCTTCGGATCAAGCGTAATCCGTTTTGATGAATTCTACAATTTATCTTGGCTTAAGCGCTTGTGCTACAGCATCACGTCCTCAAGACGGCATGGTTATGAGCTGTGGTGGAGGCTGCGTTTGTGCTTTGGGGGGTGGAGGCTGCGTTTGTGCTTTGGGGGGTGGAGGCTGCGTTTGTGGTTTGGGGGGTGGAGGCTGCGTTTGTGCTTTGGGGGGGTGGAGGGTGATGTGAGGGGGGGTCTTACCTGCGTCGGGGGGACACGGACTGCTCCCGGTCGACGGGGCTCTGGGGGGAGTAGCGCCCCGGGGGGGTGGGGGTCCGGCTGGAGGCGGAGTTACTCCTGAAGTCTGGAGAGAACTCCTGCGGAGACAGGGAGGGAGGAGAGGGGGGGTACAGGAGGTCAACTGGAGGTCAAAGCGCCTGCAGGTGTTGAATCCCAGAGGTATGGTAGTTCATATGGAGGTGAGCGTGCTGAGGAGAATGGCGTGAGGCCGTAGTAGCAGCAGAGGAATGGACGCACATCAAACAAAGTGTGACAGGTGCTCGACAAAAATGAATCAACTAAAGACAGAGAGAGAATGTCCTCACACTGTATGTAGCTCCCACGGTGAGAATAAATGGGGCGCAACGTTTCGGCCAAAATGGCCGCCTTCACGGTGCAATCGTCACGCCTGTAAAAGGCCATTTTGTCCGAAACGTGCGGACATTCCCTCACGTCTTAAATGGCGTGTGAAAGATCAGCTTAAAGTCAGCTGTTCTCTTCGCCGACAAGAATTGATCAGCGCGGCTCCCAAATGACTGCTTGACACTGAAACAATAAGACATTTATAAAGTGGCGGAGAACCAAACGCACAAGAAGAAGAGGCCCTCCTCATCCCTCTCTCACGACAGGGGGTTTAACCAGTCCTCACACGTCCACACAAACCCTGATTCATCCTACTGTACTTCTGCTTCTACCCCTCCCACCCTGGGGGTTGCTATTGTGTGAGCCCCACCCTGCATTCCTGTCCTATTAGCCATCCTGTCCCGGCTAATCGATCCCCCGTTCGCCTCCCGCCCGCTGGTCTCAGTCGGCCTGCGTCAACCCTGTTAGCTCTTGATTGCTATTTATACCTCAGCTGGGATCTGGCCCCCTGAGGCTTATGATGACAGAGATTGTGTTTGCATGCTAACAGATGTCTGGCGCAGACTCTCGTGTTCGTTTGAAGAGGAGGAGAGAGCCGGGCTGTACTTCCACGGACGCCAGATGTAAAGTACCGTTATGGACAATTATACAGTACGAGGCGGTTATGAACGATTTAGGCCGTTGAGGATATGGTGGGTGAACGCCAGGATTGATATGCTCGCTTCTCCTGAGAGAGCCGCCGCTCGCTGACATGGCTTATCTGACCGTTCACAGCTACAGGATTACTACAGTATTACGATAGGCTTGGCGGAATGTCAGTGGTTTCCTTCAGCCACAAGAGGGCGCTATATGCACATTGATGGCGAAATGTAGGCAGCGCCACTGAAGGGGTTTATGGGTCGTTGGTGTTAATACACTGCTGCTTCATTCGGCCAGACAGTGAACAGGAACTGGTTTTATTGGGTCATAAGTGAGTTCAGCAGGTATGTCTGAGTTCGGTATGCACACGTGTGTGCGTTTATGAGTGTGTGCGTTTCCCTGTGTGGTGTCGGTGTTTGTGTGTTCATGATCAACTTGACCCCAGGCTCAAATGCGCCGGGAACCCAGAATGCACCTGGTCCAGATCTGAGCAGCCCATCACTCAGCGCAGACACTTTTACTGTCAGGAATGCTAACAAGCTAACTGATTTTATTACAGCCCAATGCATGGCATTTGACTGTGACCTCAGATCTCTCCTTCTCTCTCTCTCTCTCACACACACACACACACACACACAACACACACACACACAACACACACACACACACAGCTGGGATATTTAAGCGGAACAGAAAGGAAACATTGCAAATCGAAGCTATTCTCCTGGACCGTTTCTTGTCCTGACAGAGAGCAGGAATCACAAACACACAACCCTCCTCAGTACCCACAGGGTGTGAGGTTTAACACGCTCTGCCCATCCCTCCATCGTCATGGAGTTGGCACATCGGTGGTACGGAAGCCCATCCCAGGCTAGCGATGTCTCTCCAGCCCGTTTCCCAGAAGTGGCCGGGGCAGTGGCTCCGCCTCCACCACCAACACCCGCTTCCAATTCCCCAGAGAGCCTTCGACCAGCGTCTCTGTTCCCAATCGGGGGCGATTATTTCTCCCCTTTTTCCAGCGAGTCGGCAGGCGAATCAGAGAGCCGCGCCAGAGAGCGCTCACCAGGGCCGTGCATCGTCATCATAAATGTTTTCAATATTTATAAATGTAAACAATATTTTCGCATGGTAAAATTACCTCCCAACAAAAAGGGTCAACAATATTGACCCTTATATATAATAATAGTCCTAAAGTAGTCTGTCTACTCTGTATCATAGGGAATCCTTCCTCTAATGATCTTCTCTTCAGACTACAGCCTTAATACTGTACATCCAGAGGTTAGAGGTCATGTGAGTGACCAGGATGTTGTTGCTCCCCATCGATAGATGAAGTCCTCTGGCTGATACAGTAGTTACTCCAGCCCTGATACAGTAGTTACTCCAGCCCTTTACAGTAGTTACTCCAGCCCTGTTACACTAGTTACTCAGGCCCTGATACAGTAGTTACTCAGGCCCTGTTACAGTAGTTACTCAGGCCCTGTTACAGTAGTTACTCAGCCCTGTTACACTAGTTACTCAGGCCCTGTTACAGTAGTTACTCCAGCCCTTTACAGTAGTTACTCAGCCCTGTTACACTAGTTACTCAGGCCCTGATACAGTAGTTACTCAGGCCCTGTTACAGTAGTTACTCAGGCCCTGTTACAGTAGTTACTCCAGCCCTGTTACAGTAGTTACTCAGGCCCTGTTACAATAGTTACTCCAGCCCTGTTACAGTAGTTACTCCCGCCCTGTTACAGTAGTTACTCAGCCCTGTTACAGTAGTTACTCAGCCCTGTTACAGTAGTTACTCAGGCCCTGTTACAGTAGTTACTCAGGCCCTGTTACAGTAGTTACTCAGGCCCTGTTACAGTAGTTACTCAGCCCTGTTACAGTAGTTACTCCTGCCCTGTTACAGTAGTTACTCCAGCCCTGTTACAGTAGTTACTCCAGCCCTGATACAGTAGTTACTCCAGCCCTGTTACAGTAGTTACTCCAGCCCTGTTACAGTAGTTACTCCAGCCCTGATACAGTAGTTACTCCAGCCCTGTTACAGTAGTTACTCCAGCCCTGTTACAGTAGTTACTCAGCCCTGTTACAGTAGTTACTCCAGGCTTGTTACAGTAGTTACTCAGCCCTGTTACAGTAGTTACTCCAGCCCTGTTACAGTAGTTACTCCAGCCCTGTTACAGTAGTTACTCAGCCCTGTTACAGTAGTTACTCAGCCCTGTTACAGTAGTTAATCAGCCCTGTTACAGTAGTTACTCAGGCCCTGTTACAGTAGTTACTCAGCCCTGTTACAGTAGTTACTCCAGCCCTGATACAGTAGTTACTCCAGCCCTGTTACAGTAGTTACTCCAGCCCCGTTACAGTAGTTACTCTAGCCCTGTTACAATAGTTACTCCAGCCCCGTTACAGTAGTTACTCTAGCCCTGTTACAGTAGTTACTCCAGCCCTGTTACAGTAGTTACTCCAGCCCTGTTACAGTAGTTACTCCAGCCCTGTTACAGTAGTTACTCAGCCCTGTTACAGTAGTTACTCAGGCCCTGTTACAGTAGTTACTCAGGCCCTGTTACAGTAGTTACTCAGGCCCTGTTCCAGTAGTTACTCAGGCCCTGTTACAGTAGTTACTCCAGCCCTGTTACAGTAGTTACTCAGCCCTGTTACAGTAGTTACTCAGGCCCTGTTACAGTAGTTACTCAGGCCCTGTTACAGTAGTTACTCAGGCCCTGATACAGTAGTTACTCAGGCCCTGTTACAGTAGTTACTCAGCCCTGATACAGTAGTTACTCCGGCCCTGTTACAGTAGTTACTCAGGCCCTGTTACAGTAGTTACTCAGCCCTGTTACAGTAGTTACTCAGCCCTGTTACACTAGTTACTCAGGCCCTGATACAGTAGTTACTCAGGCCCTGTTACAG
>NC_140256.1:2472135-2499708 GCF_949987555.1 Borostomias antarcticus
CACAAGCTGTTTGGATACGGGGGTGGGGGGGGTGGGGGGTTGAGGGTGGGGGGGGGGGCAAGGCATCTTTGAGTCACTGTCTGGAAGATAACGCCTCAAATACCTGCATCTCTCGCTGAACCTCAGAGGGAGAGAGAGAGCCGTTTGAGTTTTGACAGGGCTTGAAAAACATCTTCTGATAATTCTACCGCTGCGTGCCAAGCCTCCATTTCCGTTGCCGGGCTGCGACCGCAGCTTTGCAGCTCCCGCCTGCCACACCCCCCAAAATAGACCGGGGTGAAGCCAGCGCCTGGCCCCGCCACAAGCCTGCCTGCCCACGAGGAGCTCCGGCTGGAGGGAGGGAGGGAGGGAGGGAGGGAGGGAGGGAGGGAGGGAGGGAGGGAGGGAGGGAGGGCTGGATGGATGGATGGAGGGATGGAGGGAGGGAGGGAGGGATGTTGGGAAGATAAAGATGGCGGAGCGGGTTGCCTTGCCCTGGATAGAGGAGCTTCAGGGACGCGCATCGTCCAGCCACGGTCACTCCACCCCTGTCTGGGATGGGTTTAAAAAATCGATTCATCGATTCATGAATCCCAAAATCGATCTTTTATTTAATGAATGAATGAATAAATGAAGGAATGAATAGTTCATTAATTCATTCAATGATTCATTCATTCATTCATTCATTTTTGTAAATCAGTATCGATACCCAGCCCTAGTATTGATGTGTTGCATAACTTGGCAGTCATGTAATTAAGGTTACAGCTAAAAAAAAAAACAGGTTTTAGTAACACTAACCGGATTGATATTGAATCGAATCGTGATAATCGATTCCAAACCTTGTGAATCGGAATCGATTCTTGAAATTCGACTCAGCCCTAATGAGGACAGCTCTGGTCAGCACGGGGCTCCCGAAGTGCGGCGTCACTGTGGACTGGGCCCTCCCTCCCTCCCTCCGTTCCCCAGAAGGAGGGTTATTTATACAGCATCTATCCGGGCCCCTAACACAGGATGAGGCCGCCCACCGACGCCGCCCTCAGGAACCTCAACCCGGCGTTGAGCCTCATCTCGTTAAGAAAAGCATCTTGTCTTCGGGCCCCCCCGCTCATCCCAGCAGGGATCACGATCGCCGTCACTTCCTGATGTCGTAAACAGATGCGCCGTTTTCCCTCGGATTCTTGGAGGTGGCGGACGGGCGGGGGCTCCGCCACGGCCCCCGGGCCCCCCCGGTCCGGCTCGGCTCCCAGGAATCTGGGCACGGCTCCAAACCCGCTCCTCTCCGGGGGGGGGGGGGGGACGGCCTCGTTCTTTTGTCGTGGTGGTGAGACGGCGGATACTCTAGGCCGGCGCGGAGCGCACTCTCACACAGGCAAGACAAGTCGAGCCACGACCGACGCCGATCACAGAGGGATCATCTTGGGTCTACTTACAGTAGTGAACCAGATGCCGTGTCTCTCCTTTGACTTTCGCGAGGAAATCAAAAGATATAATTGAGTTTTTTTGTGCATTGATATCACACTTGAGGTTTTGATAAGGTCTTGATTAAGTCCCTTCAATGAGGTCCAACAGAGTCGGTCTCTGCTGAAAACCACAACATACAGTTGCTCCCGTCCGTTCGGTGATGTATGGTGCTGTCAGCTAGGCTCAGCTTCTTCACCGACCCGGTCGGGGCTTCTGGGCCGGGCACAATGGCTGCCCCTGTGTCTGAGCTGCTAGGGAGGGTCGGGAGGAGGGAGGAGGGGGGGGTGATGGTTTAAGTACAGTTTGGAAATGGCAGAGGGCCTCCCCAGTGTCCCCCCCCCATTACCCATCTCCCCCTGCTCCCCGCCAAACAACGACAGCCCTTGTGACGCCGGAGAAAGCCAACACCCGCCTCCCACAGCCACGGCCGCCATTGTGGAAGGCATTTTCTCAGGACATCCAACACCCCGGCTAAATGGATCGCATCCCGCTCTCAGAGACGGGGGTGGAAAAGCCTTTTAGAGGCTTTTCAGCAGGGGCCGATCACCTGATACAACTCTGCACCTCTCAGGCAGGAAAGAGGCCCTTGTTAGAGGTTGGGGAGGGGGGGGGGGGCGGGGGGGTGGGGGGGTCCGGGCCCCTGGCCTCACTGGGCAGCTGTGTTCCTGCCAGCTTGAAGCGGCCAGTGTCCAGGCCGGGCCCCCTCTTCCCAGCCCTATGAAAGACCTCTACTCACTAACTCCACAGCCAGGGTGTGTGTGTGTGTGTGTGGTGAGGGGTGGGGCGGGGGGGCTCATCTCCTCTTTCAAATGCGGGAGACCTCCGCTGAAGGAAGAGGCCCCGGTCGGGACCCCCCCCTCCCTCCGGTGGGCCGGACCGCGGTCGACAGCGCGGCGCTCGGGCCGGGGGGGACGCGGGACGCTCTTCTGGACGGGAGGATGGAGGTCTGGACGTCTCCTCCTCTCCTCCACGGGCCTGTAGACCACATCGGGGTCTGGGGGTCTCCTCCTCTCCTCCACGGGCCTGTCGACCACATCGGGGTCTCCTCCTCTCCTCCACAGGCCTGTAGACCACATCGGGGTCTGGAGGTCTCCTCCTCTCCTCCACAGGCCTGTAGACCACATCGGGGTCTGGAGGTCTCCTCCTCAGGTCTGTCGACCACATCGGGCCAACGCCGTCTACACGCTCAAAAGATCAGCGCGGGACGTAACCATGTCCTGTGTATCCCTTCTCTTATCTGAAACACAGACAGTACGAGTCTGGTTCTATTCCAAAGTCGCTGACCGGAGAAAAGACGAAGAGCTAAATTTGAGAGTGGAGGGAGACGGAAGGAATGTGATGTCTCCCAGAGGGGTGGAGAGAGGGACGGAGTCCAACTGGAGGAGAACAAGGGTGAGCTGATCTTAGAAATGGCGGAAAAAAAGCGAAAACAGCCCCCCCCCCTCCCCTCTCTCCCAACGCTTCAGAGTTGTGAGCAGAATTTCCCTTGGCCCACCTGCCTCTGTAAATACCACAGGCGTGTAAGGTTGTCCCGGGCGTGATGGAGGAGCAAGGAGCTCCAAGCGTTCAGAGTAGGGCTGGGTATTGATTTGAATTTCCAGAATCGATTCGATTCCGATTCACAAGGTTCAGAATCGATTATCACAATTCGATTCGATTCAATATCGATTCGGTTAGTGTTACTAAAACCTGTTTTTTTAGCTGTAACCTTAATAACATGACTGCCAAGTTATGCAACACATCAATACTAGGGCTGGGTATCGATACTGATTTCCAAAAATGAATGAATGAATGAATCATTGAATGAACTATTCATTCCTTCATTTATTCATTCATTCATTAAATAAAAGATCGATTTTGGGATTCATGAATTGATTCTGAATCATTTGATTCAGAATCGATTCATTGATTTTTTTTAGCCCTAGTTCTGAGCTGACAACGCTCTCAGCCCGGTGAATCCGATCCGCGGTTCCAAACGGTGGCCGCTCGTCCGCTGTCAGCCGGGGCCACGGAGCCTCACGCCGACCGCCTCGTAACCCTCGCGTGTCCCCAGGTCCCATCTGCCCCGCCGCCCGGTCGGGGGGGGGGGGGCGGTTTCGTGTCTCCGCTCGCAGGCATCGCATTAAAGAGAGAACAGGAATGTTACTGTCCTTGAAAGAATGCCGCTCACCAGGAACCGATTTATGTTTGAGTCACAAACGATTAGAGCATCTTTTACTGTTCTCCACGGGACAGAACAACAAACCGACGCTGGGAAATGATTGGCCGGGACGCCAAAGAGAGCGCTGATTGGTTGGACTCGACCGACTTAACTACGGTGAAATTGGAAGGGGTTGTCATGGGTGTGGTGGCTAGACTGGCCTCCTGCTGGTCATCTGTTGATCTTTGCTAAATGTCAATCCTGAAAGCCACAAGTGTTCTCAGGGAGGCTGAGACATGCAGCACAGGATGCTGGGTAAAAAGAGTGGAGAGCGCGCTATCTCAGAACCAATCAGGCGTCTCGAGCCGCCGGAGTAGAAGTCAACGGACGCGCAGATGGAGAAGCTTGTATGTTGTTAAGTTCAAACCTCGGGCCAGAAGGGTCATATTTGTCTAACTCTCCATGTAACGTCCACACAACTCTTAAAATGACTGGAATTCATTTTGCCATGAAAGGTCTTGGATGTTTTTCTTGCTCTGTCATCTCCCATGCGTCTTCGGGGACCCGTGCTTGGAACTGGAGCCGCTAGACATAACTGAAATATCTAATGAACTTTCCCACAACATGCTGTGTCTTTTAGCTCACTCTAGTCTTTCCAGACAAGCCCTCCCACCTTTCGCTCTGGGTTGTGTTTCTGTAACAGTAAATAAACGTAGAAAACCGCGCCAGAAATCCACCCGTAACCCCAGGCCTCGTGTTTTACTGCTAAGTGGGACGTCGGGCGGAGATTGCGATAACCGGTCTCTCTCCCAAGTAAACCACAAAAAGGTTCACGGCTATTGTTTATTTGGGAGCTAATCGTTCTCCTCCTCGCAGCGGTCTACGGACAAACCGCTTCCAGATTGTT
This sequence comes from Borostomias antarcticus, assembly GCF_949987555.1. Taxonomy (NCBI): domain Eukaryota; kingdom Metazoa; phylum Chordata; class Actinopteri; order Stomiiformes; family Stomiidae; genus Borostomias; species Borostomias antarcticus. The sequence goes on from NC_140256.1 coordinate 2,476,623, forward strand.
TCCCCACAAAATGTCAGATATTTCAAACTGTGACCTTTTTCGATTTATACGGCACACTCCGCTTTAGTTTCTGCAAATGAAAATATCAAAACAGGCTTCCGGAACCTTCTGGCAGCGAATGCCCCTCACCGCGCGCTGGGGTAGAATCCTCCAGAGACGGACGGGGGACGTCTAACCGCCCGGCGCCGCTGCAGCTGTCGGCCTCAGCCGGCGGACGCCGAGGGGACGAATCCGTCGTAATTTACGTCGCCGGCTGCGCTGTCGTCGGCGCATTCGACGGTCGTCGGTTCGTTTCTCGGTAGAACGTGGAAACGATGGCTGATGGTTGACGCGGACTGCTGTAGTGGCGTTGTGCGCTAACGCTGCACGCTGGTTAAGCGGGGGCCAGGTCTGGTGCTAAAGCTGTTGGGTAAGAGCTTGGGTACCTGGGGGAGAGGTCTGGAGGAAGAGCATGGGGCGACTGTAGCTCAGTTGGTAGAGCGGGTCGTTCAATGATCGAAGGGTCAGCGGTTCGAATCCCAGCTCCGACTGTCCACATGTTGAAGTGTTCTTGAGCAAGACACCTAACCCCAAATTGCTCCCAATGAGCAGGTTAGCACCTTGCATGGCAGCTACCGCCATTGGTGTGTGAATGTGTGTGAATGGGTGAATGAGAGGCCATTGTAAAGCGCTTTGAGTGCCGCTAAGGTGGAAAAGCGCTATATAAGTGCAGTCTGTTTACCTGGGACAGAGGTCTGGAGAGTCTGTTGCTGGTCGTCTTCTCCTCCGGAGACCACAGGTGCAGATGGATGCTGGGAAGTGAGAGACAGGGGTCAGGGGTCAAACAATGGTCACGCAACCTCCTTCAAAAAAGAGTTCCTAACGGTCTCAACGAAGACACAAAAACAAGTCATGATAGCCGTTGAAGAAGTCGAGCATCACACTACACGTTCATGAACATTCAAAGTAATAAGCACATCCACACTTTAATCAGGAATTTTAAAAACTAGGGCTCCAGACAGGTGGATTATTCTGTACACAGGTTTGAGAGTTTGAACTCTGACCTACAGCGTGGCCCAGGAGAGCACCAGATTGGCCCAGAGACAGAGCAGTGAAAGTTCCACAGCCTGGTCTTTTGTGAGTGTGAATGCGAGCGCTGGAATGTGATACCCAGTGCACATCCTTTGTTCCCGGAGCACAATCCACGCTTGGCTCCGTTCTCTCTACCTATTCACGGTGCGCCTGTTTTTAACTCTAATGCGGCCTTCCTGACAGAGCATTGCTTCGGCCTACAGTATATTCAATCCCCATATACTAGAAAGCAAATCAGTTTTCAGCCGTTCGGCTAACCGGTTGTCCGATTTGAGCTGACTCAGGATCAGATGTTTATCACGACCTTTGACCCCAACGTTGGGGGTCGGCGCTGTGGATGTGGGTGGCGATGGTGTACTGTACACGAAGGTTCAACCGGATCAGCGCATTGTGTTGCCTCTGTGTATGAAATGCGCTGTATAAATAAAGTTTGATTTGATTTGATCAGTGTACGGTACTGTAGGTGGTGCTGTGTACCTCTTAGTGCTGGAGGGTGTGAGCCGGTCTCTCTTGCCCTCGGGGCTGGAGGGTGTGAGCCGGTCTCTCTTGCCCTCGGGGCTGGAGGGTGTGAGCCGGTCTCTCTTGCCCTCGGGGCTGGAGGGTGTGAGGCGGTCTCTCTTGCCCTCGGGGCTGGAGGGTGTGAGGCGGTCTCTCTTGCCCTCGGGGCTGGAGGGGGGTTCTGGAGAGTAGGGTCCGGGGGACAGCGAGGCCGGGCTGGAGATGGTGTACTCTCTGTAGTTCTGGTTCTCATCCCGACTCACCAGAACCGCCTCCTAGCAGGAAGACACGAGGAACGCCGCCGCGACCATGAGAACAGAACGCACAGCGTCGCCGGGGGAGTGGAGAGAGTGAGAGAAAGGCAGTAACATTCCTAGGATTGCTCCCACGCTAGATAGCTTTATCCAACGTTCGACGGAACGTGACTTCCTGTAAAGAAAGCGCTTGAGAAAAATTCCTGATAACGCGAAGCGTCTGACGAGGTCGAGCCGGTCGTACGGCACATGTCACATGTCACCGTGTGAGAGCTACACATCCAGGGGGGGGGGGGGGGGTTATTCAATATCCCCCAGGTAGCCTCGGGGCTTCAGACCCGCCGGGCTGGGCGTTCCACCGGGGAGGGGGGGCGGCGTCTCCGCCAGTCAGTAAAACAGGAACCCAACAATGATTTACAGCGTTCTCCTGTTCTCCGGTTCCTCCACCATTTGCCTGAGTCCCCGGGCCTCCCAGCTATGCACTATCGCCGCCATCGTGATATCTCCCTGCGTCCTGCCCTCATACATTCATAAATCTGATATCTCCCTGCGCCCTGCTCTCACCCATTCATAAATCTGATATCTCCCTGCCCTCACCCATTCATAAATCTGATATCTCCCTGCTCTCACCCATCCATAAATCTGATATCTCCCTGCCCTCACCCATCCATAAATCTGGGGTCAGCTCAAAGGTCAAAGGGCGTGACAGGAGGCTTACGGTTGACAAGACTCTCAAACAGAACGCCTTCTGCTAAGCATGGGGATGGAACTCCTGAATGAACGTACTGTACATTACATTACAGTCATTTAGCAGACGCTTTTATCCAAAACAACCAACAATAATTGCATTTAACGTAGGAAAAGCCAGTGTACTACTACTTGCCAGAACTCAAGTGCATCTTCTCTCTAAAACAAGTGACTAAGAGCATAATCTAGTGCTGAAGGCAAAGTGCAAGAATAGCAATCTAAAAATATAATAGGTGCTTAAGAGGGAGGATCGTTGTAGTACTTCTTGAAGAGGTGAGTTTTGAGCCTGCGGTGAAAGATGGGCAGCGACTCTGCTGTCCTGACATCAGTAGGCAGTTCATTCCACCACTGTGGGACCAGGACAAAGAGCAGTGACCGTGTTGATCGACCGCAGGGGCCTCGGAGTGACGGGGCAACCAGTCGCCCCCAGGTAGCAGGTACAGTATGCTGATATGACAAGATGGAGGAGTCTCGTAGGACACGGTACTCAAAGTACAGGAAGAATGTCCTCATAGACCAGACATAACTCTTGCGCTAGTAAACCTGTCAAACCTTCGAAACCGATCGAGGGCTGTGATTGGAGGGAGGAGGAATGTGGGCCGGAGCTGGAGGCCCCTGCTTATGGAGGCGGAGAAGGTGACTGGAACGTACCTGGAAGCGTCCGGTCAGTTGCTCTGGGGTGTTGATGCCGTTGGTCTGTCCAGGGCTGGGGGGGTCAGGCCTGGGGGGACAGAAACAGCACGGGTCAGTTGACTTCAAACACATCAAATCAAAATCAAACTTTATTGAAATTCTTCCCTGACCTCTCTCAACGAGACAAACTACCAGACAGCAGCACAATGCAACGCCACATAAAAAGAAAGTACGCAAGAACAGAAGCTCGCAGACGGACATACTGTAGACTGAGAGGAATGGACTGTCAAAAACACGTAGGTGAGCCAAAAGCACCACATTAGACCTCGCTGAACCTCAGAGGCATAGCCCAAGGTCAACAACTGGAACTCGCGCTAATGATCCAAATCGTCCAGACCTGCTAAGGATAGGGTCATGTCAGAGTTTCCCCAGCTACGAAGGCTTTGACCAGGTCTGGACCAGGCACAGCCAGCACAGGCCCAGCTACGAAGGCTTTGACCAGGTCTGGACCAGGCACAGCCAGCACAGGCCCAGCTACGAAGACCTTGACCAGGTCTGGATCAGGCACAGCCAGCACAGTCTCAGCTACGAAGACCTTGACCAGGTCTGGATCAGGCACAGCCAGCACAGACTCAGCTACGAAGGCCTTGACCAGGTCTGGATCAGGCACAGCCAGCACAGGCTCAGCTACGAAGGCCTTGACCAAGCACAGCTAGCACAGGCACAGCTACGAAGGCCTTGACCAGGCCTGGACCAGGCACAGCCAGCACAGGTTCAGCTACGAAGGCCTTGACCAGGCCTGGACCAGGCACAGCCAGCACAGCGTTTACTAGAAGTGCCCAGGATTATTCAGTGACTTATCAAGAGTCTAGTACTCATTCTGAGGGATTATGGTGAAAATAAATCAGTTCACATTGAAGATATCCTGTATATGCCAGATGGGTAAAGTAGGAACAATGTTTGTTTGTTTGTGTGTGTGTGTGTGTGTGTGTATGTGTGTGTGTGTGTGTGTACTGTTTGTGTGTGTGTGTGTGTGTGTGTGTGTGTGTGTGTGTGTGTGTGTGTGTGTGTGTGTATGCGGTCTGGACGTCCGACTCCACATTGGCAGGAGTAAAAAGCATCTCTGAACCAGACATCTTATTTAAGTTTCCCCCCAAGCCAACGCTTCGTCAGTCCAACCCCGCTGGCAGCCATCTTGAAAAATGGCCTCCGACAGACAGGTCACTACTAACTAATGCCTTCAAAATGATTCCTGAGCTACTTTGAAACAATTCTCTCAAGGGAGCTTTGTCTTCCCAGCTCTTTCCCATTTGCGGCTCAAATAAAACACACACACACACACGCACAAACACACGCATGCGCACACACGCACACGCACGCACACACGCGCGCACACACGCGCACACACACACACACACAGTAAGCAGTTCCATCACTGAGTTCCAAGAGGAAAAAATGTGGGTCTTGTTGAGGGCCAACGCAAACAACCAGTGCCCCCCTCTCCCCGTGCCACGCTGGCCCCTGCCCCCCCCCCAGCGCCGGGCCTGGGGCGGCCCCTGCTCCCCTCTCCCCCACCCCCCCCACACCCGGGCCTGGGGCGGCCCCTGCCTGCGTCTCGCCCCGTGCCAAGCCCCGGGTAACGGGGGGCTCACAGGAAGGCCCTGGATGCCTGCGGTCAATCGGCCAGAAACACACCTCCAGCGGCCCTGCTTGCTGCTACAGCCTGAGGGCTCAATGATCCACATGTGGAGGCGGCGCAGTCAAGCAGAGAGAGAGAGAGAGAGAGAGAGAGAGAGAGAGAGAGAGAGAGAGAGAGGAGAGGGAGAGGGAGAGGGAGAGGGAGAGAGAGAGAGAGGGAGGGGGGGGGGAGGGGGAGAGGGAGGAGAGAGAGAGAGAGAGGGAGGAGAGAGAGAGAGGGAGAGAGAGAGAGGGGGGGAGGGAGGGAGAGAGAGAGAGAGAGAGAGGGAGGAGAGAGAGGGAGGAGAGAGAGAGGGAGAGAGAGAGAGAGAGAGAGAGAGAGAGGAAAGAGAGAGAGGGAGAGAGGAAAACAGCCTCTTTATACTGGAGCTAGTTTGAGTACAGGATGAAAAGGCGTGGTGAATAATAGCTGGTGATTTATGGTTCCGTGTTAGAAAACGCACATCCATCCTGACCAATCAAATCAAATCAAATCAAAGCTTTATTTGTACAGCGCATTTCATACCCTGAGGCAACACAATGCGCTTTACAGAGAACAAGGGAGGTGGGCATACGACCCACTCTCTACATATTCCAGAGGGAAGCAAAAAAACAATATCACCCAGGGGCCAGAAAGGTGAGCTGTAAAAATTCTTCCCTGACCCCTCTCAACAAGACGATCGAGCAAGCTCCTGGAGTATGTTTGTCTACCGGCTAAGAACATTTATGGAGCAATAAATTACATTAAATTACATTTTCAGAGCAAAAAGGGCTAAAACATCATAGGAGACATGGCACACACTGGTGTATGCGTGTGTGTGTGTGTGTGTGTGTGTGTGTGTGTGTGTGTGTGTGTGTGTGTGTGTGTGTGTGCCTGGGTCCAGATAGAAGCAGGGGTCGGGGTTATCCTCTGAATGCTGAATGTATATTTTTGAAGTAGCCCAGATAACGCTGCCCTGACCTATAGTTCGAGTCTACTGCAGACGAGAGAGGAACGCCATGTTCCTTAGAGGAACGCCATGTTCCTTAGAGGAACGCCATGTTCCTTAGACGATGAGAGGTGTTCTGGGTCATCTACGGTGACCTCTGTGCGCCGTGTCTGACCTTTAACCCTCTCTACCGACGCGTGATTCACCGCGGGGACAAAAGGACGAGCCGTCGCCATTAAGCGGAGGTGAAGGTGATTACCTCACCTCTGCCGCAGTCTGGCACGGGAATGAGAACATCAATTAGGTTGTTTAACGTCAACACAAACACACACACACACACACACAAAAACGAAGCTCGTACAATTCTATCCTTGTTCGGTTACACAACGCCGGTCGCGATGCCACGTGATGAAGGAACCCCCTGCTGTGAGAGGGAGAACCGCGCGCCCACACACGCCCGCCGGTTCCTTCCGATACCCGTCTGGGGAGCATCCACAGCTGGCTGAGAGACGTGTCACGACCCGGTCCGGTCGGATCCGAGGGGGGGGGGGGACCACCGGGGCTCGGACCACCAGCATGACATCATTCTCTCTCTCTCTGCACAACAGAGTCACACAGAGGCAGCTGGGAACAAAGGCGGGCTAACAGCAAAACACCCCCCCCCCTCCCGCTCGCCCCCACCCCCCCGAGACGCCGAGGGTGAGCCGATATTACGCTCGGGGCTGGGCTGGGGTTTTTGGGTGGAGCGGGCGCTGTTGGCGCCGGAGCAGGGCGTTTGTGGGCGGCGGCCACGGCTTTACGGCCGGCCATTCTGGGGGACGGGTCGACGCCCTGCCCACGGGTGAAGCCAGCTGTGCGGATGTGACTAGCGCAGAAAATGGCGGCGGCGGCCGCTTTGATCGGGTATCGACCGCCACCCCGGCTGGCGTGCTACAACCAGGGGACCGGAGGATCAAGAGCCCAGCAGCTGGACCCCTGGGGGCGTCATGGCGTGTAGCTGATTAGAGAGCTTCATTGGGAGCTAGTTGAGGTCAGCGGTCCGCCGGTGCCCGCCCCCTCCCATGGCTACTGGGCCGTCCAGACCGAGCCCTACAGTAGCGCGGCGGGGTGTGTGTGTGGGGGGGGGGGGGGGGAGGGGTGTGGGGGGGGGGCTGGCAGACCGGCAGCCCGGGCCACATGGTGCCATTGTCCCCGGCGGAGCGTCACGGTGTTGTTTCTGGCCGGGGGAAGGAGACATGAGGTCAGCGGGGAAAAATCCACTTGCGTTGACGTGCGAGGAGGAAGTGAGTGTGTGTGTGTGTGTGTGTGTGTGTATGTGTGTGTGTGTCTGTGTGTGTGCGCGTGTGTGTGTGTGCGCGTGTCTGTGTGTGTGCGTGCGTCTGTGTGTGTGTGTGTCTGTGTGTGTGCGTGCGTCTTGTGTGTGCGTGCGTCTGTGTGCGTGCATGTGTGTGTGTGTGTATGTGTGCGCGCGCGTCTGTGTGTGTGTGTGTGTGTGTGCGTGCGTGCGTGTATGTGTGTGTGTGCGTGTGCGTGTGTGCGTGCATGTGTGCGTGTGAGAAAGAAAGGTAGAAAGAGAAGAAAGGAGACTGGGAGAGACAGAGCCAGGCTGAGTGAACCCGGTATATTCCGGCGCCGGCCAAGTCCCGCCTCCCCTCACAGAAAAATAAAGAGCCAGCGCGCCTCCGCCATCCCAACGAGGCCTTGGCAATCCCCGAAATAATCAGCATTTAAAATGGAACCAACAGTGCTTCTTGGCAGCTGGGTTCTAATAAGTTCTGGTGTTCCCCCAGATTGAGATCACTGGCTGCTCCTACAGCAGGGAGAGGGGGCTAAGAGCTCCTACAGCAGGGAGGGGGGCTAAGGACTCCTACAGCAGGGGGGGGGGCTAAGGGCCCCTACAGCAGGGGGGGGGGGCTAAGGACTCCTACAGCAGGGAGGGGGGGCTAAGGGCTCCTACAGCAGGGGGAGGGGGGGCTAAGGGCTCCTACAGCAGGGAGGGGGGGCTAAGGGCCCCTACAGCAGGGAGCGGGGGCCGCGGGTGTTTAAGGCTGGAGAGAGGGGGGGAGGCCGGGGGGAGGCAGGGGGGAGGCTGTGGTGATTGCGGACCTGGCACAAACATCCAGTAAGCAATCAGGCACTTGTAAGCCGAAGCGCAGCCTCTGATGTGGCCTCCCCACCATCGGACGTTTACGCGGGGCGGGCGGTGTTTATACGACCGACCTCCGCACGTGCGCACCCACCCCCCCCGACGAAACCACATCTAGCGTGCACTGCGCACAAACGCGGGCGGGACGCGTGACGTCAGGCGCGAACACACACACACACACACACACGGCAGCGGTGGCGGTTCCTACCTCTCCACCAGCAGCTGCAGCTGGGTCTTGGAGTTCTTGATCTTGTTCTGCGCCTCCACGTTCAGCATGTCCGCCGTGTTCTCGCCGTTGATCTCCAGGATGATGTCGCCGGGTCGCAGCTCCGCCCGCTCCGCCTTGCTGCCCCCGTTGACCTGCGGACCGGACAGAGGTCAGAGGTCAGGTAGGCACACCGCAAAAAACGTGAGTCAGATAAATCTTAAAATAAGGCGTTTCGAGTGTAGAAATAAGATATAAAGTAGTAAATCACGTTTAAAACAAGATAATTCATTTCCAAATTCGAAGATTTTAAATCTTGGCGAGCACAGAACAATTTGCAGTAAATGGTAAATGGACTGCACTTATATAGCGCTTTTCCACCTTAGCGGCACTCAAAATGCTTTACAATGGCCTCTCATTCACCCATTCACACACACACTCACACACCAATGGCGGTAGCTGCCATGCAAGGTGCTAACCTGCTCATTGGGAGCAATTTGGGGTTAGGTGTCTTGCTCAAGGACACTTCGACATGTGGACAGTCGGAGCTGGGATTCGAACCACTGACCCTTCGATCATTGAACGACCCAGTGTGGCGGAGGTTGGACCTGACTGGCCTCAGGACCTGGTCCACGTTAAACACTCTTCAGCCGGCTACTGTAGCTCGCTAGCAAGCCCCGACGGCTGCCTGTCTTTCAGGGCAAAGTTGAGTATTTCACAAGCGCTGACATGCGGCGCTGACGGATGTCTGTGATGAGACGACGAACACAACACCGGGTTTATGTCCCTCTCCCTAGTCTCTCCAGACTCCCCCTAGTCTCTCCAGACTCCCCCTAGTCTCTCTCCAGACTCCCTCTAGTCTCTCTCCAGACTCCCCCTGTCTCTCTCCAGACTCCCCCTAGTCTCTCCAGACTCCCCCTAGTCTCTCCAGACTCCCACTAGTCTCTCCAGACTCTCCCTAGTCTCTCTCCAGACTCCCCCTAGTCTCTCTCCAGACTCCCCCTAGTCTCTCTCCAGACTCCCCCTAGTCTCTCCAGACTCCCCCTAGTCTCTCTCCAGACTCCCCCTAGTCTCTCCAGACTCCCCCTAGTCTCTCTCCAGACTCCCCCTAGTCTCTCCAGACTCCCCCTAGTCTCTCTCCAGACTCCCCCTAGTCTCTCTCCAGACTCCCCCTAGTCTCTCCAGACTCCCCCTAGTCTCTCTCCAGACTCCCCCTAGTCTCTCTCCAGACTCCCCCTAGTCTCTCTCCAGACTCCCCCTAGTCTCTCTCCAGACTCCCCCTAGTCTCTCTCCAGACTCCCCCTAGTCTCTCTCTAGACTCCCCCTAGTCTCTCTCTAGACTCCCCCTAGTCTCTCTCCAGACTCCCCCTAGTCTCTCTCCAGACTCCCCCTAGTCTCTCTCCAGACTCCCCCTAGTCTCTCCAGACTCCCCCTAGTCTCTCTCCAGACTCCCCCTAGTCTCTCTCCAGACTCCCCCTAGTCTCTCTCCAGACTCCCCCTAGTCTCTCCAGACTCCCCCTAGTCTCTCTCCAGACTCCCCCTAGTCTCTCCCCAGACTCCCCCTAGTCTCTCCAGACTCCCCCTAGTCTCTCTCCAGACTCCCACTAGTCTCTCTCCAGACTCCCCCTAGTCTCTCCAGACTCCCCCTAGTCTCTCTCCACACTCAAATATTATGTTAAATCAGCTCTAGCTGGTGTTCTGAGGGCGTATCGACGGTTCAATATTGAAAGTGTGACAGGTCGTAGCAGCAAATGAGACGCTAGCCCAGGTTAGATGGGCGGAGCATATCTATGGGTGGGAACGCCTGATCGCGAAAGTCGTTACCGATTGGTGTCTCAGGATTCCTGCGAAACCAATTAATTGCCAAGATTTGAGCACCAGATTTTTGAATGAAACCTCTCAGACCCATCCCAGATCTGAAGTATGCAGTAGCGTAGTTAGCATAGCTTACGTAGCACATCAGCGAAATAACTCATGGGTCTGGCGTTGAGACTACCCGCTCGTCAAACCTGCTCTTACAGTACGACTTATAGGCATTACATAATGACTAGACAACAGTAGACAACAGTAGACATAACAGTAGACACAACAGTAGACAACAGTAGACACAACAATAGACAACAATAGACACAACAGTAGACAACAGTAGACACAACAATAGACAACAATAGACACAACAGTAGACAACAGTAGACAACAGTAGACACAACAATAGACAACAATGGACACAACAGTAGACAACAGATCCCGCAGCCCTTCACACGCCAGGCAAGAACACAGAGAGCAGATTGATGACCCCGGGGAGGAGTCGTCAGTCAGAGGGCAGGCTGCCTGGGTTTGACCTCTGACCCCAGCCCCTCCGCATGTCAAGGCCAATGGTCTAATGGTCTAATGGTCTGCGCCGAGGGGAATTCCAGGCTAATGGAACAAAAACACGCGAGTCAAATCTCTCTCGGTCTCTCTGACACACGAGTCTCATATGAGCAGCGTGACTCAGAGAGCAGCTCGCCGTCCGTCATCAATAGGGCTGAGTTTAAAAAAATCGATTAATCGATTCTGAATCAAATGATTCTGAATCGATTCATGAATCCCAAAATCGATCTTTTATTTAATGAATGAATGAAGGAATGAATAGTTCATTAATTCATTCAATGATTCATTAATTCATTCATTTTTGGAAATCAGTATCGATACCCAGCCCTAGTATTGATGTGTTGCATAACTTGGCAGTCATGTAATTAAGGTTACAGCTAAAAAAAAAAAAAACAGGTTCTAGTAACACTAACCGAATCGATATTGAATCGAATCGTGATAATCGATTCTGAACCTTGTGAATCGGAAATCGAATCGATTCTTCAAATTCGAATCGATACCCAGCCCTAGTCATCAACAAGTCCAAAATTAAAATCGGGGAGAGCAGACCAGAGACCCCAACCGGATGCTTCCTGCTGTACACGAACTCGTTTAGAAAACGTGCGCTACCTAGCAGAGAGAACGCCGGTCAACAGGCCGTTTGTCAGTTTAGTAAATCCAGAGAGCAGAGGTTCCAGGTCTGTGTGTCCATTCAAGTGGCAATTAAGCGTTGCTGGGGCGACCCACAATGCAGCGTGCCTTTTCTGATCGCGCCACGCCTGGCTTGATGTAAACTAAGGGACGTGTTATTTCCAGGGGGTGACACCCTGCGGTGACAGGGACAAGCTCTCTTTTCGTGGCCAAAGGGGAAGAAAGGGGACATCGATGTTGTTGTTTCGGTGCCAAGCAGCGACCACTTTAGAAAGAGCCCAAAACCTTCACAGCTGCTTACCCGGGGTGGGGAGAGACGGGGGGGGGGGGGGGGGGCATGGTGCTTTTTACAACCCCTCTCAATGAGGAGGCTTTCCTCCCAGCATGCACCCCTGTCACTTTTCAGACTGCTTGATATTTGAGACACAGGGAAGCATGCTGGTATTGTTGACTAGATGGTCTCATGGGAAAATGAGATGGAATGCCCATTATACATAAGACTAGCTGTTACTCAAAGGAGGACCAGGTTGTGTAGAGCTAGTATGACCAGAGGACCAGGTTGTGTAGAGTTAGTAGGACCAGGCTGTGTAGAGTTAGTAGGACCAGAGGACCAGGTTGTGTAGCGTTAGTAGGACCAGGTTGTGTAGCGTTAGTAGGACCAGGTTGTGTAGCGTTAGTAGGACCAGGCTGTGTAGGGTTAGTAGGACCAGGGTGTGTAGCGTTAGTAGGACCAGAAGACGAGGGTGTGTAGCGTTAGTAGGACCAGGTTGTGTAGCGTTAGTAGGACCAGGTTGTGTAGCGTTAGTAGGACCAGGCTGTGTAGCGTTAGTAGGACCCGGGTGTGTAGCGTTCGTAGGACCAGAAGACGAGGGTGTGTAGCGTTAGTAGGACCAGGTTGTGTAGAGTTAGTAGGACCAGAAGACGAGGGTGTGTAGCGTTAGTAGGACCAGGGTGTGTAGTTAGTAGGACCAGGTCTGTTGAAATAATTGGACAGGAGCACTGCGTGGGTCCCCAGTCACACAAACAAGAATCAGGTGCTCTTTGGGAAGAGTTGAATCAAATGACTTTACTTGATTAATGACTTTTTACTAATACAGTGCATTGCCCTAATTCTCAATGACCAGACCTTATCTAAAAATATTGCAATGGAAAAAGTTTCATATTGAAATCGAACTTTAAGCTTTTCATCATCCTCCAGCCATATAAAGTCATTTTTTTATCTACCTTGTTAAAAAGACCGTCTAATATTATCATAGAATGGACAGTATAGTACAAAATGCTTTTCATCTTCACTACATTACGTTCATCTTCACTACATTACATTCACACAGTCTAATCTCCTTCAGCTGAATACTTGAAGGCAACTTTAAGAATGACCGAGCCACACTGTTCCGTTAAAATAGTTAAAAGGCCTTTATTGGTCCACGGCTGCGGCAGACATAAAAAAAACGCAGAGAGACCAACGCGTTTCGTCTCAAAAGAAACTTCCCGAGTCTGTTTAGTGTCAGGAGGAAGTGAGGTAGGAAGGGAGGACCAGGCCTGCAGCCCAAGAGGCCGGTGTACCCTGGGTTTCCTGATCATGTTTACCGACTTCTCTCCGCTTCTAGAACCCATCTTCCTGTTGCTTTAGAACAGACTCTGCAAATCAAGGACAGCAAAACAACCCATGCATGGCACGAACACGTGTGTTTGTGTGCGTTTGTTGCGCGCGCACAAACAATAGTCCCGCACTAGCTCCCCTCCAATCACCCCGCTGCCAACTGTAATTACTGGTTTCCTCCTGATGGAGCATGCTTTCATTTCAGGATGACGGGACACGGCGATCAAGGAAACGCGTAGTCTGCAGCTGATGGACATCAAAGCGAAGACATGGGCGGAGTCGGAGAGCGAAGTCTGCGGACGCGGTCTTGGCAGGTCACTACTGGATATGTCGGGACGATAACGGGAGGATATAGTGTCAGTAGAAGCAGAGGGTCATGAATGGTTACCTTGGATACGGTTATGGCCTTCTTGAAGTCCCTTCCTCCGTAGATTCTGAAGCCCCATGGTGACGGACCAATCAGGTTCACCGTTAGTTCCATCACGTGCCTGTAGGTCGCCGCCCACTCCCGGTCCAAGCCCTGCAAAAGAGAGAAGAGAGGGGAAAAAATGAGTGTGTGTGTGAGTGAGTGTGTGTGTTCTGTCCTCAGAAGTCATGCGTTTCTGAAGCTCAGACTTAACGTCAGGTCAAGTGAGCCGGTGAAAACCGCCGTGACTCAAACCGGTTGCCTTTTATCTTCTTCTACTTGATGAAATCATTTTGACACATTTTTTTTGTGCAACCACATCAAAATAGGAATGGGAGGAATCTGAAACCAAAGGCACATGACTCACATTGTTGACGTGCTTGCAAAGCCACTGTTTCATTAGATCCAAATGTCCTTTTAGGCATAAAAAAGATAAACACAAATAGCTACAGCAGGACCACACTGTCCCATCTAGTCCAGAACCAGAACAGAACTTCACTGTCCTGTCTAGTCCAGAACCCAGAACATAATTTCCCTGTCCCCTCTAGTCCAGAACCCAGAACTTCACTGTCCCCTCTAGTCCAGAACTTCCCTGTCCCCTCTAGTCCAGAACTTCCCTGTCCCCTCTAGTCCAGAACAGAACTTCCTTGTCCCCTCTAGTCCAGTACCCAGAACAGAACCTCACTGTCCAGTCTAGTCCAGTACCCAGAACAGAACTTCCTTGTCCCCTCTAGTCCAGAACCAGAACAGAACTTCCTTGTCCCCTCTAGTCCAGAACCTAGAACAGAACCTCACTGTCCAGTCTAATCCAGAACCCTGTCTAATGTGATCTCCATCAGTGTTCTGCACCAACTGACCAAATTCCTAGTACGTGTAAAAACCAAATAAAACCGATTGTGATTCAGATTCTGCAGGAATCAAAACATTTCTGTTGTTTTAATGTCGTTTTTCATCAAGTATTTTTAACGGTCATAAACAAATACAAAACAATCACAGTACTGCATTCTGCACGTTGCCTTGTTGCCGATGTTTCCAATCAATCGACGCGTCAGAGAAAATGGCGCCTACAGTACAGAGCAGTGCTGTACAGTCGATTCATACAGTAAAAGCCCTCGGTGGTGTTCCATGTGCACAATAGAGGAAAGTGTTTATCGTTTGCACATGTGTTTGTGAACGTGTAGATGCAGCGACATGCTGTGGTGAGGGGGTGGGGGGGGGGGGGGGGGGCAGACAGAAACAGAGCCCCACCGCAGCGTGCAGCCGACACTTCGAAATATGGAACTGTACGACTCCAGAACTTCAGACCACTACAGAGGTGGTTTCGTCTGAGGAGCCGGGCTGTTTTTACGGGCAGAGGGACAGCAGAAGAGAGGTCCATCCAGATCCCTCCCTCCCTCCCTCCATCCATCCCTCCCTTCCTCCCCGGGCCCAGTAGAGGCGTCGCCGTCTGTCTGCGCATTCCACGAGTTCTTGGGACGAGGAGCGCGGCGGCGAGCCGGTCGTTAGCAGACTCAGACAATTAGCGGGGTTACAGGGCTCAGCATCGTTAAGGCCTGCTAATTGCGGTGGACTTGGTTGGGACTTGAAACTGGTTGTTGTTGTTGTTGTTGTTGCTGTTGTTGTTGTTGAGCATCTTGTTATCACAGGGACGCAGACACCCAAATGTTCCCGGCCTCTTGTAGCAGCATCTCTCCTACTAGACCCATTCTCAAGCAGGCTCGATGCTGATCCAGTCAGGTTCTGAGCCGACTGATACCGCTGGAAAGTCGCCATCACTTGGCAACGCGAGGGCGGGTGAAGTGAAACTGAGCTGACCGGTTTAGATAAGCGGCGCTCTTAAAGAGATCCCCGAACGTTGGGGTCGCAGCCTTGGGCTACTAAAATGTCCACGCTTGAGGATCCGGACTGTGCGAAATCTCGCAGGATTAAATCTCGCGGGATTAAGCGCTACACAATCAAGATGGATGCGGGAGCGGAGACCACCGATGAGATGGTCAGGTGTGTGGACGACCGGGATGACCCGGAGACGGAGATGGGAGGCCCGTCTGTGGAAGACCCGATGATGAAGTACACAGCCAACCAGAGGGCTCCGTTAAACCAACTCGGTTGTTTTGTAGGTGTAAAAAAAACCTAGAGGAAATTGACCCAACACCGGATTCTATTCTGGTGACATCTCTGCTATTGTGGCGAGGCAGTTGCCAAGCAATCAAACCCGCCAACACAAAAGAGAGGAATTCCTGGAGTCGTCTCTCTGGCTCACATGTCACTTCTCACATGAAACTGGTAACCGGTCGCAATAACGGTAATTCCCGACTAAAATGGGTCAACCACATACCATGCACTCTAGATTACCGCCTTCCTTTGCACGTACAGCATCAACCAGAGCTTCATTGTGAAATCTGGACACGAGAGGCGGTATCTGATCATTTTCTGATAATAACGATAACATTTTATGAAGGGGACAAAGGTAAGTGAGAAGGGGAGTAAAACGTTGGACGGATTTGAACTCGGCAGACTGGAGTCCAGACTATCTTTCGCTGTCCCGGTGAAGCACGGTCGATCTCTGGAGAGAGATTTCACACCGTCACTCTTACTACGCGTACTCAACATCATGGGTTCCCAAACTCCATCAATGTGGGCCTCCCCTCTGGAAACAGTGACACACCCGCGCCCCCACAACCCCCCAAATTTGTCCATTTAAAAAAAAAAAAAGACCTTTAAAATCATGTTTCATTCATAAAAACCATAGAAAATTCTAAAATAAAACAATTTTCTTTATTTTTTTTCTAACCATCCCTCCACGCCTCCCCTGAATTTCTTTGGGGCCCCCCACGGGAGGCCCGCCCTCACAGTTTGGGAACCCATGCTCTACATGAAGAGGCCAACGGGCCCCTGACACGTTTCTGAGAGAACAGCCCTCCAGGCTCCCAGAGAAGAGACACATGACAGCCGCTCGTATCTGGTGTTAAACCCGGTGTTGAGTTCCACACTCTTCTGACAAGCAGGTGTTCCCCAAACATTGATTAATTAACGTCAAATTAGACCCAGCACGTGATGAGCCCAGGGCACTGATGGAGACTACAAAGACGGAGACTGTGACGTGATTCATGGATGACATGCCGTCTAGACGTTTGATTGGACTGGATGGTAGCAACTTACACGGAGCGCACATTATAATCTCAAATTCCATAACTCTGATGCAACGAGACTTGATTGAAGTGCCCTCGGCGAAGTCCTCCATCTTCCTTGTTTATCGCGACTGCAGAAGATGTAATTTAGTGTGTATGTGTCTGTGGGTGTGTATTGCGGGCATGTGCGAAACATGCCAAGACAAGTCTGGGTAAACGCTGCGCAGTTTAGCAGAGGTAAGTATAGCGAGATTACTCTCGCACACCACTGGCTGACTCTTTCATCTACGCACCACAATTACGCACCACGGCTCCCCTCTGACTGATGGACTTCAACGAGCCCCCCCTCCCCTCCCCTAACCCTCCGGTGGCACGGAGGTTAAAACAGCCCCGGGGATCAAATACGTCCCGATTCACCTTCGACCCGATAACTGCACACCCGTCAACAGCCTGGCTCCACGCTGACAAGACACTTTTTCCTGGACAGAATCCACTACATCCAAAATGGACAATAAACGAGTCCCAGCGCTCGAACGCCGTAGGGATGACATGAGTAGCACAGCAGATGTAATTCATTCATCAGAGTTCACTCGCTAGGGCTTTGATGTGCAGAAACATCTCCCATGAACGCTTGTGGCCACGGGGGAATGTTCCGGGTATAATTTCACACTTGACAAATCTCTCGCTCGCGGTCATCGAGCCGGGGTGAACTCTCCACGGCCTCCGCTCGGTCGGGCTGACAACGGCACCGCCCTGCGACGTGTTTCAAACGCTCCCTTCCGTGAGGACAGCGGTGATTACCTGCTAGACACCCCCTACACACACACACACACACACACACACACACACACACACACACACACACACACACACACACACACACACACACACACACACACACACACGCAAACACACCAAATAGAGCTGGAGGAATGCATAGACCAGCCTCTCCTCATGTTAAACGGTGTGCAAATAACATTCTCCACATTCTCCCACACACAAGTGCATGTTAAAATACAATTTCCATCACTAAGGTGATGAGGACAATATCATAACAGTTGAGATCAAAGTTGGACCAGACGCAGAGGGCGTTGGTTGATACTGAGGGAGGGATGAGTGAGCAGAGTGACTAAGACCATCAAAGGTGTGAGTGATACCCTGCGTGTAGATGCATTATCATCCAAGGATGGGTCCCATTATCTCTGGGATCCTCCCTTTTCAATGGGTAAAGTCACAGACTACATACACACTCTCAAACAGCACACACTCTCAAACAGAACAAATAATATCACAAGTCTATCTTCTACCTGCAAAAAAAAAGATAAACGGTTCAACAGAATCAGTTGAAACACCTCAGTCAGTTCCGTGCGGTGGGTGGCTCGTCGTGAGGCCTAGAGGATGAGGCCCACAGCTCCACTGATCTCCCCATCATCATGTACAGTAGGGGTCATGTTACTGGCGTTAGCCCGACACAGACTCCACAGCGGGGGAGAGACCAACCAGGCCTCCTCACCACATCCCCTCCACGGACCATTAACCCCGCCTCCGCACCACCGAGGGACGAGGAGTGGAGATCCGCCGTTGCTGCATTGTCAAGTTCATCACTTACACATTCTCTAAATACCCGGATGCAATGATGCATCTCTGCAGACCAATCGGACTCCTCAGTCACGGTTACAGTAGCCTACAAACGGAGCAGGATTGTCGGAGAGCAGGAACCAGCCGTCTGTGGTGGGGTTTGGGGAAGCAACGCTTATTTCGGAAAGTTTTCTAACGGAACGCAACATGTGAGGAGGTGTAAGCGTTGACGAATACTCCCGTGATGCCCCTCGACTCGGCCCAAGGCGGAAAACCACAGCTATCAGACATGAAAGCCAGCAACAGACAGGCTTCCAGCATCCAAACCAAAACACCAGATTGTATCTCACAATGTCTCTTCCTGCCGAGCAGGACTTCTTGTTTCTGCGTGAGATCAGAGAGAAGGAAAGGCCTAAACTATTATGGAAAATTTGGGTAGCTTAGGTGAAACTTTGGCGTCACTATTCCTCCCTTTTAGCCTATAGAGCAGGGGAAACATGAAACATTTTTCCAGTCCCTCTAAATTAGTTGGCTTGCTCGACTTGCTTTAAAAAGCCACTGCTTCTCCCAGTCCAAAATTACAGTGGTCTGTTTCTGTGCCTGGACTGGTTCAGTTCTGGACTGTTTAAGTAGAAGCAGCACAGCTAACGCAGTCAAGAGTCAGCATGGTTACAATGGAGGGGGGGGGGGGGTACAGTAATTTCGCATGCAACATAAACAGAATTGAGGGGGGTGGGGTGGGGGGACACGGGACCCCTGTGCTAACAGAAGCTAACAGTCTGGAGAGGTAGTTCCCCAGCAAACACGCAACGTCAGGGAGACGTTCAGATCATGTCTTAATAACGTCCGTCGGTCCTGAACCCCGTGTGTTCGTCTGCTGGACCCCTCAATATTCACACGTCTGGCTTGGACCCCTCTAAGACGTCTGTGGACGTGCAAAACGGGTTCAATATCTGAACGTTAAAAAAAACATTCATTCTGGCTCCTAATTGGATGTCTTTGGACGTCCGAAAAAGACAAAAAAGACATCTAAAAGACGTCTTTTAGACGTGTCTTTGCTCAGTGGGATGAAGAGCAGAGCCGCATTTTTACAAAATGCAAAATACATTCCTGCTGACTTGAACTGGAACCACAATGACCCGCAGCTTTCACAAGTCCTCACCCTGGGCAAACCACTTTCAGGGGAGGAGTAAATAGACTCGAAATTATAGCATGTCAGTTCACCAATTATGCTAAAGTGACATAAGCACAGACCTGAATGTGGTTTCACCTGAAGTGGCCCATCCATCCATCATACTGACTGACTAGTTCATGTGAGGAGTTTTAGATAGTTATAGCCTAGTCAAGTTGGCTTTAGAAGTTGCAAGTGGTAGGATAATGTGGATTTCTAATAAAGTGATTTGCTTATTCATCACCACAAACAACCCGCAAAAATATCACATCACATATTCCAGCCTATTGATAATTGTAGCATCAGTGAAGAAATCAAAAATGCATCGCCAACTGTCAGCATCCTAAAGTAGATTTTATACTGATTATAGTCGCAATTTTACTAACTTAACGTTAATCAACCAAGAAGAGAGCAGTTGACAGCATAAACACAAGTTGTTCCGCAGCCACAGTCGTTGGCTGTTACTTAATAACTCGAAATATTTGTCTGTACAAAGTCTAGAACATGAAAACTCTCACTCACCAAGGGACGCTGCTCAAGAGAGACAGACAGATAATCGTTCTTGTACACCTGCGGGTCCAAAGAGCTGGAGGAAATAAACACGGCAAAACGCACAGGCGACAATTGGGGTTCGAATCCCAATTCACTCCAACCGAACCTTTTCACGAATAAAACTAGAGGTATTCACTTTTTTTCTTCTTTCTGCATCGAAAAGTCTCAAACGGGATACGCTCTCAGCCTCTTTTGCACAACTGACAATTAGAAAGTGCCCCCCCCCGGTGTGAACCCAGTAAAGCGCTTCAGCTCCGTGGGTCTGGATGGAAGGTTGTGAGGGAAGGTTGTGATGCACCTGTGATCCGTGATTAGGGATGAGCTCACGCTGCCACGTGCTGTGATCAAAATAAAGGCACAGGCAGCGGGTGCAGGGATGCAGGGCGGGGCGGGTCGGACAGGGGGGTGGGCGGGGTGGGGGATAATTGAGACGTTTCACTCAAGAACTTGCATTTCTATGAAAGTGCGCCATCTGCAGGTATAGAATTGATTTGCTCCAAGTTAAATTCTTCAGCACAGAAAGTGCACAATGCAAAGACAGACTGACTACTTATGCTTGAGGAAAGGTTGGATTGATGTGCGAAAGCTGTCGGTATACTTAAAAACTCTGGTCCTAAATGATGTAAATGGACTGCACTTATATATAGCGCTTTTCCACCTTAGCGGCACTCAAAGCGCTTTACAATGGCCTCTCATTCACCCATTCACACACACATTCACACACCAATGGCGGTAGCTGCCATGCAAGGTGCTAACCTGCTCATTGGGAGCAATTTGTGGTTAGGTGTCTTACTCAAGGACACTTCAACATGTGGACAGTCGGAGCTGGGATTAGAACCACTGACCCTTCGATCATTGAACGACCCCCTCTATCAACTGAGCTACAGCCACCCCTACATGATGTAATCAATAATTGCTGAATAATCCCTAAAAGTGGTCAAAGGGGTACATGTAGATACAGCACACTCGAGGAATAAAGCAAACATGCTAGTATTATCATTCTGTATTTTTTATTTCCCCAATTGTTCAGAAATGTATGTGTACCATATATATTGAGATACAATGTTTTATGGAAATATATTATGTCATAATTTGGTACATGATTAAACTGTACAATCATTGTTTGCGACTACAACATGTTTTAACTGCATTATTTTACAATGAATTAATGAGCATTTAAGAGACATACTGTATTGTACTTGACTTTATGATATGGGTTTTAACAGGCCATCAGACCACTGCTTTATTTACAGTGGTCCACACAGCTTTGAGCTGCTGAATACGCCAAAGCAAGATTATTTAAAGAATGTCAGGTTATAGAAACAGTAGTAAGAAACATTTTGCCACAGAAATCCCTCATCGCCGTCCTCCTCCTCATCACCATCTTCCTCACAACTTACTTCAACTCTCGTACTCTACGCTGACCTTCCCAAAAAGGATGTGAACCCACAACAAACCTACTGAATACGCTCAAAGATGTAAAAATAACAACATACAGTACAGTATAGCACAGTAAATACCTTGAAGACATTACATTATTTATTTTTCGCTCTGATACATACAATACCAGTCTCAATAAGGGCCAGTGGCAATTAGCAAACAATCTTGTCATTGATTGAAAAGCACAACAACCTTCCACTGATGTACTGGAAGGACATGACAATGCTTTACTGTTGTCAGGGACTCTTTTATAGATCTGAAATCAAAATGGAGGAAGACGTTTCAAAGGCAACATTCATCTTGTCATTACATGATACTTGTACGAGAGCATGGCGTGCCAGAGCGGCTAGCTCAGGCGTTTGTGTTTCTGCGATGGCACGTTGTGGCGAAAAAGTGCTGAAATAAAAGGAATGTTTGTTTTTATTCTGCTGGTTTGAATTTGAGCGCTCGGTTAGAGGAAGTGATGA
Source organism: Borostomias antarcticus (assembly GCF_949987555.1). Lineage (NCBI taxonomy): Eukaryota > Metazoa > Chordata > Actinopteri > Stomiiformes > Stomiidae > Borostomias > Borostomias antarcticus. The sequence goes on from NC_140256.1 coordinate 2,498,128, forward strand.
TTCCACTGCTGAGCGAGGCACCGCTGGGAGTCACCTGTCGGATGAACGGCGAGTTCTAACCGCGCTAAATGCTTGTGGTCAACCAGGACAAAAAGTAAACTTTCTCTTGCACCTGAAACAGCATCATCAGCGTTCGCTCTTTCCATCCGAGCCGACTGCGAGTGTGTGTGTGTGTGTGTGTGTGTGTGTGAGTGTGTGTGTGTGTGTGTGTGTGTGTGTGTGTGTGTGAGTGTGTGTGTGTGTGTGAGTGTGTGTGTGTGTGTGTGTGTGTGTGAGTGTGTGTGTGTGTGTGTGTGTGTGTGTGTGAGAACGCTCCAAGTCTAGGTGGTGGAACACACATGCTGGGAAGTGAGCTGGAAAACCCCCACGGCGTTCCTCTCTCCGGAGCCAGATTGGGGTCAGCAGTGCCGGTGGTCTCTGGTCGAGGTGCACATGCAGAGTGGACTACACCAGGTGTCGGGGGGGGGGGGGGGGCAGTGGGCTGGTCATGTGGACGGAGTGAATGAAGGCAAGCCTGTCTAAACAGTCATTGTTGTCAGTCCAGGTGGTGACGGTGGTGACGGTGTGACGGTGGTGACGGTGGTGACGGTGGACAGGCAGGGTGACTTAGACCGGTGTCACATAGTTCCCCGGGAATGTGCCGAAGGCGTGCGTCCGTTCTGACGTACCTAGAGAGAGGGCAGAGCGCCTACTTTAGGACGTAGCAACAGACTGACACTCTCTCCAACATGATCCTACGGTCGAGGCCCGAGGGCTGGCCAGATCCGTTTTACCTGCAGTGGCGCATAGTGGCCAGTAGAGGGCAGGCTCGTACCTATTTTGAAGAGAAGCGGCTCCTTACCTACAAACCATCCGTCGTCACATTTCTCCATGACTTGCACTATGTCTCCCTCTCTCAACTCCAGCTCATCTCTGTTCTGTGGCTTGTAGTTGTAAACGGCTTTATATCTGAGAGAGAGAGAGAGAGAGAGAGAGGGAGAGAGAAAGAGAGAGAGAGAGGGAGAGAGAGGGGGAGAGATAAATTGAGAGAGAGAGGGAGAGTGGGAGAGAGAGAGAGAGAGAGGGAGAGAGGGAGAGAGAGAGGGGAGAGAGAGAGAGAGAGAGAAAGAAGGAGAGAGAGAGGGAGAGAGAGATGGAGAGGAAGAGAGAGAGGGAGAGAGGGAGAGAGAGAGGGAGAGAGAGAGAGAGGGACAGAGAAAGACAGAGGGTGAGAGACAGAGAGGGAGAGAGAGAGAGGGAGAGAGAGGGAGAGGGGGAGGGAGAGAGAAAGACAGAGGGTGAGAGGGAGGGTGAGAGAGAGAGAGAGAGAGAGAGAGAGAGGGAGAGAGAGAGAGAGAGAGAGAGAGAGAGAGGGAGAGAGAGAGAGAGGGAGACAGAGAGAGAGAGAGAGAGAGGAGAGAGAGAGAGAGAGAGAGAGAGGGAGAGAGAGAGAGAGAGAGAGAGAGGGAGAGAGAGAGAGGGAGAGAGAGACAGAGAGAGAGAGAGAGAGAGAGAGAGAAGGAGAGAGAGAGGGAGAGAGAGAGAGAGAGAGAGAGAGAGGGAGAGAGAGAGAGAAAGAGAGAGAGAGAGAGAGAGAGAGAG